>NC_066582.1:45415545-45783045 GCF_024323335.1 Lathyrus oleraceus
TCGCGGATGCGACAGTTGGCGACTCTGCTGGGGACATAGAAGTTGACCTCCTGCTGGTCCATCTTCCCTAAGCGAGTCTCTCCTAGCGCTCTAGGATAGTTAGGTTGCTTGTGTTGCTCTATTTATTGCATTTATGATTATTATGTTGTGTATATATTTGCATAAATGTTTGCATGCATCATACTATCATGTTGCTGTCCTCTGTACAGGTGGTTCCTATGATTTTGGGGTGGGTGTTCTAAGTGGGGCTAAAACCCAGGCCCGAGTATACACCTAGGATTAGTGTGGTCTCATGTTGCCTCTCATGTTAGGTCAACATGTTTTGGGCGACGTGACATACCACAAGCCGGACGAGGTTCTTTGAGAGTGCTCTTCCTTTGTGGAGTATCCACTCTGGTTGAGTCACCTCATCTGAGCTGTTGACTTCGGCGACAGATCTTTCCCGGATCTTTGGTTTAGACGATTTTAAGAGAACTACAACGGCACACCCGAAAGGGCAAACCCGTTGAGTATCTTTTCCCGATTGTCGAGACCATTATCCGCCTTAGGATGACCTGATTAGAATTCACCTGTGAGGGGAGGGTTGATTCTTACAGATGCATGTTTTGATGGTGACTTTGATAGTGAATAATAGTTCAGTTATTGATCAGAGTTCTATTTATAAGTCGGATTTATGGACATTTATTTCCGAGACACCGGAGTTCTGTCCGCGGTATTTATCAGTGGGGATCCGTTTATTTCAGGATTCCCCGGGCTGGTTCAGAGGGTCTTATGGTTATCTGTTCAGAGAATCTCTGGTGATGATGGTGATGTATCTTTCAGTTCCGTTTATTTCGGAACCCCAAGTCGGATTTGTGGTTGCTCAGTACCTCAGATGGTTATGATCGGTTCAGAGGCTGTAACTCAGTGCAGTAAATGTTCAGATGACTTGAAGGATGGCACAGTGTATTGCATTCACGCATCAGCATCATCCACATTTTGCATTCATCGTCATCTAACTCATGTCTATCCATACTCAGGGTACATTCTTGATTGAGATCCTGGTTGAGAGACATCCTGATGTCAGAATGTTATTGTCGAATTTTTTATCCGTCTCGATGAAGCCAGAATCGAAGGAAAGAGTGTTCCTCATACGGATAGACATTGCATTCATGTGTGAGTCATAATAACTTGTCTTCTGTTTTGCAGGTGTCAGTTTCTAACATGTTTGGGTTTACTCAGGAATCATTGCTCGCGTACGCCGAATCATTCCCTTGCACACAACCCGTCCGCACAGATACTTTACCAGACGCAACACACCCAAATTGATGGATACTTCCAACACAGACATTCTCGAGCTGAAAGAGAAAATGGGAGAGTTGATCAATATTATGCAAGGGTTCGCCTTGGGGCAGAAGGCGTTGGTTGAGAAAGTGGAAAAGCTCGAGCGGGCTTCGGCTGCCAACAGTGGTGACAACCTTGAGGGGGTCTCCAACAGTGGTCTTGGTGGTTCTAGAGATGGTGGTGATCCCAGGAGGAAGGCTGCTGCTGATGTGGTAATCAATAATGCTGGAGGCTTTGGTTTCGCTGCAGGTGGTGGACCCGGTAATATGGGCAATAATGTGAAGGATAATCAGTTCCCTCCTTTCCTGGAAGCCCTAGAAGATAGGGAAGCAGATCAATTCTCTATATTGAATGAACCCTTTGGGCAGTACGGTGTCCAACCACCAAACAAAGAGATTCAGGTGCTGGCAGAGAAGATAAGGGCTCTGGAAAGCCATGCTACTCCGGGGGTTGTCAATATGTCGAACATGGGGATGGTAGAGGGGATTGTGATCCCACAAAAGTTCAAAGCGCCTGCGTTTGATAAATATAATGGGAGTTCTTGCCCGGAAACTCATCTCTAGGCCTTTGTCCGGAAAATTTCTGCCTATACAACAGATCAGAAGCTCTGGATGTACTTCTTCCAAGATAGTCTGTCTGGTGGATCTCTTGAATGGTATACCAAGTTGAAGTCTTCGGATATCAAGAGCTGGCAAGATCTCGGAGATGCATTCTTTAAACAGTACCAGTTCAATGCTGACATGGCTCCTAGTCGCACCCAGCTGCAGGGTATGTCTCAGAAGCCTAATGAGGGGTTTAAAGAATATGCGCAGAGGTGGAGGGAGTTGGCTGCCAGAGTTCAACCTCCGCTGGTGGATCGGGAGATGTCTGATCTATTCATGGGTACCCTGCAGGGGGTTTTTGCTGAAAGGATGGTGGGTTGTCCCGTCACTGGCTTTGCAGACATTGTGGTGGCAGGGGAGAGAATTGAAAGTTGTCTGAGAATGGGGAAAATACAGGGAAATGTTCCGTCGTCTGGAGTAAAGAAGCCATTTGGGAACGGTCAGCGCAAAAATGAGGGTGAATCGAGTGTTGTGTATGCCCAGAGAGGACACGGTAGGGATCGTTATTACCAGTACATTGCTGCGGTAACCACCCCTGCTGGTAATCAGTCAGTACGACAGCAACATCAGCCACCTCAACAGAGAGCACAGAGAGCCGGGTACCAAGTGAGGGGAAAAGGGATTGATCGTCAGTTCGATAAGCCGCCCGTGACATATGTTGTTCTGTTTAAAAAGTTGATGGATCTTGGGTTGGTGCAGCCGAGGACGATGGCTCCAGTAAGATCAGATCAGAGGCCTCCTAATTATGATGAGAACGCCGAGTGTGAATTCCATTCTGGAACACCAGGGCATAACATTGAGGGCTGTAGAGCTTTTAAGCATGTTGTCCAGGATCTGGTAGACTCCAAGGCCATCAATTTTGCACCATCACCGAATTTTAATGCTAATCCCATGCCGGCGCATGGTCAGGCGATGGTGGGTGCAATTGCTGAAGATTCGGATCACGCTTGTGCGATAGGTGAAGAGACTGACAGTGACTGCGAGTTTGATGGTTGGATAAAACCGTGCGTACCAGGGATGGAAGTCCAGAACTGGAAGGCCTAAAAAGATCATCATTGTCACTCATCCTGAAGAGTAATATTTCTGTTTTTCAATTCTGTTTGCATGAAAGCCATACGTTTCGCCCGAAATGTAATGGTCCATTGTAAGGGCCACCTCATGTTTCATTTTGCAACATTTTGCATCATTAATAAAATGTTTTTCACATTAAAAGCGGTGTTCCCTGTTTTTCATTTATTTTTGCAGTTTTAAAAATAAATAAAAATGGCAATGTTTGTTTTCATTTTTCCCTTTTTTGATTTGACTTGTTCCAACTTCGAAAAATAATTCTCCGGATCTCATTGATAACAATTTGGTTACACCTCATATGACTTCGACAATCCGATCTATCATGCCGAAGAAGGAGGCGAAGAAGATTGTGATCTGCTGGAATTAGCCAGGTTGTTGAAATAAGAGGAGAAGGTGATTTAACCGCACGAGGAGCGATGCCAGATTGTTATTCCAGGCACTGCCGAGGTCAGAAAGGAAGTGAAAATTGGGGCCGTTTCAGAGGCGAGTCGAGAGCAGAATGGTAGCCCTGTTGAAAGAGCATGTGGATACCTTCGCCTGGTCGTGTCAGGATATGACAGGGTTGGGTACCGATGTCGTTGTGCACAAGCTACCATGGGGAGAAGACTGTCCTCTAGAGAAGCAGAACGTCGGTGCCACGTATCAGAGTGACTTTGTTTCATGATATGATTCATCCTGAAATTGAATGCTATGTTGATGACATGATAGCAAAGTCCCCAACAGAAGAGGGGCATCTGGTAGATCTGGCCAAGCTGAGTAGATCAGTTGAGACAATTCAAACTGAGGTTGAATCCGAATAAGTGCACTATCAGAGTGCGGTCCGGTAAGCTGCTGGGGGTCATTGTAAGTGAAAGAGGAATCGAGGTTGATCCTGCTAAAAAAGAAAGAAAAAAAAAGAAGAGAAAAGAAAGAAGAACAAAAAGCAATAAGAGAAATGCCTGAACCGAAAACAGAAAAAGAGGTTCGTGGTCTCTTAGGTAGATCGAACTGCATTTCACGGTTCATATCTCACCTAACAGCCACGTGCGAACCGATATTAAAGTTGTTGAGAAAAGAGCAAACGGTCAGGTGGATATTGCCAAGGGGCATTGAAAAAAGAATAAGTTGCAGGAACCTCTGATTCTGATGCCTCCTGTGGAAAGAACAACTGTTAATCTGGTACTTGACAGCCCTCGAGGGGTCTATGAGGTGTGTACTGGGTCAGCATGACGAGTCTGGTCGAAAAGAGCATGCAATTTACCTTAGCAAAGAGTTTATCGACTGTGAAACAATACATTCACTGCTCGAGAAAACTTGCTGTACTTTGGCATAGGCTGCTCGCCGACTGAGACAGTATATGTTGGTTCATACCACTTTGTGGATTTCCAAGATGGATCCAATCAAGTACACGTTTGAGAAGTCAGCATTGACCGGACGGGTTGCAAGATGGCAAATGATTTTTGACTGAATACGATATTCAGTACACCTCTCAGAAGGTAGTCAAGGGGAGTGTATTGTCTGATTCCCTCGCTCAGCAGCCCGTAGAGGATTATCAACCAATGATGTTTGAGTTCCCTGATGAGGACATCTCGAGGTGCTCAAATCGAAAGATTATGAGGAACCGATCCCGGAGGAGGGGCCTAACCCTAAATCCGAACGGATTATGATGTCTGATGGGGCCATTAACATGAATGGAAGCGGAGTTTACCGAATACACCGACGGTGTGATTGAGTAGGAAGTTGGTATCCTGGGTATCAAACTTCGGTGCATCTACTGGGGCAAAGCCTTTCTCACTCGTGTATGGAATGGAAGCGGTGTTACCGGTTGAGGTTCAAATTCCCTCTTTAAGAGTCCTGATGGACGTAAAGTTGCAAGAGGCGGAATGGGTAAGGACCCGGTATGAGGAGCTAAGCCTGATTGAGGAAAAGAGGTTGGCAGCCATCTGTCATGGGCAGTTGTACCAGCAGCGGATGAAGCGTGCTTTTGACCGAAAGGTACGACCTCGCGTGTATCACGTAGGTGATATGGTGCTGAAAAGGATCCTTTCTCCTCAAACCGATCGTAGGGGCAAATGGACACCCAATTATGAAGGTCCATTCGTGGTCAAGAAGGTTTTCTCTGGCGGAGCCTTGTTGTTAACGACCATGGATGGCGAGGATTTTCCATCCCCTGTGAATGCGGACGCAGTTAAAAAATACTTCGTGTAAAGAGACCTGCTGGACGAAAAGAATAAAATAGTCCAGGCAAAAATGGGCATCCCGGCGAACAGAAAAACAGAAAGAAAAGGTTCGGGCAAAAATTAGGGATAAAAAGAAAGAACTGTACACCCGGCAAGTCGAAAACCCGCAAGAGCGGCTTGGGCAAAAAAGGGTATCCCGGTGGACTGAAAACCCGAAAGGGCGGTCCAGGCAAAAGAGGGATTGAAACGAACAACTGCGTCTGGCATGATCGTTTGCGCTTTGGTTAAGGCACATGGATAATCCCCGGTAGGGATCAATCGGAAACGTCTTGTTCAGAAGGCAGAAAGTACGGAGAGTCTGAGGACATATGGGGTGTAACCGGGTTGGAACTCGATGAGATCACGGTTTCACATTGCCATTAGGATATATTTTTCCTTTTGTGCGCAATTACCTCTTTTCAGGAATTGCTTCCTTTGTATTGCTCAATTTGAGCCACACTTTTTCAATCAATAAAATGCATATTCAGTCAAATAATTTTGTTTTTTGTTTTCATTACCGCTTTGATTGCAAAAACATCCAATTGTTTGTGATAAAGAATCTTGCATTTTAAGACGTACAGGTCCCTTCCAATGCATGTTTATAAGATTGAAACTTGAAATCTTATTCGGAAGGTGGAGTGACCCAAGTGTTGAAATCTTGACACGCCTGGAGCACGTTTTTATCTAACGATCTTGTTTGCAGATACTGTTAGATATTCTCACTCACTCGCAGGTTGTGATGTGGAAGCCTTTTGACAAAGGATCCCCATGGAGTCCGATCAGGGACAAGAGATTGAAGGAAGGGTGAAAAGACGGGGAAAGACGTACGACGATCCTGGATCTTAATCAAGAAGACTCTTCAAAGTCTGAAGATTGGAAAGTCTGTATGAATCCCAAGAGTTCGCTCTTCATAGAGTACGGAGCAGTCGAGAATACAAGGTGATGAATCAGAAAAGTCCAGACGGGTCTGGGAGTTCTTAAAATTGGAAAGCTGACATGGGGTTTAGTTGAATGCCATGGTTCGACGAGTCGACGGGTGTTCAGTACCGGACTTTCCTGGTTCCCCCAAGCAGAGTGGGGATTGTTATCTCCTCAGCAGATTCAAGGTTTGTGCTTCCCTTAGCAGGGTCGGGATGGTTATCTCCCCCAGCGGATTTGAGATCGGTGTTTCCTCAGCAGCCAGGCCTGAAGGATGTTATTTCCCAGCGGAGGTATCTATTGGTAGTGGTTTCTCCAAGCAGAGTCGGGATTGTTATATCCCCAGCAAGTCAGAGATTGTTGGTTTCCCCACAGAGTGAGTTGGTGTTTCTTTCCCCAACGAAGTCCCCAAGCGGATCGGGTGCAGAGGAGGTTATTCTTGGTGAGGATGGCCTATTTCTCAACAGCAGTGTTATTCCCCAACGGGGTGGAGATCGAAGTGTTGGCGAGTTCCTCAACAGAGTGCCTCGAGCTCCCCAGGAAAGCCCTTGAAGGGGGGATACTTTTTATGCATTCATCATGTAGATAAGCATAGCATATTGCATAATAAATCGCGTAGCATTTCCATGATTATGGAGCATTACGCTGAAAAAAGTCATGCATCAGCATTGCAAACATAAGCTAGTCTCAAGCCGTGGTTATTGTTTGAGAGGTGGTTTCGCCAGAAGGTGAATATGTTACTCCGAGGAGTTTGGCACCGTGTGTTAATCAACAGTGCTCCCCAGTAGTGCGATATTGGAGGAAGGGTTTCTGTCGGGCGGAGATGGAAATGATAATTCAAGAAGTTTCGGGGTTCAAAAAGAAAAGGCAAACAAGAGAAAGAATAATCCCCAGCTAAACGCAAAGTGTTCGTTGGCTAGGGTTGAATAGAGAATAGCCGGTTCGTGGCTTGTTATCCCAAGCATGGGTCGTTGGCACGCGTGCCGTCTCATGTATCACTGTTCCTTTCTGCCAATGCTGACATGCATTCAGGCCAGGTTTCCGGTGTTCAGGCCGAGGTGGGTATTCAGACCAGTTTCCGATGTTCAGATCGAAGAAGCTTCTGAAGTTCAGATCGATGCAGCTTGCGGCATTCAAGCCAGGTTTCCAGTGTTCATGCCGAGGTGGGTATTCAGACCAGTTTCCGATGTTCAGATCGAAGAAGCTTCCGAAGTTCAGATCGATGCAGCTTGCGGCATTCAGGCCAGGTTTCCGGTGTTCAGGCCGAGGTGGGTATTCAGACCAGTTTCCGATTTTTAGATCGAAGAAGTTTCCGACGTTCAGGTCGAAGAACTTGTGGTATTCAGGCCAGCTTCCGGTATTCAGACCAAGGTGGTATTCAGACCAGCTTCCGATTTTCAGATCGAAGAAGCTTCCGAAGTTCAGATCGATGCAGCTTGTGGCACTCAGGCCAATCCTCCGGTATCCAGACCGAAGTGGCATTCAGGCCAATCTCCCGGTATCCAGACCGAAGTGGCATTCAGGCCAATCTCCCGGTATCCAGACCGAAGTGGCATTCAGGCCAATCTCCCGGTATCCCGACCGAAGTGGCATTCAGGCCAATCTCCCGGTATCCAGACCGAAGTGGCATTCAGGCCAATCTCCCGATATCCGGACCGAAGTAGTGTTCAGACCAAAGCGGCATTCAGGCCAGTTGTTGGGCATTTAGGCCAATCTCTCGGTATTCAGACCGATATCAATACTTTCATATTCTGATGTTCAGTATTCAGACTGATGAGCGGCGTTCAGGCCATGGTTATTCCTGTGTTACCATTTGTTTTGGTATCCAGGTCAGCATGACTGTTTCGGTATTCAGGCCGACTTTTCTCCGTGCCAGACAGATTTTTCTTTTGAGATTGCTTCTTCGCCAATTCTGACAGGCAATGTTAATTATTTCCCGTTAGAGTGCAAATTGTTCGTTTGTTCTTGGTATTCAATCACTCTTCACCCTGATCATCTGAAAGCCGAGGTTGTTCATATCGACAGGTTCACAGTGGATTGAATAGGGGCAGCTGTAACACCTCAAAATTTGCCCTCCTCTCTTGGGAATAGCTTAACATATTGCATTTCATTTTGTAGGACATTAGGCATTACATCTTTGCATATCATGTGGAAACATTGAGCAAGTCCTCCTCCTAAGTCTTGCTCAGAAGATAGAGAGGTTAAAAGATTCAAGCCTGAGGGTTTTATTGAATTGATCACTAGCCATCTGAGGGTTTGTGCTTCAATTAGGGTTTATTGGTTCCTCAAGGAGATTGGATCTTTATCTTGGTTGAAATGGTACATCATCATCATCATGGTCTTATCATCACCAAGAGGTTCATTGTGCCTGATCATGTTCCTTGAGATTAGGGTTTTGACCTCTGGTCAACCCTAATCAGTTGAATTATACCAGTCAGGGTTTTGTAAGGAGATGGGGTCTTTAATGGAGATGGGGATCATTATATGGTTTTAATGAGCTTGTGAAAGCTAGGGTTTCATGTTGGAGCCATTTCATCAGGAGATCGAGGCTCAAATTCATTTGTGCATGACCAAGTCATCTATCAGTCAACAAAAGTCAACAAAAGTCAACTGTTGGATTTGGAGGTGGGAGGTGGTTAGAAATACTTCATTCATGTTCAAACAAGTCTCATTTGACATTTCAAACATCAACATTGAAGAAAATAAAGTCAGGACAAAACTTTCCAAAAATAGAAAGTGACTTGTAATTCAAAATTGCCAAAAATGGAAAGATTTTCTCCTCAAGTTTACATCATCAAACAAGCTTCAAATGAAATTTTTTTGAACATGAAAATTGAAGATCTTGCTCTCACCTTTCCAAAAAGTCCAAGAACATGAATTTCTCATACATGGTTGGAAAGATATGGATCAATCATGGTCAATGGAATTTGAACTTCACAAGTGCATAACTTTTGAATCATAATGCCAATTGAAGTGGTTCTTTTTGCAACATTTCTCTCTTGTCATGTACTATCCAACTCATGCATCATAAACCATGCATTTCCATTACAAAAATTTTGGACTTTTCATTTGAATTTTGGAGGGAAAGTGGTAATTTGAAAATTATGCATTGCATTCACCTTTTACCAATTACACTTGGCTTCAAACAGCATTTGAAATGATTCCAAGGGCAAATTCGAGCACTGTTCCATTGGCATGCATTACATGAGGGTGGATTGACAAATCGCCATTACACTTCAATTTCACTAATCCATTTGCATTTGGCTTAATTGTGATTAGCAACATCATTAGGAAACCATATAAAAGCTAAAGCATAACTGTTTTCATGATTAACACATCAAAATTCTCAGATCTAGATCCATTTGCACAATTTTCCTCATTTGGTTCTCTCACTTTTTCATCAAATTTCTTCATAAACCTTGCTTTGTTCTTGATCAATCCTTGATCCACAAGCATAATTGGACATTTTTGGAAGCAAGATCCATCAATTTTCGAGCTGATTTGGAACTGTTGAGGCTCACCTCCATCAATGGCAGTTGGATTTTCTGGCCAAATCAAGCACGATTAACACTCAAACTTTCCTCTATTCATTCATTCAAGAGCTGAGGAGCAACTGTTTCTGCATTTCAGGACTTGAATCAACCTGTTTCACTTCTGCACTTCCAACAAGGTTAGATTTCGAATGTCACGATTCATGAAATTGATGTATGCATGTTGTAGATCCTTTAATGCTGGTCACACTGAACTTTAGATCCATGAATTCCATGAAGAAATGACTTAGTTCTGTTGATTTTAAGTTTAGCATGTAAATGTTCTTGGCCTCGATTCTTTTGATATAGTTTGAGTTAGAATAAACCAAGCCTTGATCCATGTTGTACGTTAGAAGATCTGTCCAATGGTGTGATTGTTTTGAATTTTTGGATGATTTTGTTCTTGAGCTCAAGAACACGTATGGAGGTTGATGAACACCTAGGGTTTTGCATTTCCAGATTTGTTTGATCTTTCCCCGCGCCTGTTGCATGTGATTTCATGTTAGTAATCATGCAGTGGTCCAAGTCAGCGCGTGCGTGGCCATTTGATTGGACGATATCGATTCCCGCTGCCACCTCAGTTAAGTGAAACGGTGCGTTTCACTTAACTGGTGCGCTATTTCAAATAAGCGCTCAGTTCGATTCCCAACGCTAGCTATTTCCAATATGCCATTGCATTTTCATTCCATTTCCCATGCCATTCATGTTATGCCTTGTTCATGTTTTTATTTTTATTTTTCATTCATTTAGAAAATTCATAACTCATTGATGGATGATCCAAATGACCTGGGAATTTTTGCATGTTGTTCCTCATGATTTCTAGTTTTTTATGATTATTTTTCCAGAAATTGTGCACGCATGAAAAATATTTTTGCCTAGGGTTTGTTCACATGTGTGCTTTCTTGACCTACCTTGCCATTTTTCTTGTGAAATGATGAGATTTTATCCAATGCTCTTGAAATTTTGCATGCTTAAAGTAGACATCTTTAGGGACCTTTTGGTGTTGAATTTGCATTTTTAGCATTTCTGGTTGTTGAAATATGATCTGGTTAATGTAGGTGTGACAATGTGTGTCACACCATTGCTTTCTCAACTTGTTGATTTTCTTTTCCATGCCAATTAAATGCCAATGGATGTGATTTTTTGTATGTTGCTTCTTATGGATGTTAGGAATTATCATGAATTTTTGGATTCATTTCTGATTTGTTTGGAATTTTCCTTTCTGGCTTGTCATTTGTGGACTTTTGAATAGTCATGAACTTCAATGATTTGGGAAATGATGGTTGTGTATCATATGAACTTGAAATTTTGCACATTGATTCTAGACACTTTGAAGCTTATTGTGGATTTGGTTTGAGGCATTTATAATTTGTCAATTCTGTTTTAGGCTTGTGCTAAGTTGATGTAGCATTTTGTGCCCTAATTGAGCTTGTTTGTGCTTACCTTGCCTTATGGAATTTATTTGCCATGCTTAGACTTGTCCAAATGCCTTGAATTTTGGTATGTTGATCATGTTATGTGTTCTGGTTAGCCATGATGTTTCTGGAGATTTATTGAACCATTTTGGAATTAATGTAGATTTGTTTATTCTGTTGCTTCAATGAGCTTCCAACTTGTATGCTTTGCCTTATTTGACTTGTGAAATGATTTTGGTGCATGATATGGATGTGGAACCTTTTGGATGATGTTCTTAATTGATTGAAGTTGCTTCATGTCAATTTTCATGTTCTGTTTTGAATTATTTCTCCCTCTTTGACCCTAGGCCTTGTCCTAGTGGTTTGTGCTTATGTTTGAGCTTTGTTTTCAGGATAAGGAGCATATGGTCATAAGGGAATTGATTCATTTGCTTGAGTTGGATTATTTGGTTGATGATTAGCTAATCTTGACTTGTTTTGTAGGTGGCTTGTAACTCATTTGAGTTGAGCTTGTGCTTTGCACATGGTTGCCTTGCTTGTTTGACTTTGTACATTTAACTGTTGACTATTGGACTGTCTGTTTGACTTTTTGAGTTGTGTACTGACTGAGTTAGATTGTTTTCAGGTACATTAGTTGCTTAAGTTCTTTTGAACTTGCTTTTGCTATTGCTTGGTTGCTTAACCACTAGAGGTATAATTCACTGACTTCATGTAGTCTGGAAGACCTGTCCTGTTACTTGGGCAGGCACCTGTCTGAAGCCCTCCTTAAGAGGCAATGCTTGTGTTTGTTTATCTTTGTGCCAAGCAGGAAAAGACCTTTGATAAGGCAATTGGCAGATAAAAGAGATGTGTAGTCCATCTCCTGCTATTCAGTGTGTCATCCCTTTGCTCACATTACATGTTGATGCATTGTGGATATTAACCCAAGATCCTTGTTGAGTCAGTCATGTGGATAGAAGAGTTCCTGCTTTCTGAACTCCCACACTTTCATTTGTCTAAAGCTCTCCCAGGCCAGGGATAAGAGCTGTGAGGTCTTACCCTCACTTCCCATTTCATCTGCTTCACCCTAACTTTCAATGTTAGGGTTAAGAGCTAACTACACCCGATTCCAGTTGGCTTGTGTTTCACAGCCTAACCTTGTGTGAGCCCACTTTGTTTGTATATAGTGTGTGCTAACTGTGTGTATGTTTGCTTTGCTTTGCCTGTTTAGGATAGCTTGCTGCCTGTGCAAGTTAGATAGAAACCTCAACCTAGGACCATTGTGGAATACATGATAACTATTAGGCTCGAGTCAGGCTCCCTTCTAGTTTGTCATTTCCCAGTCTCTGGTTTAGCAGAAGTTTCTCCCCTGTTAAGGGGAACTACATTGCCCTGATCCTCATACCAGATGAGGTACGTAGGCAGGAGGTCGTACGAGATCTCTCCGGGCACCCTTTTTCTTTTTGTGTGTGTTTGCTTGACAGTTACTAGGCTCGAGTTCCAGACTCCCTATTGACTTGTTGATTTGTTAACCTTCTTGTGTGTTAGGAGATGGATATAAGACCAGCAATTGGCATTCCGTATCCTATTGGTGTTTGTTTGTGTGGAGTATGACGTAAGTCCAGCGATTGGCGGTTGGTTTCCTGTGGGTGTTTGTTGGTTCGGAGTCCGATGTAAGTCCAGCGATTGGCATTCGGTTTCCATGTTTGCCTGTTTGCGTGTGTTTTGTTTCGGCGTGCGTGAGCCGAACTACGGTAGCTCTGATTCTCATTCCAGATGAGATACGTAGGCATAGGATGCGATATCCTAGCGAGCCCGTTCCCCTCTTCTCCCACCTGTGTTTTCTTCCAGTGTGTGTGTGCATTCTTTTGAGCAGTGTTTGAGCAACCTTCCTTCTATCTTTTTGAGCGTGGATCCCGTCGAGTACGACGGATGCGTAGGGGTGCTAATACCTTCCCTTCGCATAACCGACTCCCGATCCCATCTCTTTTTGGTCGCGAGACCATGTCTTTTCCAGGTTTACTTCGAGCGTTTCCTTTCCCTCGTTGGGATAAATAACGCACGGTCGCGGCTCTGTTTGTTTTGTTTTTGCCCGCCGGTTGTTTTTCGCGGATGCGACAGACCTTCCTATCAAGATAGGGTCGTACACCTTCTTTGTAACCTTATATGTGATGGACATTCACCCAGCGTATAATTGCCTCCTGAGTCGCCCATGGATCCACGCTGCAGGGGCAATGACCTCTATCTCCATCAAAAATTAAAGTTTATTATCAATGACAAGCTGGTCACTATCGATGGGGAAGAAGACATCTTGGTCAGCCAGCTATCCTCCTTCTGGTATGTTGAAGTAGATGGAGAGATTCACGAGACACCTTTTCAGGCATTCAAGATTGCCAATGTGTTGATGAATCCTCTCAATGGAATAACATCCGGAAAATCTGAACTCCCGATGTCGTCCCTAAAAGATACTCAGACAATAATCAAAGCAGGTCATCCAGAAGGATGTGGAAGAATCTTGGAGCTACCTGTCAACAAAAATAGGTATGGCTTAGGGTACCATCCAGTGCTGACGACCCAACAAGGTACACCTGTAATGGGTAACAAAATAGCCATCTCCATCCCAGGGAAGTTCGTGAGCGTTGGGCATCTCTTTCAAGAGAAAGTCACCGTGGTGGGCGAAGACCTCAGTATATCTGAAGTTGTTTGCTTCGTGCTCAAAAAGGCGGCGGGCCAGCAGCTCAACAATTGGACAAAAGTGGACATACCAGAAGTTACTTTCTGTCTAACGTAATTTTCTGTTTTCATTTTGGATCCTTGTGCCCGTGCCCAAGGCATATTGAAGCTTGTAGGGCCCCCATTATTTTCATCATTGTTTTAAAATGAAATAAAATGAGTGTTTCGCATTCAATTTTGCTCTCTGTCTTTCTCTTTTCATTTTTCCAAAAAACAATTCCTAGTCCATATTCTAAAATAAAGCATGAATCACTCATGCAGATCCGACTCGGATTCCATTGACAATAAAAGTGCTATGGTTGATTATAATTTTGAGAATTCGATCTACCAAGCCGGGGACGATTGTGACGAAGATTGTGAACTCCCAGAAGAGTTGGCCAGGCTGCTACAGTAGGAATCCAAATTGATTCAACCGTATCAAGAGTCATTGGAGATCGTCAACCTTGGATCCGAAGACTGCAAGAAAGAAATCAGAATTAGCGACGACCTACAGGCCGATGTCAAGAAGAGGTCGATCGAGTTACTGTGCGAGTATGTTGATGTGTTTGCTTGGTCATATCAAGATATACCCGGGTTAGGCACATATATTGTGATGCACCATCTGCTGCTCAAAGAGGTCTGTTCTCATGTGAAGTAGAAATTGAGAAGAACTCGACCTGATATGGCTATCAAAATCAAGGAAGAGGTTCAGAAGCAGCTGAATGTCGGTTTCCTAGTAGTCTCGAACTACCCCCAATGGGTTGCCAACATCGTGCATGTACCTAAGAAAGATGGCAAGGTGCGCATGTGCGTGGATTACAGAGGCCTAAACTAGTCTAGCCCAAAAGATGACTTCCCACTACCTCACATTGATGTGTTCGTGGACAACACGACCCAATTATCCTAGTTCTCCTTCATGGACGGTTTTTCTGGATATAACCAAATCAAAATGGATACAGAAGACATGGAGAAGACGATATTTATCACCCCCTGGGGAATATTCTGCTACAAAGTCATGTCGTTCGGTCTAAAGAACGCTGGGGAAACATATCAAAGGGCTATGGTCACTTTCTTTCATGACATGATCCATAAAGAGATCGAAGTATACGTCGACGATATGATTGCTAAGTCCCAAATAGAAGAGTAATACCTCACCCATCTGCACAAGTTATTTAAGAGGCTGAGAAAGTTCAGATTGAGACTTAATCCAAACAAATGCACGTTCGGGGTAAGATCTGGCAAGCTACTAGGTTTTATCGTGAGCCAACGTGGCATTGAGGTGGATCCTGACAAAGTTAAAGTCATACAAGCTATACCCGCGCCGAGAATGGAAAAGGAAATTCGCGGCTTTTTAGGACGATTGAACTATATAGCCAAGTTCATATCACACTTGACTGCCACATGCGAACCAATCTTCAAACTAATGCGAAAGGACCAAGCCGTCGAGTGGAACAAGAACTGTCAAAGAGCCTTTGAGAGGATAAAGAAGTATCTCCAAGAGCCACCCATCTTGATATCGCCGGTACCAAGAAGTCCGCTTATCATGTACTTGATAGTCCTAGAGGATTCTATGGGTTGAGTGTTGGGTCAGCATGACGAATCAGGTAGATAGGGACATGTCATCTACTACCTTAGCAAGAAGTTCAATGATTGCGAATTAAGGTATTCTTTATTGGAAAAGACTTGTTATGCCCTCACCTGGGCTGCCAAACAATTAAGGTAGTACATGGGGGCACACACCATGTCGTTGATTTCCAAAATAGACCCAATTAAGTACATCTTTGAGAAACTTGCTCTAACCGGAAGAGTTACCCGTTGGAAGATGGCCTTGACTGAATACGACATTCAACACGCCACCCAAAAAGCCATTAAGGGAAATGTATTGTCTGATTACTTGGCCCACCAGCCAATAGAGGACTATCAACCAATGAAATTTGATTTCCCTAACGAGGACATTGTGTTCATAAGGGATTGTAATATTCCAGGCCCCGAACCAGGATCGCGATGGATGCTCGTGTTCGATGGTGCTTCCAATGCACGAGGCCATGGAGTAGGTACCATCATCACCTCACAGACAGGATTTCATCTCCCATCCACCACAAGATTATGCTTCGACTGCACCAACGACATGGCAGAGTATGAAGCATGTATCTTCGGTATCGAAGCGAAAATCGACATGAGAATCAAAATACTTGAGGTTTATATGGACTCATCTCTCGTCATCAGTCAAGTGCGGGGGGATTGGGAAACCTGCGATCAGAAGTTGGTTCCATACAAAGAACATGTCTTGAAATTGATCCCTTACTTCGATGAAATATCTTTTCATCACATCCCAAGGGAAGAAAATCAACTAGCAGACACCCTTGCTACCTTGGCATCCATGTTCAAGATCACTTGGAAGAATGAGGCTCCTGCCATCAGCATTGGTCTCCTGGACGAGCCGGCATACTATCTGGCTACCGAGGAAGAGTCAGATGGCAAACCTTGGTACCATAAAATCAAGACGTACCTCGAAAAACAGGTGTACCCAGACAATGCATCAATCATAGACAAGAACGCTTTGAGGAAGCTCTCCACTAAGTTCTTCTTGAATGGAGATGTATTGTATAAACGAAGTTATGACTCAGTGTTGCTCAGATGCACGGACAGACACGAAGTGGAGCAAACTATAACTGATGTGCATGAAGGTTCGTTTGGGACGCATTCCAATGGGTATTCAATGGATAAGAAGATCCTCAGGGCAGGATACTACTGGTTGACTATGGAAACAGATCTATGCTGACAGGATACACGTGCCTTCAGTACCTCTCAATGTCATTTCACCGCCGTGGCCATTTGCTATGTGGGGCATTGATGTGATTGGGCGTATTGAGCCAAATGCTTCGAATGTGCATAGGTTCATCCTAGTTACCATCGACTATTTTACCAAATGGGTGGAAGTTGCGTCATATGCAAATGTCACCAAACAAGTGGTAGCTCGCTTTCTGAAACGTGACATCATCTGCCGTTATGGGATTCCCAATAAAATTATCACAGATAATGGTTTGAATCTTAATAAAAAGATGATGAAGGAATTGTGCAAGAGTTTCAAGATCAAACATCATAATTCTTCACCTTATCAGTCAAAGATGAATGGCGGAGTGGAAGCAACCAATAAGAACATAAAGAAGATTGTTTAGAAAATGGTAAAGACATACAAGGATTGGCACGAGATGCTGCCCTTCGCACTACACGGTTACCGTACTTCGGTATGAACCTCGACCGGGGAAACCCCTTTCTCTCTAGTGTATGATATGGAAGTAGTGCTCCCAATCGAAGTAGAGATCCCCTCTCTGAGAATCCTGGAAGACGTCAAGCTGGACGAAGCATAATGGATTCAAGCCAGACTCGATCAGCTGAATCTCATTGAAGAGAAACGCATGACAGCTCTGTGCCACGACCAACTTTATTAGAAGCGGTTGAAGAGGGCCTTTGACAAGAAAGTGCGTCTTAGGAACATAAAGGTCGGTGACCTGGTACTCAAAAAAATCATGCATATCCATGCAGACCCTCGGGAAAGTGGAACCCCAATTACGAAGGACCATACATCATGAGAAAGGTCTTCTCATGAGGAGCCTTGATTCTCTCGACTATGGATGAGGATGATCTGGCATCACCCATAATAGCAGACGTAGTCAAAAAATATTATGCCTAATATGTGACCCGCTAAGTTGATACCCCAATGGGCAACTTAGGAAAAAATGGGCATCCCGGTGGACCACAAAAAGAATAGGTCCAGGAAAAAATTAGGGATATAAAAAAAAGAATTGAAAACCCACTAAGTTGATTCCCCCCAAATGGCAACTTAGGCAAAAAAAGGGTGTCCCGCTAGATCAAAAACCCGAAAGGGCGGTCTAGGCAAAAGTTAGGGACTGACAGGCAAAGACTGCATAGTGTTCATGGTCTGTAAATACGTCTTCTCAAGCAGTGGAAACCCAAACGAAGGGATCAATCCAATCACCATCGACTAGGGAAAAGTGCAAAGATTCAGAAAGTATAATGACTATAGCATGATTGCACCTTAATATAAATTCAAGACTTTCCCATTGCCAATTTGTTTTTGTGCAACTACCTCATTTAGGAGTTGCTTCCTTATTGTAAACACCCATTTACAGGCTCGTTTTCAATCAATAAAATTTTCATTCAAGATCTCCTCGTTTTTTCTTTTTCTGATTGTGCGAAATATAACTGTTATTTCTATATAAACAATGCATTGAAATTTTTTGGGATAACAACAATAGCACTAAAATGAAAACTTGATTTTTACGTCGATCACAAAGTGTCTGAGGGTAACCACAACGCCTAATTTGTTGTATACAACGCACAAATACATAAGGTCGCGTAGATCCTTAGACCTATGGGACTACGAGAGATTACAAGATTAATCATTCGTCGTGGTAATCCCCCGTCGGTGTATCTATACACTAGTCTGAGTATCAAAAGATTCATGGCGGATTCTTTCTCCACCAGCAGCGGAAAGACAAGACGTTGGGAAGTCATGCAAGACGCATCCTACATCTTACGAATTAGAAGCCTTGTAACCCAAGCAGATGTACCTCTGTTCAGGGCACATCACGCCCAAACTTGGGGCATCCGTAGACCCTCATACCATTGCATAAGCCTGTCATGCACGTCATTTCATGTATATCATCCGATATAATCATGAAGCTCTCTAACAAGAAAGAGGCAAGCCCAAAACTCTCTTGGCATTACTCAACAACCCATTTCCGTTGGCACCTCCCTTAAACCCGACCCTAGGGATAACCCCCATTTCCAATAAATCATCAAAGGTTCAGTTCCAGTCAGAAAATCAGTTGTAAGCCCAGTTCCGTTGACCAAACTACCCCTAGAGTCTCGTTCCGTTGACAATCCCCTCCACAGATTCATCAAGCCCAGGCCTTTGCATTTGGCCTTTCTATCCCCTAAGCCTAAATCTTTGTATTTGGCCTCTCTACTCACCAAGATCAAACTTTATGTTGGTCTCTCTTCCCCTTTCCCTGGCATTGTCAAACATACATAATATCAAACCTTCCTGCGTGTCTTCGCTATTTGTATTATGTTTGACCAATCCTTTCTATCCATTTTCTCAGCCGTGTTGAACACACATAATATCATACCTTCCTGTGTGTCTTTGCAAATTGAATATGTTTGACCAAGCCTTTTCATTCACTTTAGAGTGAGTCATATGGTTTTAGCCCTTCTCTTCTTGTTCCAATAAGGTTAACTTTGGAACAACGCCCCTAATGGTGTCTCCGTTTCTTCTCTTTCTGATAAGGTTAACTTCAAGACCTATTTCTTCCCTTTCCGATAAGGTTAACTTCGGAAAACCATTCTACATTTCTTCTGTTCCTGATAAGGTCAACTTCAGGGTCTATTTCTTCTCTTCCTGATAACGTCAACTTTAGGATTCACTCATTTTTTCCGATAAGGTTAACTTCGGAACCATCTTCCACTTCTCTTTTTGATAAGGTTAACTTCAGAAGTCGGTATCCTCTTTCTTCTCTCCCTGATAAGGTTAACTTCAGGATCTTTTTTCTTCTCTTTCCGATAAGGTTAACTTCGGAAACATGTTTTCATCCCTTATCTGCCTGATAAGGTTAACTCCGGGATCCTTTTCTTCTCTTTCCGATAAGGTTAACTTCGGAAATGTGTTTTCACCCCTTCTCTTCCTGATAAGGTTAACTTCAGGACACCTTTCCGCTCTTTCCAATAAGGTTAAATTCGGAAACCCGTATTCATTTCTTCTCTTTCTGATAAGGTTAACTTCGGAAACCCTCTTCTCTTCCTGATAAGGTTAACTTCAGGATCCATTTCTTCTCTTTCCGATAAGGTTAACTTCGGAAACCCTTTTCTCTTTCTGATAAGGTTAAATTCAGGATCCATTTCTTCTCTTTCTGATAAGGTTAACTTCAGATACCCCTTTTCATCCCTTCTATTCCTGATAAGGTCAACTTCAGGATCTTCCTTTTCTTTCCGATAAGGTTAACTTCGGAAACCTATTTTCATTTCTTCTCTTCCTGATAAGGTCAACTTCAGGGTCCATTTCTTCTTTGTCTGATAAGGTCAACTTCAGGATTCCACTTCTTTTTCCTATAAGGTTAACTTAAGAACCATCTTCCACTTCTTTTTTCGATAAGATTAACTTTGGAACCATCTTCCACTTCTTTTTCCGATAAGGTTAAATTCGGAACCCCCTTTTTGTGTCTTCTCTTCCCGATAAGGTTAACTTCGGAACCCCCTACTTTTCTTCTCTAGTTCCAATAAGGTTAACTTTGGAAATAGTTCCCCAGTGGTGTCGCCTTTCTTCTCTTTCCGATGAGATTAACTTTGGAACCGGTCCATCCCTTCTCTTCCTGATAAGGTTAACTTCAGGACCCCTTTCTTCCCTTGCCGATGAGGTTAACTTCGGAATCCTTTGTCCATTTCTTCCCCCCGATAAGGTTAAATTCGGGATCCATTACTTCTCATCCTGATAAGGTCAACTTCAGGACTCATCTCTTCTCTTCCAATAAGGTTAAATTCGGAAACCATTTTCCATTTCTTCTCTTCCCGATAAGGTTAACTTCGGGACCCCACATATTTTTCTTCTCCAGGGTTAACTTTGGAATGTTTCCCCAACGATGGCGCCATCCCTTCTCTTCCTGATAAGGTTAACTTCAGGACCCCTTTCTTCTCTTTCTGATGAGGTTAACTTAAGAGCCCCGCCCTTTACCCTTTTCTTCTCTCTCCGATAAGGTCAACTTCGGACCTCATCCCTCAGCGAGGACAAATTGTGTTTGGCCTCCATCCCTTTCTTTCATCCCAGTTGTAAATAAACAAAAAATAAAGTCCAAGTTCCACTCGGCAAACCATCTTTCACAAAAAAAAATCTTTCACCCATTCCTCCCCGACGGAAAAATATTCTTAATGCTTGCCAGAGAGTTAGAAAAATAATAATAAATAGAAAAATAAAAAGCTTGTTCATAAAAATACAGAGAGCTTGTTGAAAAAATAGAATAATCATATCGCATTAGTATCATGCATATGTCATTCACCTCTAACCTTTCATAAACTATCGACCAGATAACACTTCAATCCCCAACAGCTGCCTCGCACAAAAGATATCTTGTTCACTCTATACCTTAGTGGAAAATTTCTTCGTGACCTATCTTCACATTTCATTTGTTCTTGGTGGGCCAATTTTCCAATATTTTAGTCTTTAATCCTCTCCTACCTCGAATGTCCAAAAGATGTTACTATCCATACATTCATGTTTTAGAAGATTAAATAGGGGCAGCTGTCATACCCCAAAATTCGTCCTACCCCTCACAAAGTTCATTTAGGTCACTAACCCTAACCATATGCATATCTTCATATCATTCATTTGATTTGCATAACCATTTATCCAATACAAGAGGACAAGTATCATGGACCCCTAGTTTTATGCTTGCACTTGGTGGAGGCTAAGTCTTCTTTGCAGATGAATGTGGCTCAATCAATCAAACCCTAATTGGAGGTGGCTCTCGAGGCTTGTAACTCAACTTTGGCTAAGTGATGAAGCAAAGCCCTAATCTTGGGATCCTCACTCGATCATGGTTGCCACAAACTCTAACTATGTCTAATACTTTTCGTATGGCCTCCTAAACCCTATCTAATAGGTCCTTCATCACTTCATTGAGTTGTCTTTCTTACTTGATCAAGCTCCACCCAATAACCTCTCGATCAGGGGTTATGCATGTTGGTTTCTTGGGTTTGAATCCATAGATCACTTGCTTTAATGTACACCTTGTGCTTGTCCGTGATCATGTCCTACGGTCATCTGATCATTGGTCATTTCATTTTTTATCTTGGTTCATGCTTACCTTTAATCGTTTGGGTTCATGGTTCGTTTATAGGTTTTCGTATGGATTCTATTCCATTATATGTCTATATCCATTCCACTTCAAGTAACTTGTTCATACATTAAGTCAATTCATTCAATTGGCCAATTTCATTCATGTTCATTCATAAAATAATCACTACATATAAAAAAGGTGTAAAAAAATGTATAACACATAGCAAAACTTGTTTTTGGAAGTTTCTGTTCTGTGAGTCGACTCATTCGATCAACGCAAAACCCACGGGTCCAAACAGGTCGACTTATAGGTCGACCTAGTTATGGGGAACATGGTTGAGTCGACTCATCCAAGCCTTGTGTCGACTCATCTTCCATTTTCTGTTGGACCATTCCGCCCCGGGTCCGAACAGGTCGACTCATCGGTCGACTCAATTCTGGGAAATCATGTTTGAGTCGACTCACCCACTCCTCACGTTGGCTCATTCCCTAGTTTTCTTTAAACCAATTCTCCGCGGGTTCGAATAGGTCGACCCAGAGGTCGACTCAAACCTGGAGTATGCTCTCTTTGAGTCGACTCCCTCCCAATTTGAGTCGACTCATCCTGCTCTTTATAGCAGATTCGACAGTATTACTAGTTGTTGAATCACTTCTAAGTGAAAAACTCTTGTCATGCTAACCCAATCACAATGATTCAAATACTTTGCATTAACCTACAATTGCAAGTCACCCTTATGCCCACTTGTTATACCTTGAACCTAAGCTAATTGACTAACAAGTCATGAACAAAACTTCAAAGTTAAAACCACTTGAAGGTAACCTGCTATAACCAGTTACTATTGGAACCATTCCCAAAACCAATCAATTAACCAACTAACTTCCAACTCAGTGAGTTAACCGACTAAACTCACTGAGATCATTTCAACTAACTCCTAAGCTAACTCCTAACCTGACAATAACTAACTCTGCACCTCCCTTGAACCCAAACTTGTTGATCGGGAAAATAGCAAGTGTATTATTTTGCCTTTTATAGTAATAATGGGGAAATTCCCCGAATATCGATCTCAAGGACTGCAAGTTAATATTGAGTTTAAATTATCATTCAATTAAACAAAAATTATTAATTTGGTTTTTAGGAGTAAAAATGTAATAATAAAAGTAAAGGTAAAGAAGGATGAAAATAAGGGTTTATAGAGAAAAATGAACAATGCCAGGGAAGGTGTATGATTTATCCCTATAACAACTCTGAGTCACTATTGCATCAACAAACATCAATTACTACCAGTTCTTAAGGGTATTTTCTCCCAAGTCCTTGGTGAGAAAACCTTTAATCAATCTACCCTAATTTCCATGTCCATAGCCAATTAGGGTGAAGTTAAGTTGTATAATATCAAGAATACTCTGGTTCATACAGGGTATCCCTAGTCCTATGTGATATCTACTGTAGAGTAACCTTATGAAAACCTTATCAATGGCGGTCCAACCTAATTGATAATCATAAATCAATCTCGATTGGTCCGAAAGAGAAAGCAATAAACACATCAAAAGGTTATCATAAAAATAATATTATAAATGTAAATGTAAACTCAAATTCGTTACAATTCTAAATCAGGGACACCCCCTAGCATTGGGGGGTTTAGCTACTCATATTGTTTAAAACAATTTCAAGATAAAAATTACACATTACAAGTAATTGGATGACTTTGATCTTCAATCGCTCCCGCTCATGAACACCTTTGGCTCTCCGAATGCCTTGATCTCTGTAATACTTGATTGCTTCGTAATACTGTGTTTTGCCGTATTCCAAGATGATTTTTCCTTTGGCAGAAGACCATCTTTAATAGTGAAAATTCCAAGCAGCAGTTGGACAGGTCCAAAAATATCTCTAAAAAGCCCGACGAACAAAAGCCCGAGAAAAACTAGATTTCTGGGCTTGGGCTGACACGGCCCGTGTCAGCCTACTGTTCTGGCTGACACGCCCCTGGCAGGGGGTGACACGGTTGGGGATGATGCCTGACACAGGTGGCCGTGTCAAGTGTAGCGGGGTATTCGTTACCTTTAGATTTATGGACTAAATCAAAAGTAAATCATACAAGTCGAGTCGCCAACGCACTTCTGCTTATCCAAAGGAAAGGTTAGAAAGCGAACAAAAATCGAGAAGTTTTATCGAATCAAAAACTAATAAAAATGTCAGAGATCGGGGTAAAGGGGTTGGTTATGCAATGGGAAGGTTTTAAGCACCCAAAACATCCTAGGTACTCCTAGGGAGCCCTTTTCACACTTGTTGTAAGGTTGGTATTTTGTGAAAATTTATTTGTGCAAACATGATTGAGGAGATGAGAAGAGAATATACAAGTTATTTACAATTTATGTTTGGATGGATAAACCCATTGCCTACGTACCATCTTAAAAAGATAGGATCAAAACCTCATAGTTCGGGGTAAAAATCGCAAAATAAGTTGGTGAATTGGTTGGTCCAAAAGCGTTAAGGTCTTTTGTTATCCAAGGGAGAAAACTCAACCTAAAAACCACAAATCCACCATGTGAGGATAGCTTCAACATGCTAGTGAGGGGTTAATCCTATAATAAGCATGGAAGACTCATTGTCCATCACTAAGGATATAGGTGAGTATTACATCTACCTCAAGGATAACTCAAACCTAATAACTAAAGGTTATGAAAAGTTTTAGATAAGAAGTGGCCATTGAAACCACTAAAGTATTTGAATGAGTTATATTTACCAATGAAAAGTATTTACAAAATATGGTCAAAGTTAACTTAAAGATTCAATTCAAAATAAGTGTTATGAAAAGAAAGTTTGAAAATCAAAAGCATAATGCTTAGGTTTCTAATGTTTGAAAATAAGTGTTTAATATTTGCACAAAAGTTTTGGCTTGGGTTAGAGTGAAGGGAAGAAGAATAATGGCTAAAGTCCTAATCATACAAGAGATGAAGGATAAGAAACAAGACCACAAATGAAGTTCCTCTCTTGAGATCATATTGATGATCCAAGTAGCTCCCATCCTTTGGAATAAGCAAGCAAATAAGTGTATCCTCAAGCAATCAATCAATCAAGCAAAGCTCTTAGGAATCTTCCAATGGCTCTTGGATCTCTCACTTTAGAAGCACATAACAATTGTTCTTCGATTTGGCTCAAATAGGATTCCCTAGCACAAAAGCACACACATCAAAAAGTTCCATGAAGTAAATCAATCATGGACAAGAGTGAGTTTAGTGATTTGGTCCTTCTAATTCCTCTTCAACATTAAGGCCTTTTTACTCCATTTTTGCATAGGGAGTGTCCTAGAATCTAAGTCCTTTTTTGTCCATTTTGCATTTGGTCCACAATAATCAAAACAAAACACAAGCACAATAATATACACAATTATATGCTCAAGTGAGTAAAAGATAAATTGCATTAACATAAACATGTGCTCAACTGAGCAAAGGGGAAAAAGCAAATGAATAATATGTACAAGAATAGTAAATTGCATAAATGTAAATAGCAAGAATTAAATGTTTATGGTTAATGGTTAGTGTTAGAGTTAGTGTGCCATAAGGCAATTTAGCGCTATGTTAAGCAATCATAATTGGACTTATATAGAAGTCACAATTATCCGAGGCCGGTCAATAATAATGTAGGCAACAACACAAGTTAGAGATTTTGATTAGTGAATCAAACTCCTACAACTTGTCATGCCAAAAAGAAGATGAGAAATGATCTTGTATTGATTTAGGTTCTTTGCTTGATTAGGAAGCAACCTATCCTTAATGCAAAGCCATTCACTTGATCCATGATCAAGATGAATTAGATTTGAATCAAGGAAGGTTAGACCTCCCATACATCAAGGCTAACCACCAATCTTTAACTCATTGATCAAAAAAGAAAAAGAAGAAAAAGAAGAAGATGAATATTAAAGTACATTAATGGAAATGAAATGAAATAATCAACAAGCATTGACCAAAGATAGAGAAGATCAAGGTCAAACAATTGTAAACAAAAGCAAGATGAAGATTAGAAGTCAAGAAACAAATAAAATATTTTTGGGATTTTTCAAAATTAAAATAAAACTTGAATTAAAATAATAAAGAAAGGTCAAACTTCAAACTCACTTCAAATCAACTTTGAAAAGTCCAAGTGAATTATCCTAAGTTCAACAAGGTCAAACAAAGTTTGACAAAATATTTCAGCATTTTTAGAAGTCAGAAACTATTTTTTATCAATTAAAAATGCATAAAAATAACCTAATTGAATTAAAATCTCAAATAAATCTCAAATAAATTAATAAATTGATGAGAATATTTTTCATAGATCTATCATTATTCAAAGAGGTTGGAAAAATGTTTTTGTATTTTTTGAATATCAAAAACTATTTAAAATAACCAGAAAAGAGAAAATTCCTAAAAAATATCAAATGATAAAATAAAAAATATTAAAAATCATTTTTACAAACTAGAAATTAAAAGAAGAAAAATGCAACTGGTCTCGCATTTTTTGGACCAATAATGAAGGAGATATGGATTTTTAAAATGAAATAGAATTAAAAGAAATAAAATAAAATTAAAATCAGAATTTAAAAATAGCAAAAAGCGTGGAGCGTTGGATGTAGAGCTCATTAATTGAGCTGGCAAATTGTGTGGCTCCTGAGCACGCGCCTACCATGTTCTTTAGTCAATGCATCACACATGACCATTAAATAAGTCATAACATGGGACGGATCAGATTGAATCTGGAAAATAAAACGCACGACCATGATTGAATCTGGAGACCAGACGGTGGTGTGCACCACCGTCTTGTCCGGCCAGCTTCCGGCGAAGGCAAAAGTTGCAGAGAAATAAAAGTTTACCAAATGCCACGATCTAGGTACCAAACGAAAGTTGGGGTGATGTACATCACCCCTGTGCCAACCAAATCCACTCTAGATTCCTATTGAGAGAGAAATCAGAGGTTGAATTTTATGGAGTTCAACTGGAACTTGTTGGACTTTGGAAATTCAAAGCTAAAAAAGATTGTCTATATGTAAAGGACTTCAGACAACACGACAACAACAAGAAACAAGCAATATATGAGCAGATTCGAAGAAAATAAAATCTGAAGTAAACCTCTGATTTGCAGAGCTTGAGAGCACGATTTCTTGGTGATTAAGCTTGCAGTGTGATCTATGGATTAAGGTAAGCAAGGCTAAGGAACTTTAGATCTAAAAATCAATAAATGAAATTGAAGTTTAGATCTGAAAAAATTGAGAGAAAATGGTGAGTTCCTTTGAGTATGGGTGAGGAATCAATTGTGCAGCATGTAAGGCGCCTTCAGGTTATTGAAATGAGGAGCACAAGGCACTTATTTATAGCAAAAGGCATGGCTGAAAGCATGATCATTTCATTGCATGGATGGAAAGGGCCTCCGTGCATGGGCCTGTACAGGCGCATGGAGGGCCCAATTCCACTTGGATTTACAAGCTAATCATCAGCATATGTAGATTGGACGTACAGATGGTGTATGTTTAGCTCATGCAATGCAAATTTAATGAGTTTCCAAAATTGTACCAATATGTTCATGCTTTCGAAAATGCCATTTCCATAATTGAAACACAACCTTATGAGTAATGGTTGGAAAGCTTTTTGCATGAGAATCATTTGTTATATTGATCAAAACTTCATTTTAAACTTGGAAATTGGTGAAAAGTGATCATGAAGTGTAGGGTGCAAAACATGTACATGTGAAAATTTCAAAAATGGCCAAACTTTAAGCACTTCTGTTTCAATGATTCAAGCTCCAAATCACAAAATCTTAAACATCCAAGTTGTAGATCTTTTCAAGATGATCAATTTGGACTTAAAGTTTTCATCATTTGGATTTTTGATGAAGAAGTTATGGCCACTTGAAGTTGGACTTTTTCACATTTCAATGCCTTGGGTCCAAAGTGACCTATAATGTTTTGCATTATCACATGTATTTATTTTAGGATTATGAAAATTTGTTCAACATAACAATTTAATTATACATCTTAAAATTTCCAATGCATTTAATTCCACCTCAAAATCATGAAAAATGAAGGAGTTATGTCCTTGGGAAGTTGACCCAAAATTAGGGTTTCAGTCAAAATGACCTATAATGTTTTGAAATGGATGATGACCTTCCAAGCTTCAAATCAATTTTTGATGAACATGAAAGTTGTTCATATGGCTCTTAAGAACATTTTTTTCTCTTGGGGTCATCTCCATTTGACAAACACATAGAAAGTTAGGTCTTAGTGTACTTCAAAATAGTCAGATAAATTGACTGATCAACTTTTCAAGTCCAAAACTCATATCTTGATGAATTGATGATTGAGGGCACTAAAATAAGTTCAAATATGCATGAAATGATGGATTAAATAACTTCCCTTGATTTCATTTGATCATGGGTTGAGTTTGCTTCATGAGCAAGGCACAGTTGATGAACAAATGAATTAGGGTTTCCTTGGGAAACAAGCCTCAAACCCTTTGGTTTGCTTTGGTCAAAATGATGAATTGAGATACTTGGGAGGCATATTTGATGGATAAGAGCTTTGGGAACCATTTCCATGCTTGCTTCCATCTTCATTTGGCCATATCAATGCACATGGGATCTCCTAGAAGCTTTGGATCTTGTGACTGCTCAAGCTACAAACAAAGGATGTTAGTGACATATTTTTGTGCTTTTGGTTAGTAAATAAAATGAGAAAAGCAATAATATTCAATTCAATCATGCTTGGTGATCTCAAGCCAACTCTCAAGAGATCCCACCCAAAGGTAAGGAGCCAAAATGCTATGATCCTTGAGGCAAGATGCAAATGCAATATTATGATGCCATGAGGGGTCTTAGGGTCAAAATTAGGGTCTTACATCAGACTATTGTTTTCTTCAAGATGCCCTCCCTTTCTTGACACGACCCGTGTTAGGTGACACGGGTGGCCGTGTCAGGCCTCCTGTACCGGAGTTTTCTGCTCCTTTGCTTGCCGGAATCTCGCACTGTCTCGTTATGAGTTCTCTGGTTCTTCTACTTGGACCTGTCGGACAAAAACACAGCTATCCCACGCATAAAATCAAGAAATAAAAAGTAAAACATAACAATGATTAAAATTGCTTAAATAAAATGACGGAAGTAAAACTAACTCGAAATGTATCATAAATGCTTGCACAGTGTGTCAAAAACCTCTGTTTCGAGTCGGATCAGTAATGAAAACTCAATGCAAATGGTGACTGATCACCTGCAACCTATATAAAGACTTTTGGATTTATTCTTAAGACCTTCGATTCACTCTCAAATTTCTCATTGCAAATTCAACTTCTTCTCACTTTATCTTCTCCAATTCCTCTCCCCACACCAAAGCTCAAATCAGCATTGGAGCAAGCTTCACATTGAAGTTTGTTACCAATTGAGTTAAACCTTCTGCACTCAACAATCATCCCTGCATTCACTGAATCAACATCAACAATAATGATCCGGTTCAGAATTTTTTGGAGTTGATTCTTGAAGAATAGGAGTTCACAGTAGAAGCAGAAGATTCAAGGTTCAACGTAGCATACCTCTGTTTTTCTCCTCTTCATCTTCATCACTTCCGAATTTAAACAAGTTCCAAGACAATCCTCCGTCTTGCAGGTCGGTGAATCTTTATCTTTGTCGAACTGTTGATATCATAATGTAGCTTGTGTAGTGGGGAATCAAAAACACCAATGTTTGGCGGTTTGATTTTCCTTAATCGCCATTTTCGTTCGATTTCGGATTCTTGACTTTAAACTGCTTAATTTCCAGAATTTGTTGAGTTGTAGTTACGATAGTTGATAGATTAGAAATTGATTCTTTTTCTTGGATCCGACCAATTCCGCCGACTCCGGCGCGGTGGTGCCGGAATTCTGGCGATGGTTCTGTTTTGCCTTGAGACTTGGGTTGTTTGACTGGTCCAAGGAGTCTTCACTCCATATCGCCCATTGTCACGTATAGTGTTAACATGCATGCTGATAGCAATTCTCTTTTTCCTTTATTATTGTGCTGAACTCATGTTGATTTGTTTGTATGCTGATTGGGCCTTGGGCCAAGCAGCTGTTCATCTTAATCATGATAAATCTCATAATTGATTCAATCAATTCCAATTTTAATTATGTTTTTGTTACTAATCATGATGCAATTTTTTGTATGAAGTAGATATTAATTCCTACTTTTTCTGACATTTAAGATTCATATAATTTTAGTGGTAATTAGCTTAATCCATGTTTACTTAGGTTCATTAGGATTGGGTAATTATCTAGAAATTAGGTTTAATCATTTGTATATATTAGATTTAATCCCTTAATTTTCCAGAATTCATTTTCATATGATTAACTATGCTATGTTTAGAATTTCATTAGATTTGCCATGCTAATTTCCATGTATATGATTAATCTCCCTTTAACTCGGTTACATTTTCTTCGTGATTAATGGGTAAATCGAAACTTTTGTTTAATTTGGTATGTGTTTTTTCATCGTGATGTCACCTCATTCTATCATCATACCATCGCATTCATTTGGATTAACATCTTAATTCCATTGCTATCAATGCATACTAACCATTGTTTTTTTTTATGGTGATATGTGAATAAGAGATCCAAACACCATCCAAGATATTCCTTTTATTTTCTATTCATTAGTTTGTATTGTTTGGAGTGCCATGCCACTTGTATGGTTTAGGCATGTCACTTAACTTGTAAATTGTATTTTCCTTTTATGCTTTTAGGTTGTATTATGTGGATCCCCCCATTGTGGGTTAAATGCTCCCCCACCCCTAGTCATGCAATAACTTAGATTTATTGCTCTCTAGTTAGTCCACTATGCATGTCAATAACCAAGATAAAATACAAAATGATAAACCAAGCATTTCAAAAGAAACAAAAGGTACTTGATTCAACATCAAGTCGTTTTCTGAATAAAACTCACACCATTGCAACGTGAATGCTTTATCCAACGTCAAATAGTCTTCATCCACTCCATGATCCATTATATCCTCTCTTCTCTATTCTCTTCTCAAACTCATTCTACCTCTCTCCTCCATTCTTCACTCACACTTTTCATAATAAATTCAAACGCTTGATTCAACGTCAAGTACCTTTTTCAAAACCATTTTCATAACAAATTGGAATGCCAAATGGGGTGTACGTATTTGTATACAACATTAAAGTAATTCGACCGTACCTAGCCTGAGGACCCTACACTTGACTTTCCCCTTAAAAAATCTAATAATTCAAACAAGTTAGATCTAGGTGCTATGAGGGATAAAAAGAGTAGCTAGGACTCCATTGTCCTCTCGATTCCCAAGTACTCTGATTGTTGACTGTACTTAGTCAAAGGTCAGATACTTGTCTCCCTCTAAGTTCCAATGATTAGACTTGTCAAACTCTTTTCACAATTCAAATCTCTTTTTTGGATGAAAAAGAATGGTTAGGACAACCTTGTCCTCTCAAATCCCGAGGTATTGGACCGATGACTGCATCTAGCCAAGGGTTTGATGCTTGTCTCTGTATATAAAATCAACCCCAACAAATCAAATCATATTTTGCCTTAGGGATTTCTCTTCAAAACCTTTCAATAAGGATATTTTACTTCCGTTCTACCGTGAACGATGCTTAAGCCTCCATGTGCGAGCAAGTAATGTTTACTGCTAGAGTGCGAACCAGGCGTATCCACTTTACCACAAACAAGCAAATACTTTCCGCTCCCATGACAGAGTATACAAGTAAGTGAATAGTAGCACGCAGACTTCAATATTGTTAAGTAAAAACAACCAAACAAATACTTCATTTTTGAGCCGAACTACGGAGCTCTGACTTCCTTATTGCACGTATGAGGATACGTAGGCACAAGGGCCCAAATCCTTGGCGAGCACACTAACTTAAAACTTATTTTCTCCCCCATCTTATCTTTTCATCTCACTCCTAATAGCAAACAACATACAGATAAACATCCATACGCATTTGATACGAGCAAGTGGTTCCCATGGAGTACCATGGATGTGAGGGGTGCTAATACCTTTCCCTTGCATAACCGACTTCTAAATCCGCTCTTGGTTGCGAGACCATTTCTCTCATTTTGGGTTTTACCGCTATTTTCCCTTTCCTTTGGAATAAATAAAATTCGGTGGTGACTTTGTATTTTTCACGACGCTTCAATGTTCAGACGGCAAATTGCTAACCTCATCAGGAAACACTTCAGGAAAATCACGAACAACCGGAAGTTCACCCATTGTTCCATTTTCACTAAGCTTCAAACTTGCCACCAACATAAACACTTCAGCACCATCTCGCACAGATTCATTCACTTGTTGAGTAGACAAGAATAAATCACCTTCCTTCTCTGGCTCAAGAAAAAGAACAACTTTCACAAAACAATTGATATAAACATGGTTGGCCCTCATCCAGTCCATTCCCAAAATAACATCAAGTTGACTAAATGGAAGACACGCTAAATCAACTTCAAAATCTTTATCACAAATATTCAACGGACATTTCAAACAAACAGATGAAGTAGTCACTGAACCCATAGCCGGAGTATAAGTAACCATGCTTCCACGCATAATAGATAATTCAAGATTCAATCTCTTAGCATAATCCAAAGAAATAAAAGAATGTATCACACCGGTATCAATAATAGCAATCAAAGGCATATTATTAATAAAGCACGTACCTCAAATCAATCTCTCCTCAGCAGAAGTATCAGCACCGGAAAATGCAAACACTTTCCCTTTGTCTTGCTCCTTCTTCAACTTGTTGCACTTGGTACTAATGTGCCCTTGCTCACCATAGTTGTAGCAAGTCACATTCAAACCAACTCTATAATCAAAAGATTTGTGACCTTGCTTGCCACACTTGAAACAAGTCACATCACCCTTAGGACACTCGGGAGTATGATGTCCCTCAACACCACATTTGAAGCACTTGACAGGAGTGTGAGATCCTCCCCCACTCGGCTTCTTTCCATCACCAGCTTTCTTCTTACCATCATACGACTTCCCTCAGAATTTCCCTTTTCCTTTCTTATCATACAAGGACTTGTAATAAGCAGCACTCTCACAGCTATCCTCATCATAGATCCTACTCTTGTTAACCAAATCAAAAAATCTCGTAATCTGTTGGTAACCCATTTCCTTCTTGATATCAGGTCTCAAGCCATTCACAAACTTAAGACACTTGGATCTCTCAGCATCAGTAGTATTGTAATGGGAACAAAATTTGATCAACTCCTCAAACTTTGCAGCATACTCAGCTACGGTACCATTACCTTGCTTCAACTCAAGGAATTCAATTTCCTTCTTTCCACGAACATCTTCTGGAAAATACTTCTCCAGAAAAGCATCACGGAAAAGTGCCCAAGTCACTTCAATGCCATCTTCATCAAATCTATGAACAGTGTTGCACATCTGAACAATTCATAACTCGAAATATTTTCTCAATCGCCTTCAACCACTCTGGAGCTTTGTCAGGTTCATGAGCTCCTTCAAAAGTTGGCGGATTGTTCCTCTGGAACTTTCCCAAAGCACGGAACTCATCAACATAATTCTCCCGATCACCAGCATTCATTTGCGGAATGACACCAGCCAACATGGTCAATGTCGCCGCAAGCGCATCATAATTCCTTCCAGCAACCATCTTCTTGCGACACCAACCAAACAACCACAACAACAAGGATTGTTAAACAAACCGTATCGATCATGTCATACACACAAATCAGATACAACAGAATCAAGCAAACTCATAACCTGGCTGAATGACCGACCATACTCTGATACCACTAATGTAACACCCCCAAACTACTACTACTAAAATACAACATACAATTGCATAATCATAGTAAATTAAAGCATGCATACACGAGGGCGTCATATTTACTTCTGCCAGAAACAACACATGCCATGGTCACATACAAGTAACACATATTATAAATCAAAATCAAATAACCAACATGCAAACTCACACAACGGAATAACATCTCTCTTCATAAATGGTAAATAGTGATGATTCCCATAAATCATCTACCACAAAATATCGTTTTGGGCTCTAAGGCCACTCAACATCAAATCCAACATATCCAAATAACAAGATAAAAGAGAACGCAACAATATCTCTCAACATCAAAACAAATACAAATAATCTCATAAACCCAAGTGTTACATGACCAGAGCACTATAGACTACCTAGTCAAAACACAACAAGAACTAGCCTCCAAATCTAATCCTTGTGCGAAACACCACTATCTCCGGTACCTGAGCAATGCCGCGATAGAACATCATTCCAACAGAAGGGTGAGAATTCAAATCATTATAGAAAAACATAATAATATGAAATGTATAACAAACATACATATATTATTAGAATTCGTCACACTTCATATAAACATGCACCATATCATCATATTAAAGAATCATATGTTTATCATCATACGACATGGCTCAACAATCCACAAGTATTCATTTATAAATACTAAACGATGTACAAAAGTCATATTTCACAACATATCAATTTCATGTACATATTATCATTCATCATCATCAAATATGTGTACAACTTTCATATTATTCCATAATGTATACAAGTCACCATTTCATCACATATATCACAAATATGCACACATATCACATCAACAACACATCAACAATTCATATCAAATGGGTCACCTAAAATCCACACATATGAATATCTACCAAAATCATATCCACACAATCATATCACATAATCACACAAACAACAATTCACACCGACACGTGTGACTCAATGTGTGACTCAATGCGATATGCAGGTGGATCCCATCCGTTATCATTTTTGATTTGTCGAGCGTCTCTCAAATAGACTAGATAACCACCTCTAAAGCTCGATTCAACCTTAAGCTTTGAAACCCCATTCGACGTTAGGTTTGGGACAAGCAAATAATCTACGCGAGATTACCCAACATTGCCTATTTCATAGACTCATGCTAGTGTAAGTGTGCAACAACAACAAGACTCATGCAATTAAGACGATCACAACCCCTTAATCATACATAAGCATACCACATCCAACATTTTCACAACATACACCTAACATGACTTCAATCCCAAACAATACATCAAATATCATTCATCATCTTATCACAACACAATAACATAAAGCAAACAAGCCAATTCATGTTATTCATCAAATTCACCAATTCACATCATCACATACATAATTTCAAGTATTATGTTTCTTCACAAAATTCATCTAAAACCATCCAATACATGCCAAACAATAGAAAACATGTCATTCACATTCACCACACATACAACATACATCCATATTAGGATTCTTTTGATAAAATATTAATCTATTGTTATCAAAATGAATATCATGTTATAGAAATATTCTTAGCTTCGTAACGGTCCAAATGGCACCTCAAACGGAGTTACGGTTCCAAAGTTATTGAATTTACAAGTTTTTCAAAATGCCGTTAAAAACCAAAAAAATTACTGTTGCGAAAATGCTGTCAAAAACCAGAAAATTTGTTGTTGCGAAAATGCTGTCGAAAACCAGAAAAACAGCTGTTGCGAAAATGCTGTTGTCCAACACGAATTTTCATCATAAAACCACATTAATCCATCATTTTTCATGAAATAAATAGTTATACAACCTATATATATATATATATCATATAGCAACTATTAGGATCATAGAAACAAGATTCTAAGCTCCACTAGTTTTCACCAAAATCACAAATCAACCATTTCAAGTGAAACTGAAATATGCAATTATACACCAAATCATGTTCTATACACATACTCATTCATGGAATTCAATATAGAAACATCATAGCATAACATAAACATCAATTTCATGGATTAAAACATAAACACATGTTAGGGTTTCTCAATAATCTAAATCCCCAAATTCTAAGTTCATGATATCTAACCCACATACATTACATACAGTATGTTTACCCATAACCACTTAAAATCGCACACTTACCTTAGTATAGATTAAATCTCTAGGTCCTTCTTCTTCTAGTTTCCTCTTCTCCTCTTTCTCTTCTCTTCTCTTTTATTCTCTCTTCTTCTCTTGTTTTATAAAACTAACTCTAATCTCTAAAACCCTTACTATCTTTTTAACTCATAATGGGCTTAACCCACTTATCCACCCATTCTAATTAATTAGGCCCATTACTAGACAATTGCTATTTCTACTCATAAAATTCAATTATTCAAATAACACATATATTCAAATAATTCAAATAATCACCAGAACACATATTTAATTAATTATCACACCAAAAAATAATTAATTAAAATAAACACTTAATAAATAAATATGGAAATTAAATCGAGATGTTACAAGCAGTCTCATATTTAATTTCCCCTGATCAAACAAGTACTTCAAACTCTTATAATCACTAAACACTTCAAATCTGGAACCATAGAGATAATGCCTCCAAATTTTCAACACGAACACCACCGCAACCAACTCTAAATCATGAGTAGGATAGTTTCTCTCATGAATCCTCAACTGTCGTGACGCATAAGCCACAACCTTTCCGTCTTGCATTAACACACCACCTAAACCCATCAACGACACATCGTAATACACCACAAATGGTTCATTTGGTTGTAAAATCAAAACTGGAGTTGTAGTCAACCTTTTCTTCAGCTATACGAAACTGTTCCCACAACGAACGTCCCATACAAACGGTTTACCTTTGCAAGTCAAATGAGTTAACGAAAGTTCCAGCTTGGAAAAGCCTTCAACAAACCTGCGGTAATAACCAACCAAGGCCAAAAAGCTTATAATCTCTATCACCGACATCGAAGCCTCCCATTGTAAAACTGCATCTACCTTGGGTGGATCCACAAAAATACCACCACCTAAAATAAGATGACCAAGAAAGCTAACCTCTTTTAATCAGAATTCACACTTCGACAACTTAGCATAAAGCTTCTTCTCCTTCAACACTTGCAATACAACTCGCAAATGCTCAGCATGCTCTTCTTCTGATTTAGAATAGATCAGAATGTCATTAATAAATACCACAACAAAACGATCCAAGTAAGTATGAAAAATACGATTCATGTACTCCATAAATACTCTGGGTGCATTAGAAACACCGAACAAAGTCACCAAATACTTATAGTGTCCATATCGAGTTCTAAACACCGTTTTCTGTACATCTTCATCCTTCACTCTAATCTGGTGGTAACCTGGCATCAAATAAATTTTGCTAAACACAAGTGCACCCACCAACTAATCCATCAAGTCATATATTCTCGGAAGTGGATACTTGTTCTTAATCGTCACTTTATTCAATTGTCGATAATCCACACACAACCTCATGCTACCGTCTTTCTTCTTTACCAACAATATTGGAGCTCCCCAAGGCGACACACTTAGTCTCACAAATCTCTTTTCTAGCAGATCTTCTAATTGTTTCTTCAACTCTACTAACTCCGATGAATATATCATGTACGGTATCATAGAAGCATGTATGGTACCAGGGACAAGATCAATAGAAAACTCAACCTTTCTCTCTTGCGGTACATCTAAAATTTCATCTGGAAACACCTCTAGAAAATCCCGCACTACCTGAAATTCATCAATCATTGCCGGACTCTTAGCAGATAATGCCGCGAACAACACAAACACCCGGGCTTCCTCTTACAAATCTCCTTTAGCCATCTAGCAGACAAGAAACCAACTTCTTTCTCCTCATCAGGAGTAAGAAACTGCACCAACTTGTTATAATAATTGATATGAACATGGTTGAACTCCAACCAATTCATCCCCAAGATGACATCAAGATTCTCCAATGGCAAGCAAATAAGATCAATGCCAAAATATTTTTCAAAGATTAACAGAGGACAATTCAAACAAACTGAAGTAGTAGTCACCGAACCCTTATCAGGAGTTTGGACAACCATTTCTCCATTCATAGAAGACACAACAAGGCCTAACCTTTTCACACACTCAGCAATAATAAAAGAATGAGTAACACCAGTATCGATAATAGAAATCAAATGTGTATTATTAATATAACATATACCTCTGATCAACCTGTCATCCCTGGAAGTCTAAGTCCCAGTCAGAGCGAACACCATCCCTCCAGTTGAAGTTTGCTTAGGCTTTGAGCAATGAGTGCTGATATGTACTAGTTCACCATAGTTATAGCAAGTCACCACATTCTCTTTGCAATCATCAACTAGGTGTCTTGACTTCTCACACTTGTAACACTTCTTCACATCACTCTTGCACTCACTGACACGATGGCCCAATTTACCGCACCTATAACACTTAAGAGGAGTAGGCCCACCTCCTCCACCTGACCTCTTACCATCAATAACTCTCTGTTTATCTTTATCAGTTGGAGCATTATATGGCTTCCCACAGTTCAGATTCTGCTTTCGTCTTCTCTCGCTCATCCCCTTATAGTGAGCCGACCAAGCCTTACTATCATCCTCATAAATTCTATAGTTGTTCACCAACTCTGGAAACCTCCTGATTTGTTGGTATCCAATCGCCTGCTTAATTCCAAGATGCAACCCATTCTCTAATTTAATACACTTTGAGAACTCAGCAGTCGCCTCACTGTAATGAGGGTAGAATTTAGCAAGTTCCACAAATCTGACATCATACTTAACAACCGACAAGTTACCCTGCTTCAGCTCCAAAAACTCAATCTCCTTCTTCCCACGAACATCCTCATGAAAACACTTTCTTAGAAATTCCCTGTAAAACACAACCCAAGTTACAACTTTAGTTGCAACATCCAACACCTGACGAGTGTTGATCCACCAGCCATCAGCTTCCTCAGCTAACATATGCGTACCGAACCGTACCTTATGTGCTTTAGAGAAATCCATCACTCTGAAAATCCTCTCAATCTCCCTGAGCCAAGTCCGCACTCCATCAGGATCGTACCTACCCTTGAAAGTAGATGGATTATTCCTCTGGAACTTCCCTAAATGTCGAACTCATCGTTCCCACCATCATTAGGCTGATTCTACACAACTTGAGTAGCAACCTGCAAAGCAGTAGCAATAGCAACGTCATTTCTTTCAACCATTTGTTGTTTCACACCACCAACAACAATAATGGTTAAAGAGACAACATCGACAGTATTCAACTATTACACCACACCGACTCAACAAATTCGTTGGACAAACCGACCTGTTATGATACCACTATGTAACACCCTAAATTTCCCCCGTGTAAACTTAAAACATTTATCAGAGCAAAACAATTCAATATACAATTTAGGATGATACACTACAACATACAATCAACCTGATCAATCGAAAAGACATGTAACACTTGACGTTTATGAAAATAGTAGTAATAACTATAGGTCTGAATGTTAACTTTTATTAAATAGCAGCGAAACAACGATAACAAACAGTTAACTTAACATATCCAACATCAACATAACATGTCATTATAAGAAATGTTAAAACATAACAAAAGACATAAAGTTCCAAATTCCCCGGTGTTACACATCAGAGCAGACGCCGACACTAAAATAAAATGGAAGACTTCATCTTCCACTCACATCTGAGCTTTTATTGCGAATTATATGCATGTTACCCACGTGGCGGCAACATTAAAACAGACAGGGGTGAGATATCATAATTAGATAAAGGAAATTATGATAATAAGTAAGCATCAGATTATCACATGCACATCACCCATTCCACAACACATTTCCATATAATCCACACAATAACTATCCACATATAATAGTAACATCACAATTATCCATACGAAACAACAACAACACAACTATCCAAACAGGATAACAACATAACAACCATCCGACATAATAACAACATAATCAATCATCCACACAATAACAAATGCAACCAATGTGCAATGCAACGAGACTCAACAACTCGACTCAATACATGTGGTACCAATACATGAACACTCAGGTTCACCGCTTCGATTCTCACCTCCTAGGATCAAAACCACCAATTTGTTACCATCACCTCCGATAACGACTCACTGATTCCATCACCCCCGAAATCAGATACCGGTCCAATCCACATAATGGGATTTAAGACCCACCAACAATAAACCATTTGTCCAACAACATGAATGCATGCAACATATTATACATGCAACAACATCATGCACAATGATCCACCACCATAGTCAAGGTACATCGCTAATACTGGCCAACATGTATCAAACACATGTTATACAACTTAAAAACTTCAGCATACAACATAACAAGCAACAACAATGCATTTAAGGTTATGTCACACCACCACATAAACATTACAATTCATTTCAACATCTTCACACAGAAAATATTCATTTTCAGGTACTGAAATCAATTTTAAATGAAAGTACACACTCTCAGTTTTCTGACGCTTCGAATAACACTCGAAACGGACACTTATAGCAAACGTTATGAATTTTTAAAATTTTTAAGAAATTGGTTCCAGTGTAACCGGTTACCATAAAACCAGTAACTGGTTATACTACACACTATAACGTAACCCACTACCAACACACGTAGTAACCGGTTACCCCAAAACCGATAACCGATCACACCCCCGTTTTCCAGCCCCTGCGTGGCCTCTATTTCACAGGGTAACCGATTACCCAAAAACCTGTAACCAGTCACACCATCTAATTTTTTGCCCCAAAACGTGTTTTTAAGCGATGTAACAAATTACTCCAATTCTGGTAATCGATTACACTGTCGCATAAGCATTTTTCTGCAACTTTTTCAAAACGAAAATTACTTAAAATTCATCCTAAAACCCCATTTTTCTTACAAATCGTTTATACCACAATTTAACACGAAAAAACACTTTTCCAACATTCAAAATCCCCACTTATTAACATCGAAAACACTCATAACTCAGTTCCGACTCTAACCCGAAACAACATCAATCACATAACATCGACATCATACAATCCAATCAATTTTATGATTCCAACAACAACAATTCATCATTCCAACATCAGTAACAACATCAACATACCACACACAGTTCAAAAATTTACCAATTATCACAATGATCGTGAATATAGAGAAGAAGAACACAAAACTTACATGACATAATCTACCCACCATCATCATGTTAACCCTTAGATAATCAGAACCTCACTCTTATCTTAGAGTTCCTAGCAATAGATTATTTGACCTTCAACAATGGTGAATTCTCCTATTGGGCCTTAACCTCTTCTTCTCCCTTTCTCAATTTCTTCTCTTTTCTCCCAAATATTATGTTCTTTGTGTTTCTATCTCACTATCTCATTTTCTATTTTTATTGTAATTGTTGTTATTTTATTAACTTATTATATTATCACTAATTTCTTAATGATAATACTAATACTAATAATAATAATAACAATAACCCACTCAATTAACTAAATAATAATAACTAATATAATTAATTAGTTTTACTCACCACACCACCGTTTCTACACTTTTGCTCACACACCTCCAATACCTTAATTTATATAATTCTAAGGCAACTACCTCACACCAAGGGTAACATTACACATCTAAACATCAATCAACACAACATAACCACAACTATCACATAATTAAATTACAAAAATAATTTAAATCAAATCGGGGTGTTACAAGTACACATGCTTTTTTTATTATAAATTATTTAAGAAGGGGAGACGCTAGGAGGAGTGACACATGCATGCAAAAGACTATTGAACATGCGTCAAAATGAGTGACGCATGCATGCAATATTGATAAAAAGCAATAGACAATGGTGCTAGGAGGAGTGACGCGTGCATGCAATATTAGCTTTTTGCATGCACGCGCTATGGATAGTGACGCCTTAGTGCAAACAAGCAATGCATGCGTCATAAGCAGTGTCGTCTGTTCTTGTCGTGTAATTTTTGTTTTGTTTGAAAAGTGGTTAGTTTGGTAAATAGTTTGAAAATATGATTATTTTAATATTTAATTTGAAAATAGTGGTTATTTAAAAAAAACTTCTTATGAGAAACTATTTCATATAATTAAATCAATTTATAAAAAAAATTGATTCTGAATCGATTTTAAATTGAATTAGAATTGTTTAAATTAAATAATTCAATTAATTAATTTTTAAATGATTATTTTTTACGGGACAATGCAATTTAGATGAGTAATGTAATTTGGTTAACCATATTTTTGCATATTCCTATCAAATATTTATGATATTTTTTTAACTTGCAATTTTCTTATTATTTATTTAACAAATAAAAAATGTTTCACCATATAATTAAAGAAAAAAGTTAATTTCATTCATTTCAAAGTAATATAAATAAAAAACAAAATCACATAATCTTTCTATTTAAATCATCACATTACTTTCCAAATTTGTAACAAAAACAAATTAACCACATTCACTTTCCATTTATTTCCCATCCAAACAAAACATTAGCGTAAAACAGACATCACTATTTGGCACGGCACAGGACCCACGAATCTATTCTCTCCACACGCACGCAGTATAAGTTATAACACTACTTTAATAACTTTTACTGTCCTGTAAAACGTTAACTGTACTTCTCACTCTTCACCTCTCTTCCTGTTCGTAACCCAACCGAACCGAACCCTGTTTCAGCTTTTCTATCTCGGTCGTGTGGAGCGAGTGCTCACCACGCGCCTCCGCACTCTCATCAATTGCACTCCGATCAGGTATTCCCCAACCTCCAGTTGCATTTTTTTTCTCACACTCACATTTTCTTTGAGTTTCGGTTCTTGCATGAAACCTAAACCAGTTAGGTTACGGATTACGTTCGGTGCAATCGTAATCTGAATTCAATTATTCTTTTTTTGATCACCTATCAGAAATTTCTTATCTTTCTTCCTAATTTTCCATGTGTTCATGCGTAAAGGCTTTTGTAATTTTGGTGTTGCAACACTGATTGAGGTCGTTTTTTAAAACCTATGTGTTGCTTTAGAAATGCTTCATGTATGATGCATTGATAAATTGTTGCTTTTATTTATATACAGGTGAAATGGCTGGTACTTCAAGTGGAAGAGAAGGAAAAAATGTTATTTTCCCAAAATCTGAGGACTTTGATTATGGAGTGTCACCTTATACTACTCTTTCAAGGGGTTTTGGGGTATGACTTTTCTATTCAAATGCATCAATCGATCAGACTTATGTGCATATATTTTTCAAGATGCATTTTCTTGATGTTTGCTTTATGATATGTATCATAACATATAACATTTGAAAGACTAATTCTTTTCAATGACTATTGATTTACTTATGTTGAATTTCTTGGTTCATAATCATCAGGAAACTGCTGCAAGTTCATCTGGAAGCAAAGTACGGGCGTTCTTTATTGGGATGGGATTCTTGCCGGGTCTTGTTGATAAAGTGATAGAAGAGAATGGTACATTATGTGTGAGCAAGATGCTTTAGTCTTGTGCCGATTTGATAGGCTTCTGATAAATTTCACTTTTCCACTTGCGGTAATGTGGCTCTGAATGATTTTCTTTTGTTTTATAGGTGAAGAAAATTCTGACGTATTGTTAGAGATTCTCTTGAGATCTTCGGTGAGTAGAAACTTGTAATAACATTTGGTAGTTGTCTTAAGAGATTAGAAACTTGTAATAACATTTGGTAGTTGTCTTAAGAGATTAGAAACTTGTATTAACATTTGGTAGTTGTGTTTACTCTTTGTTCTATTGATTTGTTAATACTGCAGACAAATGGCGACTCATCAGATTCTTTGGAAGGCTCTCTTAGTACAAGCCAGCATAGAAGTATCCCTAATTTCTTTCCCAATGCTCACTCAAACGAGGTAGCTTCTTTCACTCCATGCCCTTTATTTTTTGCTTCCGGATCCCGTATGGATTAAATATTTAATGAGAATTTGACTTTTGCTTTCTTTAATGTAAAAGTAGTTTATTAACTCGTTAAGTGCTGACCATCCTTCCCTTTCCTAGTTCTATGAGTTGATGATATTTCTTATCTTGCTTTATAAGTTATGTCACACAATGTTCCTTTAGTATTTTTTGCTCCTAATTTCTAAGCAATTTGCTTATTTAGATAGTTCTGCTCCCAAGTCACATGAGTTGTGCAGGCACACATTTGTGTGGTTAAATAGCCATGAAGAAAAGATTGTTCAAATTTAATGTTACTGGTGTACAAGAGTTTTTAATTGAGGTTGAATGTTGTTGAGATCCTTGTTATTCCTCCCATAATAGTATCCCCTTCACATGTTTATTTCTAGTGTTCTTGGCGCGAAGAGGTGTGTTGAGATCCCTCTTATTCCTCCCACATTAGTCTACACTTCAAATATGACTTAGCTAGTGTTTGTAAGGCTTGGATAGTCCTCACCTTATAAGCCGATTTTACGGGGTTGAGTTATACTCTGAGCATTTTCTAAGCATTGCAATAAGATAATTGTATATATAGGTGCTTCATTGAGTTAGGAACCCCCAAGAATAGGATAAATGTTTTGATGTTTCTGTATACATGTTTTTGTTGTTTTTTCATTTGAAATTAAACTTTCCATATTTGTCACTTAAAGGACTAATCCGATGTAAATGTTTTATTTGTAAATTTTAACTTCCTTTTGTACTTTCCTTGCAACTATGTAGGCTATTCAAATATCAAATTCACAGTCTTCTGATTCTCTCGATAGTTTGTTTGATGATAAGGATCCTCCCGAAGTTTCCACGGCCAATCAACCAAAAGAGGTATTTCCTTAAATTTATTTAGGGCACATCATGGTAGGAATGAGTTGAATATGCGATTTGGAATTGGTTTGGCTATATTGCATGCTATAAGATTTGTTGACAATAACTTACTACCCACTAGCTCTTCTAATACGTGCTTGCATTTATCTGCCATCGTATGTTGGTTTAATCTTTTCATGTTCATGTGTACGCTTATGTTAAACAAAATTCAAAATATCTATTTTCTTTTAAATAGGAGTGCTAAGAAAACCTACTTTTTGGCACACTCGTGGACATAGTCTTTATGATCGGTTCATTTTTTAGAACGAAGTCAAATTACTTTTCTAGGGTTACAAATGACTATGTGTTTATATATTTCCCCTCAACGTCATTGGAATTGAGACCCTTCATTGTGTTCGGTTGCAACATTATCTTCTAGTTTCAACCAGCTCCTTAATATTGCTTATATTGTGTATTTCTATTGGATAACTGCTTACAAAATCTCTCAGGAGCCTGATGAGCTTAGTGACGATTTTGAAGACAAAAGTAGTACCTTATTGATGATGAATTTCTCTGTGGAGGAAGTTGAATTTGCAATCCGTAAACTTGGTATGTGAATTGTATATCACATGCACGTACTTATCATCTTATCAGTTTTGTCTTGTCGCACTTGACCTGAAAACTTGTGTTGTATCAGTCTTTTTTCTTTAGTCAAGGAAGTGAGATTGGAGCTTGATATACATATGCTCTTCGTTGATTTATTTTTTTATAATAGAAAGCATAGAGAGAATAGACATTTTCAGTTGTAACTGATTTTCATTGATGTGAAAGTTAGTTACAAGAGATCATATACATTTATGGATTTCTTGCTTCAATGGAGATTTATTGATTCATTGCAGGCAATAAAGCATCCATTCCTGAGCTGGTGGATTTCATCTTTGCTGCCCAGATTGCTAAAGTAATGAAAAAGGAGGAAGCCGAAGAAGATGATATCACCTGTTATGTTCGAGAAAAGGAGGTTTATATACTTGACTCAATCAATGAGATTTTTCAGGAAATGTTTACTATGCTTCTATAAGTTAAAACTTAGACCAACCCTCAAATATAATGATGATACTTTATCATACTTTATCGCCTTTCAATAAATTTGCCTTCTTATTGTGTTGGTATATATATATTTTGCATCGCCTTTGTTATACATCTAACTTTTATACCGGTGGATCACAGATTAGCCATGAAGAACTCTACGGAATTATGGCAAAAACGCTTCAGTTGTTTGAAATGGGCTTCTCTGAGAACGAAATATCCTCAGCAGTTGATAAATTAGGTAATTGTGAAAGCTGATCTTTTGTAAACTGTGAAACTGTAACTTGTGTCTCAAGAGTTATAAGATGAGTTCCTTGGAATGCAACTCGTGTCACCACTAACTTTATGTAAACTTTGAAAATATTGTATTCATTTCCTTTTTTTGTAAAAATGTATTCGTTTCCTTTATTTAGACTTAATTGTTATTTATTACTCTCTAGGTCATTAGCTTACTATTAGCTGGCTGTTTTTCAGGTCCAGATGTTCCAATTTCAGAGCTTGCAAACTTTATTTTTGCAGAACAAAATGGGACGGAATATGTGATGGAATCTAAGGTTAGATTTTATGCCAACTGTTCTAAAATGTACTATTAAATTTACCGTTGGATTAAAAGTTATTATCATATAGATCATATCTATAAACTTTTATCTTAACATTTTTTTTTATAAAACATATCTACGTAAGAACCATTTGATTATAAACTTATTGTTTAAATTATGAGTTTTAACACAAATAATCAATATAATAAAATAAATAGATAATACTCAACAGTTAATTTGGCAAAAACCGCAATCTTTTTAAGTTTAAAAATGTGTGTTAGTGTCCAAATATTTGTAGTGCTAAAAAACTGTTTTATTGTAAGCTAAACTGGTACCATGTTCAGTCATTTTCAAGTAATAATTGACTATTTACTGAATGATGAAATTTCTTGCTTGGCTAGTATCCCTCCGGGCCTGCTTATTCTTGGATCAAAGAAGAACAACAATCCGATTTGTATGGTACATCAGAAGTGAAAGTTGAGGATTTCAGTCACAAACCTTCACAGTCAAGGCAGGTGAACTTAGAGGGAACTGCCACTGGCAAAAGGGTGAACTTTGAAGGAACTAGCACGGGCGAAAGGGTGAACTTTGAAGGAACTAGCACTGGCGAAAGGGTGAAGGAAGAAGATTACATCGATGAATTTGCTGATGACGTGAAATATTCCGACATTATGGAAAATGATAGAAACAAGAGGCCGAAGTATGAACATGATGATAATTCGAACTCTAGTCTTGATCCTTATTGGGTGGAAGAAAAGGTGGATACAATTGTTGCCACAATGTCAAGACGTAACAAATCAAATCCGTCCAGGTGTCTAAGTAGTGTGGCAGCAAAGCCTCCATTTTTCTTATTTGGAAATGTTTCGAACATAACATACGAGTCATGGAAAAAAATGAGTCAGTTTCTGTATTGTATTGAACCTGAGTTTGTGAACACCGAGTTCTTTTCTGCCTTGAATAGAATAGAAGGTTATATTCACAATCTTCCAACAGAAAACAGGTTCCACATTCTTCCAAGGCCGCCTATGACTATCGAGGAAGCAGTACCCCGGGCAAAGAAATGGTGGCCTCCTTGGGATTCAAGGAAACAGTTGAACTGCAACTATTATGAAACTCGTGGAATAGCTCAACTTTGTGATAGACTAGGAACGGATCTTGCTGACGCTGGGGGAGTACTCACATCTCAACAGCAGAGAGACATTCTTCGATATTGTCGTGGTTTGAATCTCGTGTGGACTGGTAAATACAAACTTGGTCCAATAGAGCCTGAACACATGGAGCGTATCTTAGGCTATCCTCTGAATCACACTCAATCTGCTGAATGCGATTTGACAGAAAGACTTCAATTGCTAAGATGCTGCTTCCAAACAGATACATTAGGATATCATCTTTCAGTATTGAAGCCCATTTTTCCTAATGGCTTGACACTGCTTTCGGTTTTTAGTGGAATCGGCGGGGCTGAAGTTTCCCTTCACCGCCTTGGTATTAAAATAAAAGCTCTTGTCTCGGTTGAGACTTCTGCAACTAAGAGGAAGATTCTCGAGAAGTGGTGGCACAGTTCTGGACAAACCGGGACTTTGGTTCAGATCGAAGATATCCAAAAGCTGACCAGTAGAAAGTTTGAGAATCTAATCAGTAAACTCGGTGTTTTCGATTTGGTCATTTATCAGAACCCGTGCTCTCAGCCAATTATTGCCAGGCCTCAGGCAGTTGGAAGTATGTCAGCTGTAGAGTTTTCAGTGTTTTGTGAATCTGTTCGTGTATTACAACGCGTAAGAGGTCTGTGTGAAAGGATGTGCGTCGATGAATAGTATCTTGTTGTGTAGTAAATCAAATTGGTCGTTGTTTTTGGTTGCATGATGCCTTGTTTTTTAGACATCCTGACAGAGGTGGTTGTTGTAAAATATGTGACATTTTCAGTGCAGGGAATTCATAGACTCGACTCTTTATTACTTTGGCGTTTAAGTCACATTACTACAACACCCTCCGTAATCTAATTTTTGCTTATATAAAATGGATAATGCTAACTTAAGAAATTCACTTTAATTGAAAAAAACAATTAAAAATTATTATATATTTTTATTAAAATTAATACATAATTTTTAATATAATATTATTTTCTTTAATTCTTAACTTGTATTCGGATCATAAGTTAGCACAATTTATTTAAAAAAATTGATTTTTGTTTTTGTTGGTCTGGTTACTCCGGTTCGGGGCCAATTTTGATATTAAATGGTTTTAATTTCGGGGCCAATTTTGATATTAAATGGTTTTAATTTCTTTTAATCGCAGTTGTTGGGAATTGAATCGTGGTCCTCTTTACCAAGTTAAGCTTCAATCTTCACTTAATTTAAATGTCAATATGATCAATACTTTAAGATTAGCTTATCTTATTATTATTATTATTATTATTATTATTATTATTATTATTATTATTATTATTATTATTATTGCTATTATTATTATTATTATTATTATTTATTATTATTATTAAATTTTAAAATTTCCGATATTAATGAAAATATTTTATTTGAAAATACAAAATCACTTGGAAATTCCCGGAATTTTCATAATTTATTTTAAAATTTTCGGTAGTTAACTTTTTCCCTTCTTTTGCAGTGAAATACAAAGCCAAAGACGACACTATTGCAGACATAGTGAGATATAGAGTTGCATATCAGATTAGGATTGCTAAGGTTGAGTCTTCCCAGATACGAGTTTTGGACGAATGGTTCTAACTGGTTCACACTGGAAACAGTTGGTTGAGTAGAGTCAATTCCACGCACCTCGTAGCACTTGACGCTGACTGGTACAATCAGTTGAGCAACCTAGAGATGAGGTGGTCCAGCCAGATACTGCTGTTGCAGATGAGGTGGTTTCTGATGAGGTGGTTGCTGAGGTGGTCCAGCCAGATACTGCTGACACAGAGGTTACGACTCCTTTGACCGAGCCCTCTGTGCACATTGATGGAGGATTTCCTGGAGGATACATTAACCGGTCGGTGCTTACTGAGTATGCTGATTGTCGCTACTGGGGTAACAAAACCGGGGACTGAAACCGTTTTCAAAAATGAAACAAAAGAGTCACCTCCGAATTTTATTTATTCCTATAAGAAGGAAAGGGGAAATAGTCGATAAAACCCATAGAAAAAGGAGATGCACACGGGAAGCACAATTACGGGTAAAGAATCGGTCTCGTAACCGAGATTGGGTCCGGAAGTCGGTTACGCAAGGAAAAAGTATTAACACACCTCACGTCCATGGTACTCCATGGAAACTGTCATACCCTAATTTTTAACACTAGGATCCCACATATCATTTGCATCTTGCATACAAACAAGGTCACATCTTTGTCCTCCCCCTCTCATCTTTGGGTTTGCCTTTTATAGGGATCATCAAGCACCTCTTTGTTGGTGTTTTACCTTTATGTTTATATGTTTATTTCTTATGTAACCACTAATAAAAATAGAAAAAATATGTCTTGTTTTCATTAAGTTTATTGTGTAAGATAGGGCTTGTCATCAAGAGCATCAAGCATGACTCATCAGCTAGGGTTTTGTTGATTCACTAATCAAAATAGCAAAAATATGTCTTGTTTTCTTTAAGTTTATTGTGTAAGGTAGGGCTTGTCATCAAGAGCATCAAGCATGGTTCATTAGCTAGGGTTTTGTTGATTCCTCAAGTCAAATTGTGTTCAACCATTGATTCTCAAGGGGATTATCTCTCAAAACACGATCTCTAAGGTTTTCAAGCATCTTACAATCTCATTTTGATCAAGAGTATCTCAAAGTTTTGTGATTTATTTCTCAAGAAAAGTCAAAGGTTCATGTGCTTATTTTCATGCCTTCTTCAATAAGTTACCTTAAACTTTGAGCAATCTAATCAAAAGACATTCAAGGACACCTTATTTTGAGTTCATATGATCATACATGTACTTTGGAATACAAGGAAAGTCCAAGTGCACAAGTTTATTCCAAGGGGTTTGACCAAAAAGTCAACATTTGAAGTCAAAGTTCAAAGGATCACGACTCCTTCAATTCTCAATATTTTTGAATGCTTCTTTTTGCATACGACTCTTCTCAATATCCTTTACAACTTCTCTTTACATGAAAAAGGCCAACTATGCTTGGAGGATCATCAAAAGTTGGAAGACATTATAGGTCATTTGTGGATTTAGTGAAATTTGACCTATTATCAAGTGACTTTTCTCAACTTTCAAGAATTATAACTTCTTCAAGTTTCAACATTTGAGGCTGATTCTTTTTGCATAATATCATTTGTGATGTCCTCTACAAGTTTACTTCAAGGATTAAAGTCAAATTATGCTTGGAAGGCCATGGAATTTTTTGAGATATTACAGGTCATTTTCAGCCATTTGGGACTTAGAATTTTCTAAGTTACATTACCAGATTTTCGTGCCAACTTCAACATGTCATAACTTTGTGCTCAAGCATCCAAATGCAAACTTTCTTGGCATATTATGATCTTTGATATGATGTCAACAAATTGCAAGAAGAATGAGATCAAAAAGCCTCTTGAGCAAGATGCCCCATTGAGTTAAACATGGTGACTTGGAACTGAAGAAATCACCAAGATCAGATTTTGAACTTCACTAATCCTCAATTGCAAGCCAAATTACCACACATTTTGGACCTAAACATGTTTAGTAAAGTCTCCAGAAGTTAATTGACTCTTAAAATGCATGTTTTGACTGAGTTTTGATGGATTTGTAAGTCACACTTTTCACACATCATGAGCAATTCTTTTTGCACGACTTGAGCATCATTTGGCCCGTATGAGATAACCAATCACATCCCATATAAATAGAACAACATATTTGATTCATTCCCAAGCTTTTGAGAGCCAAAGAACCCTTGCTTCAGTGTAAAATGTTTCTAGAAAATTGAGCTATCGTGTTTTGATTTCCAGCTTTATTTAATCCAATTTCTTTATTCCATTAGCACCTTCAGTCTTCTCTGAAGCTTTTGCAATAATTCCCAAGCTCTGAGACCTTATGAAGTGACCTGACCAGATCAAGCTTCATCAACTTCTAATCATCATTTGGACAAGGTAGTTCTGAGCATCATTTGAACTCAAACAAGTTGCCACAATATAGTCCTTCACTCTCCAATGTTTTCCCTTAACATATCTAGTGTTGATTGATTGTGTTCATCATTTAATTTTATTTTTCGTGGCTTGCTTGTTTCTGAAACTTCTCTAAAATTCTTCATGCTCAAATTAGATAAATAAATTTTGAGCATGAGGTTGAATTCGTGATGAGGAGACGATCACATTGGTGGTAGTCTCATGTTCTGAATTTACCAAACGATGAAACTCCGGTAAGGGATCATCGGGGAAGATGATCGGAGTTATTTCAGGTTATCTGAGTTTGGCCATACACGTTGGCAATTTGAAATGTTATTATTGGTCCGTTTTGAATGTAATCCAGTGTTTTATTTTGGCTAATTTTCATTGTGCGCCCTAACTTGATGATTGTTGGATCTGCCACGTCTATTAATGAGGTCAAATCCAACGTTCTGTGTATTTTCTAATTTTATTTCTTTTTCTTTTTTCATTTTAAATTGCATTTTCTTTGAAAATTCATAGTAAATTCATTTTTCATACAAAAAATCCCAAAATGATTTTTAAAATTCTCTTTTATTTTTATTCATCTGATTTTTATTTTTCCATATTTTATTTTCTCGATTTTCTATTTTTCTTGAATTTATTCTTTTTTTTTCCTTTTTTTCAATTGGTTTTAAAGTATTTTTATGCATTTTTAAATTCTGAAAAATTTATTTTATGTCTCTTATTTTATTTCCAACCTTCCAAAATTTTCTTGGCCATTTATTTAGTGATTTGAAGGGACTTTATGGATTTTCTCTTTTTATTTCCCTTTTAAAATTCATTTAAAAAATATTTTTCAAGGCATTTTATTTTATTTTCTTGTTTGACTTTTGTTGACTTCTGTCGGCCTTGGATCTTGACTATTTTGATCATATGTCTCATCAAATTCAATGGATCTTGGGTGTTGATGGGGTGAAAACCCTAATCCACCAAAATGGATGATTAAATTTGATGATGACTTGATCAATCCCTTGATCCAATTTGGGTTTGGTTTCTCTTCTTCTTCTTCTTCATCCCTTTGTCTTCCTTTTTTCTTTTGATCAATTGGATGTGTTGTGGCCATCTTGTTTATGATGTGTGGATTGGTGCTTGGTGAACTTTCATAATTTCAAATCTACCTTCTAATTGATCATGGATCATTTAAGGTACTTTGGATTGATGCATAAGTTTATCCTAAGTATCATGAAGTGTGGATTGAAGTAATGGACCATCCTCCTAGCCTTTGTGCTTGATCCATCCTCTTTCTTTCTTTTTGTGTGGCATAACTTTAGGATAATGATTTACATATCATTTCTCTAACATGTATTAACACAAATATCATTATTGACCAACCTCAGATAGTTGTAACAACTACGTAAGTCTAATTACGATTGCTTAACATAACGTTAAGTTTGTCCCGAAAGTAAGTCATTTTTATAAGTGAGATTGTAAGTCTCCTACTTCCCATGGCATTGTGTGAAAAATATTGCTTCTTTTCACATAAGAGAGCTAGTGGCATACTTGTTGATTTTATCCAAGTTGGAGTCCTTCTCATGGTGATGTAGAGGTCCATGTTTTCATACTTGTGGGTGAATAATTGAGTGGTTTCCCAAAAATGACAAGTTACCTTTCTATTCTTGACTACTAACACGATTCACTTGTTGGTGTAAGCCTTAGAGGCCAATACTTTTGGTACTTGTATCGAATTATTTATTAATAATAAAAGGCTTTTTCTTTATTATGTTTGTTTAATAAAGTCCCTAGAATAGCTAGTCCGTTTAATGTATCAAGTGTGACTTAATCATGAGATCCCATTAAACATAAGGACACTCTTCTTAAAGTATCCGTAGTCGAGCTTTGTTGTAAAGTGGGATAATATTAAAGCATTAAGACTATTATATATATAGACTGATGATCACATCTCATGGGTCATGGATAAGGAGTTATCAAGTCTTAAACATATGTATGAATTTTAAGAGTAATATTTATACTGGATTGACCCGCTATGAGAATAGTATATAGAATGTTATGCAAAGTGTCATAAGTTATTCTCAAGGTGATAGTGGTGTATACCACCCTTCGACCTGAAAACACTATGGACCCTAGATGTAGAGTCGAGAGTCGAGTGCCTTATTGCTTATCAAACGTTGTCCGTAACTGGATGACCATAAAGACAGTTGATAGATACTCCACGAAGCATGCTGAGGGACATGAGTGACCTAGATGGAATTTGCCCATCTTGCGTAACAGGATAAATGTCTAAGGCCCAATATTGAATTGGACAAGAATGACACGTTTTATGCCTTGTGTTCAATATAGACATAAGGGTAAAAGGGTAATTATACACATAAGTATTATCACAAAAGGATTTGTCAGATCACATGACATTTTCGTGTCTTGGGTAGCAATGATGTGTTGCTAGATACCACTCACTGTTTATTATGTTAAATACGTGATTTAATATAATTACCAATGTCGCGAGAACCTACAGGGTCACGCACAAAAGGACGGATTGATGAGAGATAGAGTAAATAAGGAACATCGTAAGGTACGATGCACTTAAGTGAATTGTAGAACATTGTAAGGTATGGTGCACTTAAGTAGAATACGAAATATGGTAACGTACCACGTGCTTAAGTGATTTTGTTATATCATAAGATATGGGCCACATACACTTAAGTGGGCTTTTTAACTTACAGCCCACACAAGTGGTTCTATAAATAGAACCCTTGTGCAGAATAATTTGTGCATATGAAATTTCGTTTCTCTCTCTCTCTCTCTCTCTCTCTCTCTCTCTCTCACACACACACACACACACACACACACACACACACACACACACATACACACACATACACACACACACACACACACACACACACACTTAAAGCCTTCATTCGTAGCAGCTAGCACTAAGATTGAAGGAATCCGTTCGTGTGGACTGAGTAGAGGCGTTGTCACCATTCAATGTTCGTGATCACTCCTTAGATCTGCATCAAAGGTTTCAATCACCACAAGGGATGACGATTCTATCACTGATCATGCCCATTCGTAAGGATCACTAAAGGAGAAATTTTTAATTTCCATTGCGTTTTGGATCGCTATTCTCCTTCACCATTAACATATTAGTGTATTAACTTTACTTTAATGTCATTTATCTTATGCTCTTTATTTATTTTTCTGTTTACTTTATACTTTTATTTTAGAATCTCATATCATATTGTTTGTGCTTATGCTATTTTCTCTTTGTCCACTTAAACCTTTGTTTATGTTTATGCTCTTTTTTTCTTTTAAAGACATTAATAAAGGAAAAACCCCTAAAAATTGGTTCTCTTGATTCATGGACTTAAAGTTATTATCATTGGTATTGTTGTGGAGTTATGGATTTATGACTAGGATCTTGACCCTTGCTTAGGAGATTGTGAATTAAGACATTGGGATTCATCTAGTACCTTTGACTTTGGGCTTCTTTTGAAGACCTGGCTTGGTTATCTTGGTTTCATCTGACACATGGATCATTCTTTGTTTATTTGGCTTGCTTGAGGCTTAATCCAAAAGAGGGAATTCTTGCTTGACTTATGTCATAAAGCTTGCTATCTCTTGGTCAGATATTTCCTCCCTAGATTTTACTTTATGTTCAGGATAGTCTCTTCTTCTACTCCCCTTCTTTAATTTTCAAAATCTTCTCGCTTTATTTTCAAAACCTTCTTGTTTTCAGACTTGAACCACTTTCTCAATAAACCTTGACTTTTGTCAATTGATTTTCAAAATCTTTTGTTAATAAATGCTAACACATTTTAAGCATATTCGAAACCAATTTCAAAAGACCAAAAAATACATAAATCATTCTAACTATTTTGTGCACTTTTTCTTTTAAAACCTTTTTTTCTCAAAGTTTAGACATGAGTCATTTCCATATTAGAGATATAATTCTCCTATCCCCATAACATTGATGATAAATCTTTTCCTTCTAAGAGAGCTAGTGACACACTTGTTGATCTTTATCCAAGTTGGAGCCCTTCTCCGTGGTGATGCAAAGTTCTCATACTTGTGGGTGACTAGTTGAGTATTCTCCTAAAAATGACAAAATGTATTTTCATTAAAAGTGAATCAAAATAAACATATTTGTTACTTTTACCACGAACTACGAGGTTTTGATCCTCCATTGCACCTTGTTGGTACGTAGGCATGAGACTCAGGAAGTCTTGGCAAACACAAAAAATCATAAAAACATTTCTCTTCTCATCTCCCCAATCTTCTGCAAACAACACCATTTTTTAAAAGCCAAATGTATAGATTTTCAAAGAGGTTCCTATAGAGTACTATAGATGTTTAGGGTGCAAATACCTTCCCTTTTCATAACCAACATTCGGACCCTTATCTCTTTTTTATTAGTTTTGTTTTAAAACTTCTTTGGGTTTTGTTTGTTCTTTTTCCCTTTCTTTTGGAAATAATAAAAGTGCAGTGACGACTCTTGTTTTGTGAGTTAAGTTAATCAATAGCTTAATCTCAAAAAATTTACTGCTACAAAAAAGTGGCGACTCTGCTGGGGAGTAATCCTTAGTGAATTTAGCCTACCTTTGTTTATCTGTATATTATGTTTGTTATTGTTTATTATTGTTTGTTTTGTATAGGTGCTTGATGATCTCTGTATGGTGAGATAAGTCTTATACCCAGACTTGAGTGCTCTTATAATAGTAGGGGGTATAGTCTTGTTTGGATTACGTGGAGTTAATCCTTAATAAGCTGACTTGAGATCCCCCGCTCAGTGGAGGCCCCTTTGGGATTATTGATGTATTACGAATAGTTGTGATTGGCATTACTTTTTCCGACCTAGGAGCCCGAGAAACTAAGGACCTTAGAACCCTTATCCCATCTTGAACTTTTAGGACGTAGTGCGGTGACTATTCAGGTGTAGACTTGAATTAGTTGTTATGGGATACTACACTCAAATGAGTTTCTCTTGAGAAAATTATTGGTTGGCGAGTAGTCGTTTAAGCCGGTAATATCCAAAAGATGGAATTATGTCTCTGGGAACTTTTTTAGAACCTTGTTCTACAGGTGGTTATACCCTTAGTACATACATTGTGGGTTGGTTCTTACCCTTGGCTCCATGCTCGTGACTCCAAACCTTTGGACCTTGCTTGTGTGCCTTGTGTGATCTTGTTTGTGGTTGTTGAGTCACACACTCATTGCATTCATGAGCATTTTTCTCAATTTTCAAGGAACTTAGAGATTCTATGTGCAAACATCACATACATTTTGACCATGGATATTGGAAGAAGGAATACTTGGAAATACAGTTTCAGATGTCCTGAAGCTATCATCTTTTGTGGATGATCCTAATGATTTCAGAGATCGTTTTGGAAGACTTTTGTTTGTTCTAGATACTAATGTTGAAGATGGCCTTCTTTGTACCCTGGTTCAGTTCTACGATCCCTTCTATCGGTGCTTCACTTTCTCGAATTATCAATTATTTCCTACTGTGGAGGAGTATGCTTATCTTTTGTATATACCAGTTTCTGATAGGGTTCCTTTTTGTGGTTTGGAAGGGATTCTAGAATCTCAAGTTATTGTTGGAGTTATTCACTTGAAGAAATCTGATGTAGATGCTAATCTCACTGTCAAATGAGGTATCATAGAGTTGACTTTAAATTTTTTGATTAAGAAAGCCTTTTCTTTTGCTAATGTTGATAGCATGGTGGCCTTTGAAGCTATTCTTGCCTTACTCATCTATGGTTTGGTCTTGTTTCCCAACATTGACAATTTTATTGATGTTAATGCTATTAGGATCTTTTTGGTTGGGAATCCTGTTCCAACTTTGCTTGGTGACACCTATTTCTCCATTCATCATAGTACTTCTAAGGGAAACAAAAATATTGTTTGTTGTGCACCTTTGTTGCACAAGTGGTTTATTTCGCACTTGCCACAGTCTCCTATCTTCAAAGAAAACAAGAGTTGTTTAAGGTGGTCTCAAAGACTTATGTCTCTTACCAATGATGACATCACTTGGTATTCTTCTGTTTATGAAAATGTCAAGATTATTGATAGTTATGGGGAGTTCTATGATGTGCCACTTCTTGGTACACAAGGAAGAATCAACTACAATCCAACTTTGGCAAGACGTCAACTTGGGTTCACTATGAAGGACATACCTAATAATACTTTGTTAGAAGGTTTATTTTTCCAAGAAGGGAGGGACACTCAAGGATTGGAGGCTAGGATGGTGCGTGCTTGGCACAATATTCATAGGAAAGGAAAAAGTGAGTTTGGATTGGATAACTATGTAGTTTTGGAGCCTTACACTAGTCGGGGTGAAGAGGAGAGCAAAAGAATTCAAGATGCCTTACGCCTATGAGAGGCCTATGTCTTTAGTAATGGTAAAATCACCCACTATTAATATTAAAAACATAGAGGAGTTGCACAAAACTTTGGATAGGATGAAGCAAGAGAAGGATGCTTGGGAAGACAAGTTTCACGCTTCAAACCTCGAGAAGATAGAATTGCAGAAGAAGCTGAAGGAAAATGATGACTTGATAGAGTTGTTTAAGCAACATGCTATGAAGAGTTCAAGGAACCAAGAAGATTTATTTTCCTTTAACATTTCATCATCTACTCATCTTCCTACTTTCGGTGTTTGGAAAGGCATTATAGATCAGCTCGTGATGGAGAAGGATGCCATGAAGAGCAACTATGAAAGAGAAATCAAAAGACTTCGCAAGAAGTATCATCTTGGAGTTGGGTCATCACCGAATATGATTCCATAGACCTAGTTTCTTTCCTCTTAAGTTTTAGGATTGTTGAGATTGTATTTCAGATTGTAATCCTTCCCATTATTAATAAAAATGAGATTTTTAATATTTCAAAAATGTGTTATTTCCTTTATGATGATTGAAGTTTGCTTTATATCTTGAAGTTCCTTGAAAACTTTGCATTTGCATTTTCATATCAAGCATCATGTTACATATTAGTCTTGCTTTGAGTAAGTTTGTCAGGTGTCTTATTTCGTCCTTTTCTTGGTCTTCGTTCAGACAAGTTGTCTCACCAGTACAACACCCGTGCTAATCAACAAAAGAAGATGGATCGTTTAGAGCAAGAGAATCATGAACTCCGTGAAGAAGTAACTACTTTGAGGGAATGTTTGGAAAGGCTCTCAGCCATGATGGAATTTCTGGTAGCTACTTACTTTCACCCTCCTCCTCAGGTTCCGCTTTAGAGGACTGTGATTTCTAAAATCACTTCTACGCCCATTTATGTGGCTCCAGTCAGTATTCCGCAACACTAAATGCCTCCTGGTTTCCCTTGGGGTATGCCTTCTAAATTTGCTCCAGAAGGATATTAGCCAGCTGTTGAAGTTCGTACATGGGATTTAATAGTACCCAGATTCGTACTTTCAACGATCTAGGAGAAGCTCTTATTCGTCAATACAAGTATAATGTTGACATGGCGCTGGACCGAGATCAACTTCATGCTACGTCCCAAAAGGATAAGGAAACTTTCAAAGAGTACGCGCAAAGATGGCGCGAGATTTCCGCACAGGTCAGTCTCTCATTAGAAGAGAAAGAGATAACAAAGCTTTTCTTGAAGACTTTAAGTTCGTTTTACTATGACAGAATGGTTGCAAGTGCTCCCAATGATTTTACCGAGATGGTAAACATGGGAAAGAGACTAGAAGAGGGAGTCAGTGAGGGACTATTGGTAAAAGAGAGTGGTTCATATGTAAGTTACAAGAGATATGGGAATGGTTTGCCCCAAAAGAAGGAACATAATGCTAATGCTATTTTGCAAGAAAAGCATATGAGATCTCCGAGAATCAATTAACGTCAACAACATGAGGCTTCAGTTACCCCGATTATTAATCCTGCTCTAGTTGTTCAAGTAGCACTAAATTATCAACCATGTTTTTAACAACGTACCCATCAAAAGAATCAACAGAACCGTGTCTAAAGACAAGCGCAATTTGATCCAATTCTGATGTCCTATGCTGAATTATTTCCTACTTTAATACAAAAGAATTTGGTATAGACTAGGACTCCACCAGTTATTCCAAAGGAGTTTCCATGGTGGTATAAATCAGATCATCATTGTGAATTCCATCAAGGTGCACCCGATCATGACATTGAAAATTGTTTTGCTTTGAAAGTTGAGGTGAGGCGACTAGTGCAAAGTGGTATTTTGTCTTTTGAAGACTCTGGGCCTAATGTGCAAGCCAATCCGTTTCCTAAACATGGTGGTGCAACTGTGAATATGGTTGTAGGGTGTAATGGAAAGTACGATGCCTTTGATGTCAATCTGATTAGAAGATTCTTGGTCGAGATGCATGCAACTTTGTGCAAGCTGAGTCATTATGAGAATGATCATGTTTCTTGTTGTATCTGTTCAAGAAACCCTCGAGGGTGTGTTGTGGTAAAGAGAGACTTACAAGAGATGCTAGATCAAAATCTTATACATATTACAAGAGATAGGGATGAAGATGAGCATGGTGTGAATGCCATGGTTCCTCATTTCAATATTCCTAAACGAGTTGTGATTGCCTTCAATAGTCAAAAGTCTGTTGTTTCTCCTTTGGTTATTTGTCTGGCAGGTCATACACCCTATGAATCTGACATAGTTGTTCCTTACAAATACAATGCTACAATGTTGGAGGATGGAAAGGAAATCCCTATCCCTTCCCTTTCTTTTATTGTGAATATTGCTGATGTGAGCGGTGTAATCTGGAGTTGTCGAGTATTTGCTTATGTGTCTCTTAAAAGAATTGAAGATACTTCAGTGGGTAAGCAAGCTCAGGTGGAAACTCCTGTTGTACAGTCTGATAAGTCCAGTGGTGTAAACCAGAAATCTTATCATGATGAAGTGCTAAAGCTGATTAAGAGAAGTGAATTTAATATGGTTGATCAATTATTGCATACCCCGTCCAAAATATCGGTCTTATCTTTGTTGATGAATTTGTAAGCTCACAGAGAGGCTTTGCAGAAGGTCTTAGAGCAAGCCTATGTAGATCATGATGTAACAATTGGTCAGTTCGATAGCATTGTGGCTAACATTACTACATGTAAAAATATAAGCTTTAGTGATGAAGAACTACTTGAGCAAGGGAGGAATCATAATTTGGCTTTGCACATTTCCATGAATTGCCAAGAAGATGCTTTATCCAATGTGCTGGTTGACACTGGCTTTTCTCTGAATGTTATGCCAAAGTGTACTCTGTCCAAGCTCTCTTATCAAGGTGATCCGATGAGGTTTAATGGGGTTGTTATGAAAGCCTTTGATGGCTCGAAGAAAAATGTGATTGGAGAAGTTGATCTCCCATTAAAGATAGGTTTGTGCTTATTTCAGATTACATTTCAAGTGATGGACATTCATCCTGCCTATAGTTGTCTCCTAGGTCGTCCATGGATTCACGAAGTTGGGGAAGTGACATCAACCCTCCATCAGAAGTTAAAACTTGTGAAGAACGGGAAGTTAGTGATTGTGGGTGGCGAATAAGCCATGTTGGTGAGTCATCTCTCTTCATTCTCGTATATTGATGATGGAAAAGCTATGGGAACTCCGTTCCAGGCTCTTTCTATTGTTGATAATATTGTTAAGAAGAATGGGTCATCCACGACTTCTTTGAAAGATGCCCAATAAGTTATAGAGAAGGGTCAATTTGTTGGATGGGGTCAAGTTGTTGAACCTACTGAGAACAAAAACATAGTTAGTTTAGGTTTCTCGCCTGGTGTAACCCATATGGATTTGAAGCGTATTCAAGAAGTTTTTCACAATGCTGACTTCATCCACTCCAAATATCAATTTGCTGCTGCAATCCTGGATGATGATTAAGAACAAGAAGCGCCAAAATTTGTGACGCACGGATTGATGTGCCAAAATTGGACTGCTATTGACGTTCCCTCTACTGTTCATTGTTATTTTCAAAAATCCTTTCACTATACCCAAGGTGAAAGCGAGTCTATGTGAGTTTTGTTTCAAGATTTTATCATCATTAATAAAATGTTATTTTGTTTATCCATATAATGTTTTCTCTTTTTGCTTTTTCTGAAAAAAAATGGTAACATAAAAATCCCGAGATAATAATCACTTTTTATATCTGCATCATAATTGTGCATTTATTTGTTCATATTCTAAAATCAAGCATAAAACTATTGTGCAGATTGATTGTTAAGCCCATTGAAAACAATGACGTTATGCCCTCTCCCGACTTTGAATTCCATGTGTTTGAAACGAAAGAAGAGGATGTTGAAGAGATTCCTGATGAGATTTCCCGTTTTCTTGAGCACGAGGAAAAAACCATTCATCCTCATAAAGAGCCATTGGAAGTGAATAATTTGGGTTCTGAAGAGAACAAGAAAGAAGTCAAGATTGGGACATTACTTTGCCCAAATGTTAAGAAGGGGATGATAGATCTTCTTATAGAATATGTGGATGTGTTTACTTGGTCTTATCAAGATATGTCAGACCTTGATATTGATATCGTGAAGCATAGATTACCATTGGAGCCAGAGTGTCCGCCAGTTAAATAGAAGTTAAGAAGAACTCATCCTGATAAGGCTGTTAAGATCAAAGAGGAGGTTCAGAAGCATATTGATGTTGGTTTCCTTGTTACTTCTGAGCATCCTCAATGGGTGGACAACATTGTGCCTATTCCAAAGAAGGATGGCAAAGTTCGGATGTGTGTTGATTATAGAGATTTGAACAAATCTAGCCCAAATGATGATTTTCCTCTACCACACATTGATATGTTGGTAGATAATACAACTAAGTCCAATGTCTTCTCCTTTATGGAAGGTTTCTTCGATTATAATCAGATCAAGATGGCACCCGAGAACACAGAAAAAACAACATTTATACACCGTGGGGAACATTATGTTATAGAGTGATGCCTTTCGATTTAAATAATGCTGGTGCAATGTACCAGGGAGCCATGACTACTCTTTTCCATGACATGATGCACAAAGAGATATAGGTCTATGTCGATGATATGGTTGCTAAGTCGAAGACTGAAGAAGATCATGTTGAGTATTATTTGAAGTTGTTTCAATGGTTGATAAAGTTTAAAATCCGCTTGAATCCTAATAAATGTACTTTTGGTGTCTATCCAGGGAAGTTCAGATGATCCAGAAGGACTGCTGGTCATTTTGATTCTTCGTCTAGACAGAAGAAGCAAGGTTCTGGAAAAGAAGTTATCTTCTTTGAATGCAAGGAGCCATGCCACTACAGAAATGATTGTCCTAAGTTGAATAAGGATAGAAGGCCTAAAACTATTTTTTTCTAAAGGCAAGAAGGGGTTGATGGCTACATGGGATGACTAAGAATCCAAAGAAGAATATTATAACGAAGAAAAAGTCAGTGTTGCATTAATGGCAACCACAAATAATCCAGAAGGTTCTGAAGAACCAAAAGACAAGGTGCTGACAGAATCAGAATCAGACTCTGATTCTGAAGAGATATTTTCTAACCTATCTCGTTCTGATCTTGAATTTTATCTCTCTGAAATGTTGGAAAAGTACAAGAGTCTTTAGAGTAAGTACAAGCACCTTAAACAAGTCTAAGTAGTTGCTTTTGAAACTCAAAGTGAGCTTGAGAAAGATATTTCCTCTCTAAATGAAAAAGTATTTTCTTTAGAAAATAACAACTTTGCTTTGGAAAAAAAATTAAAACTAGAGGAGGAAATAGTCTCAGAAGCTTCTGATACTGATTACGTCATTAGATATGACATATCATTCTAGTACTTTCTAGCTAAAAGCATAGACAAATGTAAAGTGGCTTCTTTGATCTATGGAGTTAACAGAAATGACAACAAAGGTTTAGGTTGTACAAAAAACTTTAAAACTTGACGAAAGTTAGAAGGTAAAACCAAAACCTCTCTATGAGTATTTCGTGCCTGCTGGCACTGAGCTTGATATTTCTACACAGCCACAGAAACAAACAAAGGGTAAGAACTCAGTTATGAAACCTAAGTATCATGCTCAAATCCCTTCTGATTATCCTTCTCCTAAAAGACCCAAAGTTACGAGAAACTCTGGGAAAACTAACAAAAGAGGACCTATAAAATGGGTACCTAAGGATAAAATAATATATGTTGCAAATATCCTTAGCAGCTCATCTGAAACACCAGTCGTGGTACCTGGACAGTGGATGCTCGCGACATATGATGGGCAGAAGGTCTATGTTCCTAGATTTGGAACTTAAGCCTGAACGCTTCGTTGGTTTCGGAGGAAACCAGAAAGGAAAGATCAGAACTATTGGTAACGGTAAACTTCCATCTATTGCTAATGTTCTTTTGGTTGATCATGTGACGCATAACCTATTATCTATTAGTCAACTTAGTGACAATGGTTGTGATATCATTTTTAATCAAAAGTCATGTAAGGTTGTTAGTCAGAAAGATGGGACAGTCCTTTTTAACGGGAAGATAAAGAGCAACATTTATAAAATCAGACTTTCTGATCTTGAGGATCAAAATGTAAAATGTTTGATATCTATTAATGAGGAGCAATGAGTATGGCACATCGTTTGGGCCATGTTAGTATGAGAAAGATTTCTCAGCTAAATAAACTTGGATTAGTCAGAGGCTTACCTAACCTGAAGTTCGCTTTAGATGCTCTTTGTGAAGCATGTCAGAAAGACAAGTTTTCTAAAACATCTTTCAAGGCAAAAACCGTTGTTTCTACCTCTAGACCATTAGGACTTTTGCACATTGATTTGTTTGGACCAGTGAAAACTACCTTTATCAATGGAAAGAAATATGGATTGGACATCGTTGATGACTATAGTCGATGGATATGGGTAAAGTTCTTGAAACACAAGGATGAGTCACATTTTTTGTTCTCTACTTTCTGCTCACTAGTTCAAACCGAAATGAATTTCAAAATAGTCAAAGTCATAAGTGATTTTGAAAAATAAACATTTTGAAAATATTTTTGACTCAAATGGTATTTCTCATGACTTCTCTTGTCCTAGAACTCCACAACAAACTGGAGTTGTAGAAAGGAAGATTAGGACCCTACAAGAAATGGCATGCACCATGATCCAAGAAACTGATATGGCTAAGCATTTTTGGGCAGAAGTAGTTAACACACCTTGTTATATTCAAAACAGGATTTCTATTAGACTTATTCTAGGTAAGACTCCCTATGAATTATGGAAGAACAGAAAGCCCAACATTTCTTACTTTTACCCTTTTGGTTGTGAATGCTTTTGTTGAACACTAAAGATAATCTTTGCAAGTTTAATTCTAAAGCACAGAAGTGCTTATTATTGGGATATTCTGAACGCTTTAAAGGCTTCAAAATCTTTAACACTGAAACACAAATTGTTGAAGAATCAATTCATGTTAGATTCAATGATAAGCTTGACCCTGAAAAGTCAAAGCTAGTTGAGAAATTTGCAGATTTGAAGATCAATCTTTCAGAAGCCAAGGATAATGATTTTGGAGAAAAAGACTCAGAAGGAAAAGATAAAACTGCTAAAGCAAAAGACTCAAAAGCAACCCAACCAGAAGTTATCATCGGTCCAATTCATTAGAAAAATAGTAGACTAAGAAATTCTCATTCTAAAGAATTAATTTTGGGAGATTAAGATGTTCCGGTCAGAACTAGATCCTCATTCAAACCTTATGAAGAGACTCTTATGGGTTTGGTATCTCTGGTAGACCCCACATCTATTGATGAAGCTCTTCTGGATAATGAATGGATTCTGGATATGCAAGAAGAATTGAATCAATTCACCAGAAATGACGTCTGGGATCTTGTTCAGAAACCAAAAGGCTTCCACGTTACTGGAACCAGATGGGTCTTCAGAAACAAGCTCAATGAGAAGGACGAAGTTGTAAAAAATAACGCTCGACTGGTACCACAAGGTTATAGTTAGCAAGAAGGTATAGAGTATACAAAAACCTTTGCTCCAGTTTCCAAGTTAGAGTCTATTCATCTTTTAATTTCGTTTGCAGTCAATCATAACATCATCCTTTATCAGATGGATGTTAAGAGTGCATTCTTAAATGGATATATTTCTGAAGAAGTATATATGCACCAACCTCCTGGTTTTGAAAGTCCTCAAAATCCTGACTTTGATTTTAAATTGAAAAAGTCGTTATATGGTCTGAAACATGCTCTCAGAGCTTGGTATGATAGACTAAGTAACTTCCTTTTGGAAAATGATTTTACCAGAGGGAAAATGGACACAAATCCCTTTTGCAAAACCTTTAAGAATGATATTCTAGTTGTGCAAATTTATGTTGATGATATTATTTTTGGTTACGCTAATGCTTCGTTGTGCAAGGATTTTACTAAGTTAATGCAGACATAATTTGAAATGAGTCTGATGGGAGAACTCAAGTTCTTTCTAGGAATTCAAATTGATCAACATTCAGAAGGAACGTACATCCATCAAAGCAAATATACAAGGGAACTTCTAAAGAAGTTTAACTTGTCAGAATACAAGCAAGCAAAGACTTTATGCATCCTACATGTATTATGAAGAAAGAAGAGGTAAGCCGTATGGTAAATCAGAAGCTATTTAGAGGTATGATAGGCTCTCTCCTTTATCTAACTCCTTCTAGACCTGATATTTTATTCAGTGTCTGCTTATGTGCTCACTTCCAATCAGATCTTAGGGAGACTTATTTAACTACTATTAAGAGAATCTTTAGGTATCTGAAAGGTACTACTAACTTTGGTTTGTTTTATAGAAAATCAAGTGATTATAAATTAGTAGGCTATTGTGGTGCTGACTATGCTGGAGACAGAATAGAAAGGACAAGTACTTCTGAAAGTTGTCAATTTCTGAGAGACAATGTAATCTAATGGTCCAGCAAGAGACAATTAATAATTGCGCTTTCAACAACCAAAGCTGAATATGTTACAGCTTTCGGATGCAACACTCTGATACTTTTGATAAAGAGTCAGCTGGAAGATTATCAGATATCTGAGAGTAACATTCATATTCTCTGTGATAATAATTATGCTATTTGTTCATCTAAGAATCCTATCTAAGCATATTGAAATTAAACATAATTTTTTACGTGACTATGTTTAGAATGATATTTTTTACCTAAAATTTATTGATACAGACCATCAATGGGTTAATATCTTTATAAAACCCCTTACTGAAGAGAGATTCGTTTTCATTCTGAAAAACTTATTTATGGATTTATGTCCAAAATGAAAAGATGAATTTCAGAATGTTTAAGTCTTCAGAACTCTATATTAGATTCTGAGGATTTATTTGTTGAACTCTGAAACATGAGCTTTCTGAAGTAAGGAATTTTCATGAATCAGATTGGTTCTGATCAGAAGCAATCTTATCAATTTGTCTTCTAGATTCTGAACAGTCATTGTATTAAATGGTTGTCATATCGTTTGATATCATGTGGCTCTAAGTGCTGACCATTTCCCCACTTTCTGAGCATGCGTGTTAATAGCATGACACATTGGGTTTCACAATTCTTGAAATTAGGTTAAAATATCTTACGCTTCCCCCCAGGTCGGTGTAATTTTACCTTATCATCATTGCCAAAAAATTCTTTATAAACCCATTTCGCTCACATTTTCATACTACGCGCACAATATGTTGGTGTAAGCCCTAGAGACCAATACTTTTGATACTTGTATCGAATTAATTATTATTAATAATAAAAAAATTATCTTTATTATGTTTGTTTAATAAAGTCCCTAGAATAGCTAGTCCGTTTAGTGTATCAAGTATAACTTAATCATGAGATCCCATTAAACATAAGAACACTATTCTTAAAGTATCTGTAGTCGAGCTTTGTTGTGAAGTGGGATAACATTAAAGCATTAAGACCATTATGTATATAGACTGATGATCACATCTCATGGATCATGGATAAGGAGTTATCAAGTCTTAAACATAGGTATGAATATTAAGAGTAATATTTATACTGGATTGACCCGCTATGAGAATACTATATAGAATGTTATGCAAAGTGTCATAAGTTATTCTCATGGCGATAATGGTGTATACCACCCTTCGACCTAAAACCGTTATGGACCCTAGATATAGAGTCGAGTGCTTTATTGCAGATTAAACGTTGTTCGTAATTGGATGACTATAAAAACAGTTGATGGATACTCCACGAAGCATGCTGAGGGACATGAGTGACCTAGATGGAATTTGCCCATCCTGCATAACAGGATAAATGTCTAAGGGTTCAATATTGAACTGGACAAGGATGACACGGTCTATGCCTTGTGTTCAATATAGACATAAGGGAAAAAGGGTAATTGTACACACAAGTATTATCACCAAAAGGGATTTGTCAGATCACATGAAATTTTCGTGCCTTGGATAGCAGTAATGTGTTTCTAGATACCGCTCAATGTTTATTATGTTAAATACGTGATTTAATATAATTTCCAATGTCGCGAAAACCTACAGGGTCACACACAAAAGGACAGATTGATGAGAGATATAGTAAATAAGGAACACCGTAAGGTACAGTGCACTTAAGTGAATTGTGGAACATCGTAAGGTACGGTGCACTTAAGTAGAATACAAAATGTGGCAAGGTACCACGCGCTTAAGTGATTTTTTGGTATACCATAAGATATGGGCCACATACACTTGAGTAAGCTTTTTAGCTTGCAACCTACATAAGTGGTTCTATTAATAGAACCCTTATGCAGAATAATTTGATTAGATGAAAATTTGTTTCTCTCTCTCTCTCTCTCTATCTATCTCTCTCTCTCTCTCTCTCTCTCTCTCTCTATATATATATATATATATATATATATATATATATATATATATATATATATATATATATATATATATATCTTTATCTCTCTCTCTCTCTCTCTCACACACACACACACACACACACATACACACACACACACACACACACACACTCAAAGCCTTCATTCATAGCAGCTAGCATTGAGACTAAAGGAATCCGTTCGTGTGGACTGAGTAGAGGCATTATCACCATTCAACATTCGTGATCACTCCTTAGATCTGCATCAAAGGTTTCAATCGCCACAAAAGGTAACGATTTCTATCACTGATCATGCCCATTCGTAAGGATCATTAAAGGAGAAAATTTTAATTTCCGCTGCTTTTTGGATCGCCATTCTCCTTCAGTGGTATTAGAGCCACTTACAAAACCATGCATCTGATAGCTGTTTATCTTATGTATTTTCTGTATTAATATGATTAAATGACAAAATGAATTAAATAATAAGCGAGTAATTAAATTTAGCAACATGTGTGTATGATTTGGATGATTGATGTTGAATATGCTTCGAAATCCGACATTAGTATGGTGAAGCAGCGATACATCGATTGTCCATAGGTTACACAATTGAGATCGATCAAGTTATATATATGATATAAGTAATTCTGATGCAAAATATGGTATATATGATATATTGTTTCTATTTCGTTAATTCATACACTTAACGATCGATATTCCTTTGAGCGATCAATGATCATTTGCTTCGGAATCCGACATTAGTATGGTAAAGCAATGTCGTGTTGATCAATCATACTGAATTATCAATCGAGGTGTGTTTGATGGTATGAAATTGATGCATTAAGGTTCATGACGGTACAAGGGTTGTGTTGTCAAAGAGTTATGTGATTAGGGTTGTGACTGCACAAGAGTTGATGCGAAAAAGGACGCTGATTTCAAATGAATTATTCATTAAAATTTTGCGTCGGGGCGCTGCCCTCGGCTAACTCTGCGTAGTGTGATCAATTGCCGAAATTTAATTTGGTTTATTTAATTAACATAATTTAAATTAATAATAATGATGTGTTTATTATTATGGTCTTGTGGTGATCAGTTATGACCTTAGTTTTTCTTTATTTTGTTTTTGGGATTTTAAAATACGACTTGTGTGTCGTGCCTCTCTTTTAATATCTTAATGTAACTTGTTTTCTCATCTCACTCCCTTGTATGTAAAACAGGTTTCTTTTATGTAATGTAATATTATGAAGAAAGAGAAGAATAGATTATCAAAGGAGGACAACCTTGAAGATCTTGCTTGGAGAAGCTTAAATCGTTATTAGGTTAGCTTAGGTTCTCTCATTGGCTTGGGAAAACAATTGCGCTAGGGGTCATAACTGTTCCATTTTGAATGTATGTTGATGCATGTGAATATATATTGATGCATGTGAGAGATGATTTATATGATAAATAAGCCGGTGAGATCAAAATAATTGCAAATTCCCTCAAATTAAATATTAAGTTTATGTTTTCCAAGCTTTAGCACTCACCAAGTCTGATATCGAATAATGTAGGTTTCGCCTACGCGAGGTGCATGTTCTATATTAGTAAGGTGCGATGAAATAATTGTAATATCTAATTTCTAAAACAATGGGTCAAACTTAACTAAACAAATTATAATAAGATTATATACGTTTAGAAGTAAGAGTTGGAAATGATCCATATGATGGATTGGAAAAAGGAGTTATTCACCCAACTAAAATATTTAAGAGTTGTATTAGATAAAATTGGAAGGAGTTCCTACCTAAATAACCTAGTTTTGTGTAACCCGTCTACGCGGACTTAAAAAAAAGTGAAATATGTATCTCGAAAATCTTCCAACGGGATTTTCCGAATCAAATGGTGAGGGTCATTTGTTTTGAGTAAAATAGTGGAAGCATATTTAATTAAAGGCCTAATTAAATATGTTACTTTAGTGATACTTATATTTTCATATTTTTCATGTAGATTACCATGACAACAAACACCTCTAACAACATTTTGCGAACAATCCTTGATAAGGAAAAATTGTCTGGGACAAATTTTATGGATTGTCATCGAAATCTGAGGATTATCCTCAAGCATGATAGAAAACTGTATGTCTTGGAGAAACTTGTTCTTGAAGAGGAACCTCCTAGTTCTGCACCTAAGATAGAAAGAGATGCTTATAAGAAGCATGTCGATGATGCTAATGAAACTGCTTGCCTCATGCTAGCTACCATGAACTCAGAGTTGCAAAAGCAACATGAGAACATGGCAGTGTTCGATATGATCGAACACCTGAAGATGCTCTATCAAGAGCAGACAAGGCATGCAAGGTTTGAAGTTTCAAAATCCCTTTTTTTAAGGCAAGTTAGTTGAGGTAGCCCTTTAGGTCCCCATGCGCTCAAGATGATTAGGTATATGGATAATCTTGAGAGGTTAGGTTTTCCCCTCGGAAAGGAACTTGCGAATGACTTGATCTTGCAATCGTTGCCAAATAGCTTTAGTCAACTTGTCCTTAATTTCAACATGAATGATATGGACAAAACTCTTCCTGAACTGCTAGGCATGTTAAGAATTGTTGAGCATAATTTGAAGTCAAAAGGAAAGTCCATTCTAATGATCGGAAATGGAAAGAGACAGAACAAAAGACCCACCAAGTAGGATGGTAAAGGGAAAGGCAAGGAAGTTTCCAAACCTAAACCCACTGCTCCTGCTTTGAAGCCTGGTGGAGGCGTAGAAAAGGAGGCACCTACTTCCATTGTGGTAAGACCGGACACTGGAAGATAAACTGCCCAAAGTACCTGGAAGATAAGAGGAATAAAGTAGAGACTTCAACTTCAGGTATTTTTGTTATTGAAATTAATTTATCTACTTCTGCATCATAGGTATTAGATATTGGATTCGGTTCTCACATTTGTACCAATGTGCATGGGCTAAAAAGGAGTAGAGATTTGGCAAAAGGTGAAGTTGACCTACGAGTTGGAAATGTAGCAAAGGTTGTTGCTTTAGCCGTAGGAACTTATGTATTGACTTTACCTAGTGATTTAATAATTCAGTTAGAGAACTGTTATTATGTACCTGCAATTAGCAGGAATATTATTTCTATTTCTTGTTTGGAGAAGTTTGGTTTTTCATTCATAATAAAGAACAATTGTTGCTCCATTTATTTGAATGATATATTCTATACTGTCATACGGTGAACTGACTTTTTGTGTTTTGCTTTGTAAAGCAAATGTCGCGGATAGCAAGAGTCGCCACCGACTTTTCTTTCATCCAATAAGGAAAGGCGGAAAAGAACAGGAAAGACCTTAATTTAGATTTTGGGTTCGGGAGGTACATTATACAAAGGGAAGGTGTTAGCACCCTTTGTATCCATGGTTATCCATGGGCTCTTAATTGCTTGATCACTTATGTTTTTCTTGTCTGAAAAAGTGTGTGAGAGCTGTTTAGAAAATGTTTTGAAAAGAGAATTTAACTTTGTAATGATTCTTGTATGAATGTATACAAAGTGGTTATCTCGTTTAGTTTTGAAAGTTATTTAGAAAAAATATAACTTGACAATGATTCTAGTACGAATGTATGCCAAGTGGTGATTTTCTAATGGAGGTTTTTGAAAAGTATGAGGTGTGAAAAGTAGTTTTAGTTGTGAGCAAGCATTCAGGAGTTATACCTACCCAAGGTCTTTATGGGCATTTCCTATCCTTATGAGGGTAAAATTGTCCTTACTATTGAGAAGTAAGTAGTTTTATCCTTTGGATGTAAAAGGGTCATCGTAGGGTCATCGATTGGTCATTGAAAGCAACGGTTGTAAGGATACCTTAGCATTCGTAGGGACTATCATCATTTAACCGTAGGCTACACCGAGGGGTCATCGAGGGACAAAAATCATATATTCGAAGGCAACATCCGAGGGGCTATGATTTATTTTAGAGGGACATGATGATTTAATTGAAGGGTCTTGGCTAAGTGTATCCCCACATTCGCGGGACATGACCATAATACCGTAATACCGTAAAGCAACAAAGAGAGGTCCAAGATCACATATTCATAGGCCGTATTTTACAATTAATTAGATAGCCGTAATCGATTAAGTAATTAGGTCCACATTAAAATCGATGAAATCAATACATTAAAATCCGCTAGGTAATTTAGGATGAATCTCCACATTAAAATTAAGTAATTCAGAATCCATCTCCATAAGGGTATCCCACACATAAAGTGGAATACCTAGCCGGCCGTTTCCTCGGGAATATGTAAGCCTTTACACAATTCAGCACACGGGTTAGAACATCGAGATAAAGTACAATTGAAAATTGCACCACAACATAAAAACAACAGTCATAAAGTCAGGCCAAATGATGCAGAATTATAATAAATCTTGATTAGATAAACATAAGGCAGAACAGAAAAGAAACAAAACAGCCACTGTCCCGTTCGCTCCTGCTTCGCCTAGCGAAGGCTTAGCGAGTGCTCGCTACAGGCTCGCTTAGCAATGTGCTAGCGAGCTGCTACGGGTTTTGAGTTTGATAGCAGCATGATTCCGTCACCCTGAACTTTATGGCATTTAATTACAGGAATAGCATGGACAAACATTCAGGATATTCAGGCATATTTAAATTCACATGTGAAATCAAATTACATATCCGAAAATTTAATCATGATGCCTTATGTATGTAGCGATTACCGATTAAAAGCATAAAACAGTAGAGATGCGCAAACCTGTTTGCAATGGAATTGCAGCTTTGGATTGGCAAATCGGGTCGAATTGGGCGGAGGCAACCTTGGTGCGAATGAGCGGCCTTCAGGGTTTCTTTACTCGGAATTCTCTGAGTTGGTCTCCAGAGTTTCTATGCCAGGGTTTCTGTGCCAGGGTTTCGGTCCGTCTTCGTCTGTTTTCCTTCTCTTTTCGTTCCCCTTTTTCTGACTGAAGCTTGGCTATTTATAATGCTCTTGTTGTGACCTAATGGGCTCAGAATGAAGCCCAAAAATTCTGATATTCGCAAGCTTCGCTAGGCGAGCGTGTAGCGAAGGGTTCGCTAGGCGAAGGAGTTGCTCGCCTAGCGAGCATGCCAGTTTGGGCCATTTTCTGGATTGGGCCACTTGTGAGCTGGGCTTTTATTCCTTTGAGATCAGTGTCTTGAACAATAAGTGAGAGTGCCTTGAAAAATGTCTTATAATATTAGCGGGTAAATTTTGGGGTATGACAGCTGCCCCTGTTCAATATTCTTGAACCGAGAGAGTTAGGATGGCATGTATGCCATTCGTGGTCTGGAGGTGGAAGATTATTGAACACTAGAATGCCCCAAAAATTTGCACTTGTCAATTAGTCTTGACGGAGATGGGCTTAAGGATGCCATCCAGGAAGTTTGATGATGAGAGCTTCAAATTGTGTCGTACGTTAGACGATATCTGAAGACATGGGTGTCATACCGGGTCATACGCTAGACCGTATAGTGAGTCCTCCATTATGCTGTCGACTTTGCTGGGGAGTCAGAGTGCGTTATATGTTGCTGGGGATAAAGGATCAGAATGGATCATACGCTAGACCGTATCTTAATACCAGAGTGAGTTGTTCATTAGGCGGATGACTTCACTGGGGACGAGAGATCAGAATGGATCATACACTAGATCGTATCTGAGTTGCAGAATAACCCGTCCGTTAGGCTGTTTCTGATGACGAAAGGGGTAGTCATATGCTAGACTACACTTCAGAAATGTACCGTACGCTAGGTAGCATCTGAGGACTTGAAGGTCTAACTGGGTCGTATGTTAGACCGTATTGGAGTTGTTGAAGGTCAGAATGGATCGTACGTTAGATCGCATCTGAGTTGAATGAGTCATATGTTGAGCTGAATCAGAATGAACCGTACGCTAGGCTATATCCGATAGTATTTGTATATGTTGTATTTGCGATAAATGTCGGGGATGGGCTTATAGATGCCATCGTTAGGAGGATGTCAGGATGAATGTTGACATGGAGTATATCTGAAAGATGTATTTGAATCTTGAATGCAATCGATGAAGATATCCGTCTGAATGGATCTTTACTTTGACTGTATCAGGAGGATAATTAACCTGAAAAATAAAGTTAGCTTCATGCCATGTCATGATGCGTGAGATGTTTTATGCCTATGAAAATAAATGCGAACAATGCATGCATGCGTATGTTGTGAAATGGTGTAATGAATGAATTATGCGTCTGAAATAAATGCGAACATTGTATGCATGTATGTAATGAATGCACTATGCGTCTGAAATAAATGCGAACATTGTATGCATGTATGTAATGAATGCACTATGCGTCTGAAACGTTCTTCCAGGGGACTCTACTGGGGAAATAAATCTCAGTCTTCTGGTCGGAGATATTTGTATTGATGATCCTTTCTTAGCTGGGATACTTGATTTCTGTCTGACGATGGAAACACTCAACAGAGCCTGGCTGGGGATGGAAGAGATGACCAGTCTGTCTGGTGATGCCAACCTCTTCTAGGAAATAGCTGGTTTTTGTTGGGGAATAGAACTAGCAACGGGATTCATCGGAAAGCATGGTTAGACCTTATCCACGATCCTGAAGTCTTTTAGTAACTGCCATTGCTATTTTATGCATGTATTTTGATAAACATTGATCATATTCAAATGCATATATCAATTCAAGTTAAATCAATGGACGTTTACACAAACAAGACAGAGAAAGTAAAACAAAAGCATCTTTTTGGAAATGAAATTGTATTGATTTTGAAAGAGGGCCTATAAACAGGCAATTTGTGTACGGGGAGACAGAAATCCTAGTAAGAGGAGATTGTCAAGAAAACGAAGAAAAAGCTATGAAGAAAAAGTCCTATTGATTTTAATTCCACTACTGTCATTATGTCTTCAAGCCTCTCATCTCCTGCTGTCGGATAAAAGTGATTGGCTTGTTCAGTCCCTTTGACTTGGGTGAAGCTGACCGAGAACGGTACATAGTCATACGCTTTAAATCCCTAATTTTTGCCTGGACCGCCTTTTCAGGTTTTCAGTCCACCAGGATACCCCTTTTTGCCCAAGCCGCCTTTTCAGGTTTTCGACTTGCCGGGTGTACATGCGTAGTATTTTTTAACTATGTCCGTGTTCACGGGATGTGGGAAGTCTTCGCCGTCCATCGTAGCGAGTATCATGGCTCCACCAGAGAATATCTTCTTAACCACAAATGGCCCTTCGTATGTGGGAGTCCATTTGCCTCTAGAATCACCTTGTGGTAGAATGATATGCTTTATTACCAAGTCGCCACTTCGGAATTATGGTGTTTTATTTTGAACTACGTGCAGAGTTCAGTAATCATCTTGTTGTTCAAATTAGCACCATTATCAGTGATAGCTCTTTCAGGAGACAGCAGGTTTCTCAAATGTGTATTTGATAAGATCCATCTTAGAAATCAATAAAGCGGTATGATTCAACATATACTGTCTTAGTCGGCGAGCAGCCCAAGCCAAAGCATAGCAAGCTTTCTCGAGCTGTGAGTATCTTGTTTCACAGCTGGTACCTTTTGCTAAGGTAGTATATGGCATGTTCTTTTCGACCAGACTCGTCATGTTGCCCCAGCACACCCTATTGGATTTTCTAACACGGTCGAATACATGATTAGAGGTCTTCCTTCAACAGGTGATAGGAGATACTTCTTGATTTTGTCAAAAAGCTTCCTGACATTCATCATCTCTTGACTGTTCTCAGTAATTTGAAGATGGGTTTGCAAGTAGCAGTCACATGGGAGATAAATCGGGCGATGTGGTCCAGATTCACAATTTCGATCGATGCCTCATGCAGATGAATAGTCCTTTCTTCTTGCAGTAGTCTGGCAAGTTCTCAGGTACTTCACAATCTTCCTCACTTCTATCCCCGGCCTGGTAGATCGGATTTTCAAAGTCATAATGAACAGTAGCAGAGTTATTACCAACAGGATCCAGAGTGGATATGGATCGGCAAATTGTTATGTGAGTGTGTGCAAGAAAACATAGCTTATTTGAAAGATGACAGGAAAGATAAAGAGCGCAATATTTGAATGCAAAAAGGTCCATTGATTTATTGAATGTGAATATGCTTATAAAAATGATAAAACCTTTAACAAAATTTAATACATTAAAATAAGCAATAACAATTACTCCTGACTAAAGGAAATCAGAATAGTGTCTTCAGCCTTCCAATTATTGAGTTCGTCACCAATTGTTAGGAAAATCCAACTATCCAAGTCACAATCGTTATCAGCATCTTCCACAGCATTGACAGTCTCGTCATGGTTAGGCAGAGGGGCAGTGATGTCATTAGGAGTCTCCGGAGGATCAGAGGTAGCCACCTGTATCTTTCCACTTCGAATGCCGCGTTCAACATACTCACCTGTTAATATAAGTTCAGTGAAACCCGATGAGGAACTTCTCAATAGATGGCTGTAGAATGGGCCAGTCAGTGTGCTCATGAACATGTCCACTAATTCTCGATCAGTCATGGGGGGTTTGACTCTGCCAGCCAAATCTCTCCATTTTTGAGCATATTCTTTGAAGCTTTCTTTAGATCCCATAGTCATATTCTGCAACTGTAGCCGAGTAGGCGCTAGTTCAGAATTATACTGGTAGTGCTTGTAGAAAGTTGTCGCTAAGTCAGTCCAGGTGTGAATGTCAGAGCTCTCGAGCTGATAGTACCATTCTAACTGTGTGCCAGACAGACTCTCTTGGAAGAAATGGATTCATAGTTTCCTATTAGTGGTATACGGCTGAATCTTTCTCACATAAGCTCTCAGATGCATCTGAGGACAAGATGCCCCATCGTATATAGTGAAAGTGGGGATCTTAAATTTGCGAGGAATGACCACATCAGAGACCAAACCCAAGCCTTCGAAATCCAGACCGGGCGCCTTATGACCCTCCGTAGCTAGCATGCGTTCTTCCAGCAACTTATAAGTGAGAGTGCCTTGAAAAATGTCTTATAATATTAGCGGGTAAATTTTGGGGTATGACATATACTAATGCACAAATGAAAAATGGACTATATGTCCTTGATCTTGAAATTCTTATTTATAACATTAATACTAAAAGGATAAAACCTAATAAGTTAAATCCAACTTACCTTTGGCGTTGTTGATTAGGCCACATAAATGAGAAACGCATTTCCAAACTCCATAAAGATGGACTCTTGGACTCTTTTGGTTATGAATCATATGAGACATGCAGATCTTGTTTAACTAGAAAGATGACAAAGTCTCCATTCACAGGAAAAGGTGAAAGAGCTAATGATCTTTTGGCCCTCATACATATTGATGTATGTGGACCACTGAACATACCTACCAGAGGAGGTTTTCAGTACTTCATCACATTTACTGATGATTTCAGTAGATATGGTTATGTGTATTTAATGAAACACAAATCAGAGTCCTTTGAAAAGTTCAAGGAATTCAAGAATGAAGTACAAAACCAACTAGGTAAGAATATTAAAACTCTTCGATCAGATCAAGGTGGTGAATATTTAAGCCTGGAGTTTGATGACCATCTAAAAGAGTGTGGGATTCTATCCCAACTTACTCCTCCTGGAACACCCCAATGGAACAGTATCTGAGAGAAGAAATCGAACCTTGTTAGACATGGTCTGATCCATGATGAGTCATGCCGATCTTCCAAACTCCTTTTGGGGACATGCTCTATTGACAACAGCTTACACATTTAACCATGTTCCATCCAAAAAGGTTGAGAAGACACCATATGAGACATGGAGTGGTAAGAAACCACATATGTCTTACATGAAGATTTGGGGTCGCGAAGTTTATGTGAAACGACAAATTTCAACTAAGTTTGAGCCCAAATATGACAAATGCTTATTTGTGGGGTATCCTAAAGAATCAAGAGGGTATTACTTCTACAATCCTTCTGAGGGCAAAGTGTTTGTCGCTCGAACTGGAGTCTTCTTAGAAACGGATTTTATTTCCAAAGGAATCAGTGGGAGGAAAGTAGAGCTTGAAGAAATTCAAGAATCACAAAGCATTGATACACCTATGGAGGAATTAGAGCAGGGAACACAAGTAGTTGTGGAAGAGCGACCTGATCAAGTAGAACAAGACCAACGTAGATCAAGCAGGATACGTCACCTACCTGAGAGACATGGATATCTTATAAATGACCAAGGTGATGTATTACTCATGTATCAAGATGAGCTTGTGACCTACCAAGAGGCCATAACTGGTCTTGAGTCTGAGAAGTGGCTAGAAGCCATGAAATCTGAAATGGATTCCATGTACACAAACCAGGTTTGGACCATGGTAGAGCCTCCTGTAGAAGTTAACCCTATAGGATGCAAGTGGGTCTTCAAAAAGAAGACTGACATGGATGGTAAGGTACATACCTATAAGGCAAGATTGGTTGCAAAATGATATAAACAAATTCATTGGGTTGACTATGTTGAAACCTTTTCACCAGTTGCAATGCTTAAATCTGTTCGGATTTTACTTGTTATTATTGCATATTATGATTATGAAATATGGCAGATGGATGTCAAAACTGCTTTCCTTAATGGGAATATTCTTGAGGATGTGTACATGACACATCCTGAAAGATTTGACATACCATAAGAAGCCCAAAAGATATGGAAGTTACATAGATCAATCTATAAATTGAAGCAAGCTTCTAGAAGCTGGAATCTTCTTTTTGATGAAACAATAAAACAATATGGATTCATCAAGAATGAAGATGAGCCTTGTGTCTACAATAAGGTTAGCGGGAGCATGATCCTCTTCCTGGTATTATATGTAGATGACATATTACTCATTGGAAACGATGTCCCCACCCTGCAACAAGTAAATACTTGGTTGGGGAAATGCTTTTCTATGAAGGACTTAGGTGAAACAGCCTATATATTAGGAATCAGGATCTATAGAGATAGATTACAAAAATTGCTTGGCCTAAGTCAGAGTACATACATAGACAAAGTGCTGAGACGCTTTAACATGCATGATTCCAAGAAAGGATTCATACCTATGCAACATGGCATGTGTTTATCAAAAACACAATCCCCTTCAACTAAGGAAGAAAGGGATTGCATGAATAAGATTCCTTATGCATCTGCAATAGGATCTATCATGTAAGCCATGTTATGTACTCGATCAGATGTCTCGTATGCTTTAAGTGCAACGAGTAGGTACCAATCTAATCTCGGTGATGCTCATTGAGTAGCTGTCAAGAATATCCTTAAGTATTTGAGAAGGACTAAGGACTCATTCTTGATATATGGAGGTCAGAAAGAGCTTCATGTAATTGGATACACCGATGCTAGCTTCCAGACAGATAAGGGTGACTTTAGATCACAATCTGGTTATGTGTTCTGCAAAAATGGTGGTGCTGTGAGCTAAAAAAGTTCAAAGCAAGATACAGTTGTTGATTTTACAACCGAGGCCGAGTATATTACTGCCTCAAGTGCAGCAAAGGAAGCTATTTGGATCAAAATGTTCATTAGTGAACTTGGCATAGTTCCTAGCATTGTGGACCCCATTGATCTCTATTGTGATAACAATAGTGCTATCATACAGGCTAAGGAGCCTAAATCTCACCAACGATCCAAACATATACTTAGGCGTTATCACCTCATTCGTGAGATAATAGATATAGGAGATGTGAAAATAGACAGAGTACCTACACCTGACAATATTGCTGACCCACTAATAAAGCCTCTTGCGCAGTAGAAGCATGATGGTCATACTAGATCTATGGGTATTAGGGGTATGCCTGATTGGCTCTAATGCTAGTAGAAGATTGTTGGTGTAAGCCCTAGAGGCTAATACTTTTGGTACTTGTATCGAATTATTTATTAATAATAAAAAGGCTTTTTTTTTTATGTTTGTTTAATTAAGTCCCTAGAATAGCTAGTCTATTTAATGTATCAAGTGTGACTTAATCATGAGATCCCATTAAACATAAGGACGTTATTCTTAAAGTATTTGTAGTCGAGCTTTGTTGTGAAATGGGATAACATTAAAGCATTAAGACTATTATGTATATAGACTGATGATCACATCTCATGGATCATGGATAAGGAGTTATCAAGTCTTAAACATATGTATGAATATTATGAGTAATATTTATACTAGATTGACCCGCTGATCAGTGCATTTTGATGTACCTTCTTCTACTATTGTACTTAGGAAACTCTATAGTTTATTCTATTATTTTTACTATTTTAGTGTATTTTTATATTTAAGTTTATTTTTGGTTTTATTTTATTTTCGTACTTTATCTTCAGCATAAATAGTTATTTCATACCTTGTTACTATACAGACCATAACTTGAGTTAAGAGGATCGGATTAATGCGTTCTAATATGCGTTGGAAAGCTGAGAGGATAAGCTAAAAGTTTCATGTTGAATTCAAAATCTTATTCTAAGTGAAGGAGGGACGAATCATTCGTTGAAGTTCCATACATAATTAAAATAGTTAATTTGAGCCAGTTTTTGTAATTTTCGGGTCGGATCCTATAAGGGCCCAAATTTACCTTTTATTATATTAGGTCTTTCACTACTATAGAAATCTTAATTCTGAACTTTGATGATACAATATTGCTTAGAAGATTTCATGGAGAGCTAATTCCCAAAGAGCTAATCTGTTGTATTCGAATTCCATTTTGAGGTTTTTATTAATTTCAGTTTAATTTCGATTTCTTTTCAATTCTTCTTATAAACTCGTTTGCTTAATTCGATTAATTTCGTTTGCTTAATTAAATTATTTCTTATAGGATAGAGTTGATTAAATTTGATTGTTTGTATGATCCTTAACTATAATCACTTTAGCGTAACTTTTTCGTTATCGTGTTTGATTAAGTCGCGTTTGCTTAATTCATGTCTGCTTAAATCTGTTTGCTTAATTCAGAAATTAGGAACATGCATCATATAATACCAATTGCACTTGTCAGTGGGTATTGTAATTGAATGGGATTGAATCCGTTAGGGAATTGAAATTATAAGAATCGATGATAAGTTGGGAATCGATACAATATATTAGCTTATTTATCAATTTTGCTTTTACATTTAATCATCTTTGATTTAAGTTTTAAACCTTAAAAACCCCCTTTTTTTCATTCGTTTGGTTGTAATATTCAAGAGTCCTTGTGATACGACATTCGAGTGTCGCTTCCGTTTTACTATACTTTTAAACTCGTTTTTGACCCGTGTGCGACAGAGGATCAAATTGGCGCTGTTGCCGGGAACTCTTGTAGATTTTAACCCCATTATTATAGTCTAACCATTATTATAATCATAGGTGTTGTTTTTTTTAGCATTTTGTTGCCTTAACTTTCTTGCGTTCGGGTCTTTTTGCGGTTTAGGAAAAAAAATATGTTTTTAAGAAAATCGTCTCAAATTATTCTGATTATTTGTCGATTTATTAGGAAAAAATCAAGGATCGAAAGCCTCTATTTAAGATCTAAATAGTGGATGTCACCCTAAAAAATCAAAATTCCCTATTTTTTAATTTTTATGATTTATTTTCTGTTTTGGTAGTTTCAAAAAATTCTCAAAATTCTTAATTGACGTTATTAGACTAAATTTCGTGTTTTTTAATTTTTTTTAATCGTTTTTTTCGTATTTCAATTGTTTGTTCTTAATAGGGACATTGTCGGTATTTTCCTATTTGTTGCTGCATTGCTGAATTAGTTATGTGTTTTCTCATTGTTTGTTGATTTTTTTTCTATTGAGTTTAATATGGCTGACCAAAGAACTCTGAGAGAATTTGCTGCTCCTGATATGAATTACAATGGTTTATGTATTGAATATGCTGATGTTACTGTTCCTTTTGAGTTGAAATCTGGTTTAATACACTTGTTGCCAAGGTTTAGTGGTCTTGCAAGTGAGGATCCGCATAAGCATCTTAAGGAATTTTAGGTTGTTTGCTTTACACCATTGAGACCTGAAGGAATCACCGAAGATCACATCAAGCTGAGAGTCTTCCCGCTTTCACTACAGGGTGCTGCCAAGGATTGGTTATATTATCTTGAGTCGAATTTTGTCACGACTTGGAATGATTTGAAGAGAGTCCTCCTAGAGAGACACTTTCCTGCCTCCAGGGCTGCATCAATCCGAAAAGAAATATGTGGTATTAGACAGGGAAATGAGTCATTGGCTGAGTATTGGGAGAGATTCAAACAATTAGTATCCAGCTGCCCTCAACATCAAATTACCGAACAACTGCTTATTCAGTATTTCTATGAGGGATTGTTACCAATGGATAGAAACATTCTTGATGCTGCTAGTGGTGGAGCACTTGTCGATAAAACTCCAGTTGTTGCTAAAGCCCTGATTGAGAACATGTCACTCAACTCCCAACAATTCACAACCAGAAATAATTCTATGGTCCAAACAAAAGGTGTGAATGACATTCAGGTTTCCTCTTCCAACAAGGCTTTAGAAACCAGAATTGAAGAGCTTACTTCTTTAGTGAAACAAATGGAAGTGAGTAAACCTCAAACAGCAAAGTTGTGTGGTATTTGTACTTCTACTGAACATCCAACTGACACATGTCCTATTCTTCAAGATGATTCGGTCACTCAGTTGCCTCAAGCATATGCAGCTAACTTTTTCAACCAAAGCAACAATCAAAGAGGGTACAACATTCCTGACTTGTCCACCAACAAATATCATCCCAATTGGAGGAACCATCCAAACCTTCGATATGGAAACCAGCAGCCCACCCAACAACATTAGTCATACCCCTACCACAACCACAGACCACTCCCCAAGTCTCCACTTATGCACCTTCCGGACCTTCATTGGAGGATCTTGTCAAACAAATGGCTGTTAACAATCTCCAATTTCAGCAACAAATAGATTCCAGTATTCAGACTTTGCAGACACAGATTGGACAGCTTGCCACTTCGATGAATGCCATGCAGCAAGCCCAAGGATCAAACCAACTTCCTGCCCAAACAATTGTGAATCCAAAAGGTCCTAATGCTAATGTGAGTGCAATTTCATTGAGATCCGGGAAGGTAACAGAACCATCCCTAGAAAAAAATAAAACAATTCTTGAGGTAACACCTGAACCTACTTCCGTTGTGATAGAAATTGAACCCTCTGTTGTGGTAGAAATTGAAAAAGAAAAAGAAAAGGAGTATGTGCCACCAGTTCCCTTCCCACATAGAATACTTAAAAATAAAAGGACTGGTGATGGAAACAAGGAGAGAGAGATTTTAGATGTGTTCAGAAAAGTGGCGGTAAATATTCCGCTTCTTGATGTTATTAAGCAGGTTCCAAAGTATGCAAAATTTCTAAAAGACTTGTGCACAAGTAAGAAAAGGTTGAAGGGCAATGAGAGAGTAAATTTGGGACGAAACATTTCAGCCCTTATCCAGCCTAAACATTCACCTGAAAAAGCTATTGTTTCATCCCTCAATCAGGCCATACACCAAAAGTGCAAGGATCCAGGAACTTTTGTTATTCCATGTACCATTGGGGATAGTAAATTCGACAATTGCATGCTTGATTTGGGAGCAGGCATTAATGTTATGCCTACTTCTGTTTATAATAACCTTGATATTGGTCCTTTACAGCATACAAGTTTAATCATTCAACTAGCGAACAAAAGTAATGCTCGCCCTATTGGAGTAGTGGAAGATGTGCTTGTTCAAGTTAATGACTTGATTTTTCCTGCAGATTTCTACATTCTGGACATGTATGGAGAAACAAATTCAAGAAGATCCCCCATCATTTTAGGCAGACCGTTCATGAAAACGACGAAAACAAAAATTGATGTCGACGATGGAACCATGTCCATGGAATTTGGTGACATTGTCGCAAAATTTAACATTTTCGATGCCATGAAACATCCCTTGGAGGAGCATTCTATTTTTCATATTGAATTGATCTTTGAGTTGGTTGATGACACTTTTTCTGAATTGTTTTCACTTGATTTTCCATCTCTATCTGGGTTTGATGATGTTTATTCATGTGATGATTGTACTGACACTAACCTTTATGTTGTTTGTGCTGAGATTGATGCTGCCTTGCAGGGTGATAGTATAAACGAAGTTGCTTATGTGGCTGAAGCTCTTGACATTCCGGATGCCCCAAACATACCATGCATTGAACAACACATTCTTTAGAGTCTAAACCACTTCCCGAGGATTCATATTATTCATCAAAGCTTTAACTTAAGCAGAAACATAAGAAGGGAATTGGATGGACCTTGGCTGACACTTGTGATATTAGCCCATTCATATGTATGCATAGGATCTCACTTAAAGATGAAACAAAAGTAGTGAGGAAACCCAGTAATACTTTGATTCTTGATGTTATAAAAAAGGATATCACTTTCACGTGCCCATTCAACACTTTTACTTATCGAAGATTCTTCTTTGATCCTGGAATACAAGGCAAATACACTAATCAAAATTTCAAAGTCAATGGACACTACCCAAAGCTACTCCATGAGAACCCGACTTTGGAAGAAGAAACTGTAGAAGAGCTCTCTTTGGGAAAGGTTGCTTATGCAATCATTTATCTGCCTTGACTCCTCGGGTGTGTTTTTTCCTTTCTCCCACTCTTATTTTATACTTATGCTCTTTCATTAAGGACAATTTATATTTTAAGTGCGGGGGAGGGAACCATTTATTTGTTTTGTTTTCTTTGTTTTGTTTTCAGTTTGTCTCTGTTTTTGGTTAAAATTTAAAATAAATAAAAAATTGCATGCTTTTTCCTTTGGTTTTTGAGTTATAATTATGAGTATTTTTCTTAATTCTCTTGACTAAAGTCTTGTGGTGTGATGTGAAAAATTTGTTATGCATTTTTAGTATGATAGGAATGACTAAACTCTAAATTGTACAGCATTTTTGGTAGATCAATTAACCTTGTGAGATTTTGAGCCTTATATGGATAACATACAAAAATCCATCTCTTTCTTTCTTGTGTGGTTCACTCATGTCTGTTAGTCTCTAGAACTTGAATTGACTCTTGTTGATGTTGTTGTTTACTTGTGCACACTGATATGATAAAGGCAATTTTATTTTTTGTTTTTTAGCCAGTTAGCCAAAAAACCAACCCTGAAATAATATCATTCCTTGTTTGAAACCCCCTTGAACCTATTATCTTTTTTTGTTTAAAACTCATTACAAACCGAGAAGTGAAAAACAATGTTATATCGCCATATTCAAAGGGTTGAAAGAGTCTTGTTTGGAGTTGTGTGGGGTTGAATAATTATGTTTGCAATATTTCAGAAGTTGGTAGAAAAAGAAAATAAAAATAGAAAAAGAAAATAGAAACGAAAAAAAAATGAATGAAAAAAATAGAAGGATGTATACATGTCAATACATACTCCTTATAAAAAAGAAAAAAAGAAGAAGAAAAAAAGAGAAAGGAGAAAAAAATATGAACGAAAATAGTTAATATAGAGTTATTGAAGTGAATGAAATATTTTATAAATTCAACTTCCGTAGTTTCTTTCAAGTCTCTTTTGTCTCTTTGAATTTTAGCCTAGTACCCCTTAGGATTTATCTCACCATTACCTTGGTCACGTTACAACCAAATAAAAGTTATTTTGATCTTTTTGTGCATGTATTTCAATTGTGGATGTTAGAGTCTTTTCAAGCTTATGGTAGTACTAACTTTCATGTTGTGTTTTGAGTATAAATAGTTAACCTAAACACTTGAGAGTTGAGTGAAATTTATCCTGTGAGGATCTTATTACTTTTGGATGTACTATTTGGTAATCTGTTTTTCTATCTTCTTTGAATGTCACAAGAAGTTGCTCACTAGCACCATATTCTTGAAGCTTAGAAATAGAATTCTGCTTGTACCTTGTATCTTGATGACCTTTGGAATTGCATGTTTTGTTTGTTCTTGTTTTTTCTGTTTTGAGTTTTAAATTTATAATTTTGCTCGGAGTGCAAAAGTTCAAGTGTGGGGGAATTTGATCAGTGCATTTTGATGCACCTTCTTCTACTAAACTTAGGCAACTCTATAGTTTATTCTATTATTTTTACTATTTTAGTGTATTTTTATATTGAAGTTTATTTTTGGTTTTATTTTATTTTCGTACTTTATTTTCAGCATAAATAGTTATTTCATACCTTGTTACTATACAAATCATAACTTGAGCTACGAGGATCGGATTGATGCGTTCTAATATGTATTGAAAAGCTGAGAGGATAAGCTAAACATTTCATGTTGAAGTCAAAAGCTGATTCTAAATGAAGGAGGAACGAATCATTCGTTAAAGTTCCAGACTTAATTAAAATAGTTAATTTGGGCCAATTTTTGTAATTTTCGGGTCGGATCCTATACGGGACCGAATTTACCTTTTATTATATTAGGTCTTTCACTACTATAGAAATCCTAATTCTGAATTTTGATGATACAATATTGCTTAGAAGATTTCATGGAGAGTTAATTCCCAAAGAGCTGGTATGTTGTATTTGAATTCCACTTTGAGGTTTTTATTAATTTCAGTTTAATTTTGATTTCTTTTCAATTCTTCTTATAAACTCGTTTGCTTAATTCGATTAATTTCGTTTGCTTAATTCGATTATTTCTTATAGGATAGAGTTGATTAAATTTGATTATTTGTATGATCCTTAACTATAATCACTTTAGCGTAGCTTTTTCGTTATCGTGTTTGATTAAGTCGTGTTTGCTTAATCCACGTCTGCTTAAATCCGTTTGCTTAATTCGGAAATTAGGAACATACATAATATAATACCAATTGCGCTTGTCAGTGGGTATTGTAATCGAATGGGATTGAATCCGCTAGGGAATTGAAATTATAAGAATCGATGATAAGTTGGGAATCGATACAATAGATTAGCTTATTTATCAATTTTGCTTTTACATTTAATCATCTTTGATTTAAGTTTTAAACCTTAAAAACCCCCTTCTTTTCATTCGTTTGGTTATAATATTCAAGAGTCCTTGTGATACGACATTCGAGTGTCGCTTCCGTTTTACTATACTTTTAAACTCGTTTTTGACCCGTGTGCGACAGCGGATCACCCGCTATGAGAATACTATATAGAATGTTATGCAAAGTATCATAAGTTATTCTCATGGTGATAGTAGTGTATACCACCCTTCGATCTGAAACCACTATGGACCCTAGATGTAGAGTCGAGTGCTTTATTGTTGATCAAACGTTGTTCGTAACTGGATAACCATAAAGACAGTTGATGGGTACTCCACGAAGCATGCTTAGGAACATGAGTGACCTAGATAGAATTTATCCATCCTGCGTAATAGGATAAATGTCCAAGGGCCCAATATTGAACTGGACAAGGATGACACGGTTTATGTCTTGTATTCAATATAGACATAAGGGCAAAAGGGTAATTGTATACACAAGTATTATCACAAAAAGAGATTTGTCATATCACATGACATTTTCGTGTCTTGGGTAGCAGTGATATGTTGCTAGATATAGCTCAATGTTTATTATGCTAAAGACGTGATTTAATGTAATTGCCAATGTCGTGAAAACCTACAGCGTCACACACAAAAGGACGAATTGATAAGAGATAGAGTAAATAAGGAACGCTGTAAGGTACGATGAACTTAAGTGAATTGTGGAACATGGTAAGGTACGGTGAACTTAATTAGAATATGAAATGTGGCAAGGTACCACGCACTTAAGTGATTTTTTGGTATACCATAAGATATGGGCCACATACACTTGAGTGGAATTTTTAGCTTGCTGCCCACACAAGTGGTCCTATAAATAGAACCCTTGTGCAGAATCATTTGATTAGATGAAATTTCGTTTCTCTCTCTATCTCACTCAAAGCCTTCATTCATAGCAGCTAGCACTGAGACTGTAGGAGTCTGTTCGTATGGACTGAGTAGAGGCGTTGTCACCATTCAACGTTCGTGATCACTCCTTAGATTTGCATCAAAGATTTCAATCGCCACAAGAGGTAACAATTTCTATCACCGATCATGCCCATTCGTAAGGATCACTAAAGGAGAAAATTTTAATTTCCGCTGCGTTTTGAATTTCCATTCTCCTTCACATTATTCCCACACTTTCTTCTTTCAAACCTATAACACCATCTCTGTAACTGTTCATCCGTTCCTTCAACCTCAACAACAGATTCAACAACAGCTTCAACAACTGTAAATGGCTCATCCTCAATCTCCTATCTAAGCATATACCTCATTAATTGCAGCTGTAACTATAATTGTAACCGCACCAGAGATCTGCACAATTGTACCAAGAATGTACCTCATCAATTCACCAATAGTTCTTGTTCCCGAAGGAACATTAGTGTCGTTTGTGAGACCTAGCTTCTCATTCCTATGAATTTCCACAATTAGATCTCTTTTGATTCAAACCTCTACCACTTTGATAGTTATGTTAAGATATAAGCAGCTTCAAATCTCATTTTCAAAAGTACTTTATGAATCCTTTAATTTAAGGTGACCTTCAGTCTTCGTCATAGATTCAATTGATGGAGATATGTTCAAGAAGGAATAATTTTTCCCGCATAATTCTCTCAAATCAACGTCATTAATTGAGAAGCGAAAGAGCAATATACCAATCTTAGGGTTCCAAGACCATGAAAAGGTGAATGAAACTCCCAATGCAATGCTTCTGATGATCATTACAGCTACCATCGTTAACCCATTTGTCTCAAGGATCCTCATTGATGACAAAAGTTTCTACAATTTTGTATACCTTAGAATCTTCACAGAGTCGGGCTTAAGAAAGCAATATTTGAGGCCGTGCAAAGGCCAGAGTCTTGCGACATTCAGGGATTCTTCCACTCGTTCGTATGGACACGTTGATATACCAATTTCCTTGGTAAAAAGGATAAATAAAGTAATAGTTAATGTTCGCTTCTTTGTGATTCCTTGTGGAAGCGTTTACATTGGCATTCTCGGTCAACGATTCCTAACACTGTTAGATGTGGTGGCTTCTCCAGTTCATTTGAAGATGAAATACCATGAAGGTTCTGGCAAGCCAGTTGTAATCACAATTGACATGTGTGGGCGCTGAAGGTGTGAAAAACACAAGAAATAGGGGTTTAGTTTTACAAAACAAAAGCTTTTAACCAACTCAAGAAGACCACTTAAATGTTAATAACAAAGAGATATAAACACAAGTATTTTTACCCTGGTTCGCTTGAAACTCAAAGCTACTTCAGTCCATCCGCCAAGGTGATTTTACCTTATATGCAAGGACTTAATCCATTATAACCAACTGATTATAATAATCATAAATAATAACCTTCTTTGTCTTCTCAAGTATCCGACTATACCCTAGTCTCCTTAAGGACTCACAAAGAACAACTTTCTTTGTCTTCTCAAGGATTCAACTATACCATAGTCTCCTTAAGGAATCAAACAAACAATTTAAATACTATTTGTGTGTTACAAGTTGGTTTTATATAAGCAGATTTTACACAGATGATAAATAAATACTTAAAGAAAAATTGTGTACAAAATTGATAGGTTTTCACAAAGAAATAGACTTGTCAAATTGTTGTAGCACCGACAACATTCAGCGTTCTTGTTTTCTTCAAGTCTCCAAGTCTCACTTATATAGCATAAGAAAAGAGACTGTTGGAGGGAAAAATGGGGAAAACAATTAGAGTGGATGCCCACTGTTGGATGGTGAAAGGAGTGATACTGCGTACAGTCCTTCGTCCACAAATTCAGTGACAGGTATGATGTATAGTATTGTCCTTGCCCATGAATTCAGGCAGTGGAAAGGATATTTGATTTTTACTATGTACTATTTGATCACGTGCCCATTTGATCTTATCTTCAAGTTCATTGGCTTCTGATGAAAGTTGATGAAGCATGAAATGAAGAAACATAAAGCTGGATTCAGAAACTTCAGAATCTTCGGTCAGAACCTTGACAACGTCAATAGTCTGGCTTGAGATCTGTAGTATCTTCAGAATTTTCGGAGTCTTCAGAATCTATAGTTAGAACCTTGATAACCTCACGGTCTGACTTGAGATCTTCGAAATTTTCAGCTAAGTAACATAACTTAAGAAGCTTGTCATTCTTCAGAAGCTTAGTGATCAGAGTCACGTCCAGAAGCACAAACCGAGAGAATGTTGCAGCAGTAACATATCGTCTCCTCACAAACCTCTCAGGAATGAATCAACATAGAAGCAGAAAGATCATTACAACAATAACTTTGAACATCTTTCATAACTTCTTATGACTGATACATAACGGAATTGGAACTCGTTGTTCGGAAACTGATGAAATTGCACGTCATATACTCAAAATCACAACTGGTTGTTAAAGCTACACAATAACAAACCATTAGGGTACCAAAATTGTTCTCACACAAATACAACATTGTTATCATCAAACTCAAGGTATAGATGCTGAACCAAATTGTGTTCTAACAATCTCCCCCTTTTTGATGATGACAAAAACATGTATTTTGATGAGCAGTTTTGTAAAGGGTAATAACAAAAGGATAAAGCTCCCCATGAGATGTATAATCCTAAAAAGATAAAATCAAAATGAAAGAACATTTTCCTGATTAACCTTTTTGAAGTACCAGAATGATCTTTCATCAGAATTTGATTTATCTTTAGAAGTTGCTTGATGTTGTCCAGAACATTGGTTTGTTAACATCAACATTTTGATGAACTTTACTTCAAAAGCTTATTTGAATTATTTTAAAGAAGCTTCAGAGTTTGTTATCTTCATAAGCTCGAATTCTGGTTCTCTTTGAAATTCTCTTTCAGAGCTTGATTGCCTTTGAAGAATAAATCTCTTTGAAAAGGACTTTTAGAACCTGGTTAAGAATTCTTCTCAAAAGCTTGATTGCCAAGTCTGATTACTATGGAAGTAGAACTTCCTCAGAGCTTGATGTCGAATTGAAAACTTGATGCCAAGTTCCCAAACTTCCAAGTTCAGAGCTTGATTTTTAATTCCTTGAGGACTCAATGCTTGGATCTGATTCTCAATCATCATCGTGAAAGTTTTAGGACTCATATATTAGACTATTTCATCATAAATTGGTAACTTACATTCTGATCTTTGAAACTTCAAAAGAGCTTCTGATGTTTGAACTTAACTCTGCAAAAACAATTAACAGACTATTCTGCAAAGTAGTTGTTAGCATAAACATTAAATAATGTTTGGGTTCTTCATTCAGGAATTTAGGTATGTCAAAATCAAATTTACGATTCTTCCTCTTAGATATGTTTCTCCCTTTTTGTCATCAATCAAAAAGACATAGACAAATAAACTAAAAGGAAATGGAAAGTAACAAGTGCAATTTTCATTGAGTAATGCCAACAAGGCAGAAGTGATACTATTGATTACAAAGACGGAAATACAAAGAAAAACATAATAGAAATGCAATGAAGTACTTCAATAAACATAAAAAGGTACACACACACTTAGTTAGAAATAAAAAGCACACACACGTGCGAAGATATTTTTTGAAAAACTAAGGGTTTTAGGAAGGAGGAGGAGGCGGTGAAACAGTTGGATAGTTATACGGGAGATTTAAGGGATCCACCAATGGATTAATATTATCTTCAAGAAAGATATCCATGTAGTATTCCAAAAAAATTGGTCGATCGATCTTTGTGAAGATAGAATAGTTTTCCGAAGGGATATTCTTCTTCTTTGGATGAAGGAGTGCTTTCAATGGTGATAGATCTAGGAGGAGATTGAGGATGAGTCAGTTGCAGTTGTTGAAACTGTTGTTGAGGTTGAAGGAGCGGATGAACAGTTATAGAGATGGTGTTTTAGGTTTGAAAGAAGAAAGATTAGGAATAATGTGCACGAAGTATGAAATGTGAGTGAAGTGGGTTTATAAAGAAAATTTTGGCAATGATGACAAGGTAAAATTACGCCAACCTGAGGGGAAGCGTAAGAGATTTTAACCTGATTCCAAGAACTGTGAAACCCAATGTGTCACGCTATTAACACGCATGCTGAGAAAGTGGGACAACGGTCAGCACTAAGAGCCACATGATATCAAATGATATGACAACCATTTAATATAATGACTGTTCAGAATTAGGAAGACAAATTGATAAGATTGCTTCTGATCAGAACCAGTCTGATTCATGAAAATTCCTTACTTCAGAAATCTCAGGTTTCAGAGTTCAACAAATAAATTCTCAGAATCTAATCTAGAGTTCTGAAGACTTAAACATTCTGAAATTCATTTTTTCATTCTCGGCATAAATCCATAAATAAGTTTTTCAGAATGAAAATAAATCTATCTTCAGCAAGGGGTTTTGTAAAGATATCAACCCATTGATGGTCTGTGTCAACAAATTTTAGGTGAAAAATACCATTCTGAACATAATCATGTAAAAAATTATGTTTAATTTCAATATGCTTAGATAGGAGTCTTACACCAAAACAAGTAGAAGCAACATAAATAGTAGAAGCAATTGGGCAGAATCATACAGTTCAAACCAACTCAATGCACATTCAAATTCTAAACTATGGTCATCTTACAAATATGCATAATGTATACTCTCATGCACATTCCATGTTCACCTACAAATAGTAAGTCAAAGGACATATATAACAAACCCAAAAACCAACACTCAAATATGTCGTCACCATATCAACTCACCAAACATGCCATGCGCATTATGTATCATGTATAATATATTGTAACATATCTAATCTGATTAGAAACATGACATTTTGAATCTCAGGTACTGCATTTTATGTTATTTGTATTTTCTATGATTTATTTAGTATTTCTCATTTGGCGCCTTTTCAACTTCCCTTTTTTTATTTGTTAATCTTTTTTTGTAATTTGTATTAACTTCGGTTACATGTATCAACTGAGAGGTAATATATTGTGTCAATATTTATTAATTACTTTTTTTAAAAGCTTTTTTTATGAACTCATATACCTCGGTTTTTCTTAAAAACCGACGTGAAAGATCTTTTAATTGAAATTTCAAAATATGGCGTTATAGCGCTTTTTCTTTTTCTTTTATTTTAAATTAATGAATACACGTTGGTTTTCCTTATAAACTGATATGAGAATGTTTTGCATAAAATACTTCAAATAACTAGTCTCTAACTTTCCGTTTACCTATCAACGATCTAACTTCATCATCATTCTCTACGTAGAAACCATAGGCCTTTTCATCGTCACTCTCCCATCAAAACTCTTCCAACTGTTGGCGATTTTCATTGTCACTCTCATCAAAACACAAACATCATCTTTATTTACAAACTTAATTGAATCTTTGTTATCATGTTTGAGGTACTTCTTTATCACATTTTTGTTTATATTACTGAAATGGTTTTAGTTCATATCGCTGAAATAATTTTAGTTTATATCAACACGAACATCACCTATATCCCCATACAACATCACTAAAATGGTTTAGTATCACTTAAATGGTTTCTCTTGATAATTATTTTTTCATTTTGATTATATATCAGCAATCATGTCCGAATTGCATTTGTTTTTCACTAAAATGGTGTCTCTCCATTTGTTACCCTTGCATTTTTTTCACTTGCATTAGTGTTCGTATAATTGAAATGGTGTTTCTGCTATTATTCATTATTTAGATAGTCATGGTCGATACGACAAACAACTCTCATACAACATCAACAAATCACCCGGAAGATGTTGGTGTCTCGATGAATTCAACATCCACGACTCATACAACTGCCTTTATAAATACACAACGTAAAAGAAAATCTAGAGGTGCCACGATGTATACCAAGATGAAAAAAGCCCATGAAAATGGTATTCGCTTCCCGGTTAGAGTTGATGTTGCAACCGATAAGGCTTATGGTGAACATGCTAAGGATTTTTGGGTTATATTGTGTTACAAGGTACCGGTAAAGTGAGTATTTTGTTGGATAGTTGGCTCGACGTTGACGATAATTTGAAAAACAACTTATGGACTGCTATTGCAGTATTTATATTGAACTTTATGATTTGCTTATGTATGATCATTTAATTTTTTGTTTAATAATGATAACATCTCTATTATGTAAACATAGGAAGTGTTTATTGTTAGTCTGAATGATAGTATGGTGAAAAGAAAGTGCTTACATATGTTGGTGAGCGTTGGAGAGGATTTAAGACACTACTCACCCATTATTATATTACTCATCCAACAACTAAAAGTAAAGTAAAGCCTTCACATGTCATGTATCCATATATTAATCAGGATTGTTGGGAGGAATTTGTAAAGTCTCACACCACTCACGGCTTCTTGGCTAAGAGCAAAAAAGGAAAGCTTAATAGATTTAGAAATGTATATCCATATAGATTGTCTCGTGGAGGATATGACAAACTTGAAAATAAGATGATTAAAGAAAAAAGAAAACAAAGGGAACAAGAGTTTTGTGATTCTATAAGCCTTGATCGCACTCCATCTCTATCATCACTCCATGAGAAATGGAAGAGGGCATGTCAAAGAAAAGGCGGTGAGTTCACATCAGAGGCTGCGAAGTGGCTGAAAAGATTGTAAGTAAATTCTTTTTTCAACAATATTATTTATTTTGGGTATTGGTTGAACAATCCAAAGTCGACCTCTTCGTTTCAGAAGATCGTCATGAAATCTTGGTTGAAGCGATTGGAACCGGAGAGCATCTTAGGCGTGTTTGTGATCTTGGTATAGGCATTGGCTTCAAGACTTACTTTGGACGATCTCGATCAACTACAGAAGCATATAGTAAGGAAGATACTTAAGAGATAATTGTTGTTAAGTTGGTGGAGGAAAGGGAGAAGTGGATTCATGAGGAACGTCGGAGGGTGCAAACGAAGGAGAGGGAGAGGGTGTTGCAGGAGGAGAGTGAGAGGTTATTATATTAGGTGTAGAAGCGGGTCCAGAAGGAGAAGGAGGAGCGAAGAGGGTTGGTTGAGATGGAGCGAAAGAAGGCGAATGATAAGGAGTATGAGAGGATACATGTGAAATGTATCCACGGTGTGCTTGAGGTATACGTATAAGTTAAAAAAATGTATTGTATGTTTTTGTTATTATTGTTTGCATTTTAATTTTTGTATTGTATTTTTGTTGTTTTTATGATGCATAGATTGAGTTCATTGGGTTTACTCAACCAAACAAATTCAAATCATTTGGACATTCAAGAGAAGATAGTTGAGAAACTAATGGATGGTACAAGTACAAAAGAAAGTTGTTTGATCCGCCAGGACAATATTGAAAACACACCACAACAAGTAGATAACATTAAGATATCAATGATAATAGAGAGTCTTCCAGATCTCTGCGAGAATATTAAATTAATAATGTTCCAGATCAATATTACGTACTTCCTAAGTCTTATATTATGAATTTTTGAAGGGGGGTGAATGGCTAGATGTTACCATATTATAATTATGGTGCTCGTAAGTATAATTTTTATATTGATCATTTTTATTTATATTCATACGTTCTCATACTTTAACAATAAACATTTGACTCTTGCAGATACTTGCATGAGATGTGTGTTGAAAGGGATTTAAGAAAATATCGTTTCGTAGATCCAAATATCATTAGCCTTCATGTTGGTACGGTAGTAAATAATATCAAGGTTTACGTAAAAGACAGTTTGTTAAAAGATAACAAAGAATATTATTTGGCCCTATTTTTTCACTCGTAAGTATATATTAATTTGTGTTTTCATTTATAAATCAATTTTATACATCTTATTAATTATTCCGAATGTTTATGCACTAATCATTGGAAATTAATTATTATATGTCTAAGGCAAAGTATTGTAGTTATGCTTTGCTCTATGCATAATCCCCTTAATGAAGTTATGTTAAACGCTTTGTGTGGGGAAATTGTATTAGTTTTTATTCAAATTTGACCTTTAGTTTTGAATAATTTTTATGCATGTTTAATTTTTACCAACATGCATAGAGTGATAGAGGGATACAATGCAATCAAATATAATGTAATTGGTAAAAAGTCAAGGATCCTCTCCCCAAAAGTAAGTATTCTTTGTGCTTTTTGATATTCTTATATTTGTGTGTATTAGTTAGTAACTATATGAATATTATTTATAGCCGAGAAGACAACCCAACAACTATTCTTGTGGATATTATGTTATGAAACGTACACGTGATATTATTACCGGAGGCATTACAAATGGATCGCCCAAGCGTAAGGTATTAGCTTAATCCATATACATGTAAGTTATGTATATTTAAGTTAATGTTATTGTTGTTAGCTTACAATAATTTAAACTTTGTTCTAATTATAGGAGTTTAGTGACAAAATATCATTCTCACAAGAAGGTGTAACTTATATCTGATCAATTTGTGCTTGTGTCTTTTTATCTTGTCATGAATCTCAACAGCAATAGTTTTTCTTTTGTTATAAGCTAAATTTGTACATATATAGGTTTTGATATTTTCATGTGCAAAACTCTAACTTTTGTATTATGTGTTGATGACAACAATGTAAATTTGTATAAAATGATACAAACCTGCTAGTAAAATGAGAATCAAAACAAATTTATATAGCAATAAAATTGCTTAAGCCCCTCGGTTAAAGTCAAAAACTGGCGTACAAACATACCTTATTATCTCAGTTAGTTTTGAAAATAAAAATATGTTGTTGCTAGGGATTGAACCATTGGCCTTTTGCATTTTAACCTCGGCTTTATAAAAACCGAGGGTTAAAGTTCTTACTTTTCATATCACCCTTTGTTACCTCGGCTTTGTAACAGAGGTGAAATCCATTTCACGTCTGACATGATATGTGTTATTTGTAGTAATGTACATTAAACACGACATCCATAATAAGAAGGAGGTGCACATAATAATGTTAGAAAATTAAACTTATTGAACATAATCACATATCCAGATGTCGTACCAATGCCAGATACCGACACACATCAAACACTTGGTCGCGTTTAGGTTGTCATTTCTACATTAACATTCACAAATATTTTATATTTTTTAATTAAAGTAACCTAGGTTGTATTTACTGTGCATGATTTAATCAGTAAACTTCTGCATATTTTAGTGCATCAGTCTTTCCAACGATTATTAACATATGTACCATTTTTTGTTACAAAGCATGAACACAAGGGATATGATATATAAGAAACAAAAGCATGGACAAAAATAAGAAACAAAATATCCATAAATCCATCAAACCATAGGAATGAGATTGAGTAAATTCTAAATAACACACCATTGAATACATGAAACTCAAATTTCCCCTAAACATATTCCCAATAGTATAACATATAAAAGATTTGGCATTTACATATTTCCAAGCTACAAAAATTGAACTATGATTCATAGATCTTCTAGTAAGAGTATTTAATCCAAATATAAGGTTAACCCCTACTTTTGAAAAAGATGTTTATCTTATTCCATCTTTGCATTGGTAAGTATACTGGAGTGAAACCAAACAACTTATTATGGTTCAAAACAAATGAAGTACAAAGTTTACTTATTAATATCTTTAGTCCCATATGCAGATTGTGAGATTGTGCACTACAGAGCTGTTTGAATGTGGTGTAAGAAAGATTGTCAAATTGGCCAGTGATGTTTGAGATGGGGTGGATGGAGTAATTAAGTGTGCTATATTGTTTAAGGGCAACCTGTCGCATCCGCGAAAAACAACCGGCGAGCTAAAACAAAAACAACACAGAGTCGCCACCGTGCGTTATTTATCCCAAAAGAGGGAAAGGAAACGCTCGAAGTAAACTTGGGAAAAGCATGGTCTCGCGACCAAAGAGAATGGGATCGGGAGTCGGTTATGCGAAGGGAAGGTATTAGCACCCCTACGCATCCGTCGTACTCGACGGGATCCACGCTCTAAAAGAAAGAAAAGGTTGATAAAACAAACATCACACACACACAACACAGGTGGGAGAAGAGGGGAGAGGGCTCGCTAGGATATCGCCTCCTATGCCTACGTATCTCGTCTGGAACGAGAATCAGAGCTGCCGTAGTTCGGCTCACGCACACCGAAACAAACACACGCACAAAAAGGCAAACATGGAACCTGAACGCCAATCGCTGGACTTACATCAGCTTCCGAACCAAACAAACTCACACTGGAAACCAGATGCCACTTGATGGACTTATACCGGACTCCAAGCACACAACAAGAGGATACGGAATGCCAATTGCTGGGTTTACATCCGTCTCCTAACACACTCAAGAAGAAACAAGCAACAAGCTACTAAGGAGTCAGGAACTCGAGCCTAGCAACTGTCAAGCAAACACACACAAAAACAAAAAGGGTGCCCGGAGAGACCTCGCACGGTCTCCTGCCTACGTACCTCATCTGGTATGAGGATCAGGGCGACGTAGTTCCCCTGAACGGGAAAGAAATTCTAACCAGATACAAAGGGAGACACACTACTAGGGAGCTGTACTCGAGCCTAGATGTTATCATGCATATCATCCTTAAGTTATGGTTTCTATCCTAACTTGCACAGGCAACAAGCTAATCCTAAACAGGCAAAGCAAAGCATGCAAGCATAATCAACACAAAGCAAACATTCACAATTAGCACACACTATATCCAAACAAAGTGGGCTCAAACAAAGGGTTAGGCTGCAAAAGCAAACCAACTGTATCAGGTGATGTTAGCTCTTAACCCTGACATTGAGAGTCAGGGTGAAGCCAGATGAAGTGGAAGTGAGGGGTGTGCCTCACAGCTCTTATCCCTGGCCAGGGAGAGCTTCAGACAAACAAGTGTGGGTCCAGAAAGTGGGAAGCCTTCTACACTTATGACACTGACTCAACTGTACAACTGTACATGGATCTTGGGTTAGGATCCACAAGGCATCAACATGTGATGTGAGCCAAGGGACGACTCAATAGAATAGCAGGAGGTGGACTACACACCTCTTGTGTCTGCCAATTGCCTTAACAAAGGTCTTTTCCTGCTTGGGGACAAAAATAAACAAGCACAAACATTGCCTCTTAAGGAGGACTTCAGACAGGTGCCTGGCCAAGTAACAGGCCAGGTCTTCCAGACTACATGGAGTTAGTGATTCTACCTCAATTGGTTTACACAACCAAGCAGCAGCAACAGCAAGTTCACAATGAACTATAGCAACTAAGGTACCTGAAATCAATCCAACATAATCAGTATACCAGACAAACAAAAGTCAAACAGAAAATTACAAGTCCATAGCACAAACAGATAACAAGCATCAATGCACAAAGGTGCAAGCCACAAGGCCTAAGCATAAGTCTCAATGCCTACAAAACAAACTCAAGTTAGTCATAACCAAGCAACAAACCAATCCTAATTGAGTGCACATCATCAAGCATAAGCAATTGTGCTCTTTGACCTAAAACAAAGCTCAAATGTGAGAACACAAACCACTAGTACAAGACTAGGGTCAAAATAGGATCAATAAGTCAAAACAGAACATGAAACTTATCCAAAATCAAGATCAATCAAATAAGAATCAAATCCAGTTGGTCTCATGTTCATATCATCAACCATTATCATTTCATGAGGCAAAGAGTACAAAGCATGCAATTTAGAACCTCAAAGGACCAAACAGAAAGATCCAATCCAAACTCAATCCAAAACAATTCAATAAATCCCCAAAAAATTCACAGCTAAACAGCATCCATTACATGTCAAACACACCAAATTTCAAGCCAATTGGACAACGGGAAGCAAGTCAATTAAATTCATCAAGTTAAAGCATGCTCATACAAGTCCAAACAAGGCACAATATCAGGTATCAACTTCAAGCAAGCATAAAACAGAAACTACACATGATAAATGAACCAAATCAAAACCATGATACACTTCAAGATGTCTAAAATCATTCCACAAAATTTCAAGTCCATCCAATACATATCCAGAATTTCACAAAACATTTAAGATTATGACTCACAAAAGGTCCACATTTGGTCAAACAGAAAGGAAATTCTCAATCAAATTGGAAATGCACTCAAAAAATCCAGAAAAATTCACATGTGAACCTAACATCCCTAAGCCTCATCATGCAAAAATTCAGCTCAATCCAAGTTCATATGGCATGTCAAATAAAATCATGAAGTAGGACAAGAAATGGTGTGACACAAATTGTCACACCTCTAATGATCATGTCATATCTCACAATCCAGGAATGATAAAATAGCAAACTCGAAGCCAAAATATCCATTAATGTCTCTATAATAAGCATGCAAAATTTCAGCTCCATCCAGTTAAGCATCATCATTTTATGATCAAAAGAGTAAGCAAGGTGCAACAAAGGACATGTTCACATAAACCCTAGCCAAAACAGAAATCCACATGTGCACAAATTTATTAAAAATCATCATAAAGAAGTAGAGATCACAAGGAACATTCCACAAAAAATTTCATGCAATTTGGATTTGTGGTTCATGAGATATGGATTTTGGAAGTAATGGAAAAAATAAAAAAAAATGAAATAGCAAGGCATGAGAAGCATGTGAACATATGGAAATAAATACAATAGCCAAAAGTGGAATTGGCGCCACACGGAATCGAATGGAGGTCTGGTTTCAAAAACAAGCGCGCAAACACCCTGGCTCATGTACAGTAACGCGGTCATGGATCAAAACACACTTTTCTGGAAAATATTTAAATGTTCTTCATGTTCATCATATGTTCATAGGTCCAAGAGCAAACCTTATATCGATGGAAAGGTCTCACAACGTACATCATGAATCACAAATTGATTTGACCTAATTCATCCTAATTTAAACGGATCGATCCAAAACATGTTCATGCATGAAAGTTCAAATCAACATAACTCTCTCATTTCTCAACGAAAATTAATGATTCAACTTGCAGAATTCTCTACTAAACAAGATCTATCCAAATCATCAATCAATTTCATGAATCATTGAATTCGAAAACTGACCTTAATTTGATGCCAGTTGTGAATCGCGCGCTTTAAGCTTCCAAAAGCAAAAACAGATGATCAATGATGTTTGTAGAAGTGAATGGATGCAAGGCCTTGGCTCAATAGTGCTTGATTTGCTCAGAAATTCGATTTGCCATGGATGCACCTTCTTATAACAGTCCTTGATTTTGCTTGAATGTGAAGAATCCTTGCTTGCAAAAGCTTCTACAATGATTGTAGGTGATGAATCAAAGAAGATCTTGGCTAGGTTCTTGGAGAATTTGCAAAAAAGTGAAGATGAAAAGTTGAGAGAATTGTGCAATTTTGGATCTAGATCTGAGATGAATGAATGTTAATCCCAAAAACAGTTATGATTAACCATTTATATGATGCACTAATCCATTTTGTTAATCAAGTTTAGCCAAATGTGAGTGATTAGTGAAAATGCACTTTTATGCTGAATGGTAATTAGCCAATCCACCCTCACTTATGCAAATCCAATGCAACAGTAGAATTTTCTTGTTGCAGCAAGTTACAAATCATGTTTGTGAGCTAGTGCAAAAGGAATCATGTGAAAACAAGGCTTATTTCTCAAAATGCACTGTTTCCCTCCCTTTTTCAAAATTGGTCCACTTGAAAAATGGACTTTTTATGTGATGAGTTTTCATGAAATGAAATGCTTGTTTTGGATAGAGGACATCAAAAGAATTTTGCTCAAAGAAACCTCACTCCATTTGGCCTTGTGAATCAAAAGTTATGCTACTTTGAAATTCCACTTTTTTGGACAATGATCAATCCATAACTTGCCAACCACAAATGAGAAATTCATGTTCTTGGACTTTTTGGAAAGTTGAGATCAAGATCTACAACTTTCATGTTGAATAAAATTTCATTTGAAGTATTTTTGGACATGTAATTTTGAGAAGAAAAACTTTCCATTTTTGGCAATTTTCAATTACAAGTCACTTTCTATTTTTGGAAAGTTTCCATCTGACTTTATTTTCTTCATTCTTGATCTTTGAAATGTCAAATGCAACTTGTTTGGACATGAATGAAGTGTCTCTAACCCTCTCCCACCTCCAAATCCATCAATTCAGGCACAATTGACCACAATTGACTTTTTTGACTGATAGATGAATTTCAGCTTGACTGATGAACTTGAGCTTCAAACTCCTGATGAAATGGCTCAATCATGAAACCCTAGCTTCCATAAGCTCAATATAACCATAATATGATCCTCATATCCACATAGACCCCATCTCCTTGACAAGCCCTGATTGGCACAATGCATATGATTAGGGTTGACCAGAGGTCAAAACCCTAATCCCAAGATATCTGATCAAGCATAAGGAATCTCCTGGTGATGACAAGACCATGATGATGATGATGTACCATTTCAACCAAGATGATGATCAATCTCCTTGAGAATCAAGAAACCCTAATTTGAATCACACAACCTCAGATGGTTAATGATCCATTCATGAAACCCTCAGCTTGAATCACAACCTCTTTATCTTCTGATCAAGACCTAGGAGGATGACTTGCTCAATGTAGCCATATGATATGCAACATGCAATGACTAATGACCTAAAAATGAAATGCAACATGCTAAGCTAGTCCCAAAAGAGGAGGGCAAATTTTGAGGTGTTACACAACCCAGCGGAATAACAGTTAGCGTACAAGTTGGTAGGTTGGTTTTGCAGTATGTAAAGGCCAAATCTTTTATATGTTATACTATTAGAAAGAATTACATCATTCATCATTGAGAATATGAAACTTACCAACATCCTGAACTTGTTCGAAGTAGTATGAACCTGACAGCAACAGACCGAGAAACTAAAAGAAATTGCACAACTCCAACACACCTAGTAACACTCAAAGAGCATTGTTTCAGCCACAATGCAGCCCAAAACCAGACGATAACTTAACTAAATTGTAAGATATTATAAGCAATAGCTTCTACTAAATTATAGATATTAAACAAAATAAAGATACCAGATTGATTTATTTTATACCAAATAAGCTTAGTTTGTAACAAAGATCCAAATCAGAGAATGAGAGGCAGATCATTGACGATAACCAGATACTTAATTTGTACCGAATACTTGATTGAAATCAAATTAACATCATACAATATATTGTAATAACAATAAAACAAAAACATAAATGTTTCGATTTGGTTACATTTGAAGTTCATATTGGTGAGGGATGCCAGCATGGCACTACTACCATGGCCTATTATAAACTAAAACTACAACTAACTTACATCATTGTTCTCTCCATCTTGAATCATTGGATCATTTGTCATTAGTACTGGCTCGACCTCATCAATTAATCCTTCATCCGCTAAACCACGTATTTGTTCAAATTTTGTAATAGGTGCAACTGGTGACATTTTATTATATTGATAAGGCATTTCATCCTCGGTGTTATCTATCTCCACATAACCCCTTGGTTTTGTGGTGATTTCAACACACCATCCACGCGTGTTTTTACACATATCTGGATAGGGGACATAATACACATGTTTTGCTTCTTGTGCAAGAATGAACGAGTCATATTAATGATATCTTTTATTCATCTTAATGTTAACAATATTATACTCGTTATTAACTCTTGTACCACTATTATTTGTTGGATCAAACCAAGCACAATAAAATAGGGCAATCTTGTTGCTAAAGCCATGGTATTCCAATTGAAGGATACGTTGGACGATACTGTAAAAATCATTTTCTCTTCCATTTGTAATTCCTTTAACATGCACCCCATAATTAGTAGTCTTTTTTACCACGACTCCATTATTCAATGTGAAATTTGTACCATTAACAAAGTAGATGTGCCATGATGTTGCCTTAGGATTACGACTGAGAGCTAATGCCTTCACGTATGGGATAGGTGTTCCATTTCTCTCATCATTGACCTAAAAAAAATACATCTAACCTTAGAGATTACATTGGAAAACTACATCAATGTGAGAAGTACACTTACATATTCCTTTAGCCATTAAGGAAATTGCTCGTGTATAAGACCAGAAGCATCATCCTCATTGATACAATGATATTGCATGAAAAATTTGACACCGAATATAAAATTTATGAAGTATTTATACACAATGGTTGAGAACAAATCAGTTGTTTTACAAAATGTACTTTCTCGAGGTGATGTTTAACCTCATCACAATTGATTAGGATGTTGTCATACCCCAAAATTTGCCCATTAATATTTCAAGACATTTTGCAAGGCATTCCGACTCATATATAACACTGATCTTGAAGAAACAAAGGCCCAGCTCACGGATGGCCCAATCCAGAAAATGGCCCAAACTGGCCTGTTCGCTACGCGCTCGCCTAGCGAAGCTGACAGACAACAAAAATTTCGGGCTTCATTCTGAGCCCAAAAAAAAAAAAAAAAAAAACGAGAAACGAAAAAAAAAAAAAAAAAAGAGATTTTTTTTTTTAATTAATTAATTAATTAAATAATTAAAATAAATAAATAAATAAAATATAACAAATTATTTTGGACTTGGGTCTCCCTCATTCCAAGCCCATTACCCACGAAATTAGTCTATAAATACTGAAGTTTCAGTAGGGGAGTTACACTTGGAGTTACACTGGGAGATTCACTGAAAAAAAAGAGAGGAGGAAAACAGAGAAGAACGAATAGAAGTTTTGGCATAGGAACCCTGCCTACCCGGAGAATTCAGAGTAAAGAAACCCTGAAGGCAGCCCATCTGCACCGAAGCCATCGCCGTCCAATTCCCGCTGCCTAACTTATTCCGATACTACAAGTGGTCAATCCCTTCAACCTTGAATTGGCAAACAGGTTTGCGTATCTCTATTGTTTATACTTTCAATTGGCCATATCTACATATATAATGCATCATGATTAAATGTTGATATATAATTTGCTTTCGTATGGGAATTTAAATATGCCTGAATACCCTGAATGTTTGATCATGTTATTCCTGTGATAAAATGCCATAAAATTCAAAGTTCCTAACGTGGGGCTGTTTTCAAATTCAAAATCCGTGGCCGCTCGCTAGCACCTCGCTAGGCGAGCCTGGGGCGAGTATTCGCCTGGCCTTCGCTAGGCGAGGCAGAGGCGAACGAGACAGTAGCTGACTTTTCTATTTTTTTTTTTTATGTTTTATCATAGCCATGCATTATTCATCCTATCATATTTATTGTTGTGATATTTCTCCGGTGTAATCTTCGATTGCACCCTGATTTGGTGTTCTGACATGTTTCTTTTTTTTGAGTTTCGTAAAGGTTCACATATCCCAGGAAAAGGTTATTGGCTAGGTATTCCACTTTATTTGTGGGATACCCTTGTGGAGTTTCACCCTAAATTAATTTTTAATGTATTAATTTCTAATGTATTAATTTTTTAATATATTATTTTTAATAATTTTAATGTGGAGTTTCATCCTAATTATATAATTAATTGTAAAACTTTGCCTTTGAATAAGTGATCTTGGACCTCTCTTTGTTGCCTTACGATTACGATATTACGGTCATGTCCCGCGAACGTGGGGATACCCTTAGCAAAGACCCTTCGGTTAAATCATCATAAAATAAATTATAGTCCCTCGGATGTTGCCTTCGAATATACAACTTTGTCCCTCGATGACCCTCCGATGTTGCCTACGGTTAAAAGATGATAGTCCCTTCGAATGCTAAGATATCCTCGTAACTGTTGCCTTCAATGACCTATCGATGACCCTACGATGACCCTTAAACATCCAAAGGATAAAACTACTTATTTCTCAATAATAAGGACAGTTTTACCCTCATAAGGATAGGAAATGCTCATAAAGACCTTGGGTCGGTATAACTCTTAATTGTTGGCTCACAATCTAAAAACAATTTTCACACCTCACACCTTTCAAAATATCTTTAGAAAATCACCACTTGGTATATATTCATACTAGAATCATTACCGAGTTATATTTTTCTAAACAATTTCCAAAACTAAACGAGATAACTACTTTGTATATATTCATACAAGAATCATTACAAAGTTAAATTCTCTTTTCAAAACAATTTTTCTAAACAATTCACAAACACTTTTTTTTTAAAAAATAATATAAGTGATCGAGCAATTAAGAGCCCATGGATAACCATGGATACAAAGGGTGCTAACACCTTCCCTTTGTATAATGTACCTCCCGAACCCAAAATCTAAATTAAGGTCTTTCCTGTTCTTTTCCACCTTTCCTTATTGGATAAAAGAAAAGTCGGTGGCGACTCTTGCTAACCGCGACATTGCGATTAAAACCACAAAAAGGTCCAGTTCACCGTATGACAGAACTGGCGACTCTGCTGGGGAGCCTAAATATTTAAAAAGAGAGGTTACCTTAAAAACAAGATCACTTATTCAATTTGTCTGATTTATTTTTAAGGGATTGCTTGGGTATGTTATGCTTGAGTGAAAGATCCTACACCCGGATCTAGTGTACCTTAGGTAAGTAGCAAGAGATCATCGCGACTGTCCGGCGTATACTGGAATGGTCAAAATGATGGCTACGGTTAATGTGGCACTTTGGATGTCCTGATGTTCCTCATGTTAGTTGAGGATATATTTGGCATTCGTGTGGTGTCATAAAAGCATTAACCAGACCTTTAGAACCCTAATTGACTCATCCTGGCCATTAGAAAGTAGTGAGATAACTGGCTTCGGTTCCGACTGGAGTTGGTTGAGACTCGATACTACACTCTTTGAGATTGGACTTTAGGGAAGCTTCGGTCAACCACTTGGTGTTGCACTGAAGTGGACTTAAGGAAAGGTCAATGATTTGAGATCCTTCTAGAACCCGGTTACTATTCTAAGACAGGTTGAACCAACCAAACTTCAGTGGGGAGGGTATTTACCTATGGAACTCACGCAAGCCTTAAAACCTAGGAATGATTGTTGTGTGACTTGCTTGTGCTTGTTATTTATCTAACAACATAACATCATAACATCATAACATCATGGCATTGTACTAACCATTTCAAGGATTTAGGGATTTAACTCTGCTAAAAAAAACAAAAACAAAAGCAAAAACAAAAGAGAAAAGAAAAAAAAAAGCTCTTTTTGTTAGTTTATGCAAAGTTAAATCCCGAAAGTCCTTGAAAACATTTCATACATTGCATTGCATCGCATAACAGGTATTCTAAAGGATCAGTGTTCTCACGATTTTCCTATCAAACAGATTCCAGCAGATTCAAACAGATTGAACAATGGCTCTCGAACAAACTGTCAAAGATCTCCAGGCCCAGAATGCTCAATTCCAGGAAATGATGCTGAGCTTATCTAAGGGGCAGGAAGAACTGAAAGCTCTTTTGATGGAGAAAAGAAGGACCAGAAACCTGTGGGTTACATCAACCCGGGGAGAAGGCTTAAGGGACAGGTTACAGGAGTCAAGATTAGAATTCCGAAGGATTCAGAAGAAGAGACCGAGAATGATTCGGAAGATGAGAATCCTAATCTCGTCAATTCTGAGGACGACGATGAAGATTATGAACATGAACAGTACTCTCCGAAGGATGATAAGTACAAGTTGCTGGAAGAACGTATGCTAGCTATGGAGGGGCAGAAAGTGCCCGGTCTGGATTTCGAAAACTTGGGTCTGGTCTCTGATGTGGTCATTCCCCGCAAATTCAAGGTTCCCATTTTCACTAAGTATGATGGTGCCTCTTGTCCTCAGATGCATCTAAGGGCTTATGTGAGAAAGATTCAGCCGCACACTACTGATAAGAAACTGTGGATCCATTTCTTCCAAGAGAGTCTGTCTGGCACACAGTTAGAGTGGTACTATCAGCTTGAGAGCTCTAACATCCGCACATGGACTGATTTAGCAACAGCTTTCTACAAGCACTACCAGTATAATTCTGAGTTAGCGCCTACTCGGCTACAGCTACAAAATATGACTATGGGCTCTAAAGAAAGTTTCAAAGAATATGCTCAAAAGTGGAGAGATTTGGCTGGCAGAGTCAAACCCCCTATGACTGATCGAGAGTTAGTGGACATGTTCATGGGTACACTGACTGGCCCATTCTACAGCCATCTACTGGGAAGTTCCTCGTCAGGTTTCACTGAACTTATCTTGACAGGTGAACGGGTTGAAAGCGGCATTCGAAGTGGAAAGATACAGGCAGCTACTTCTGCAAGCACCAAAAAGTCCTATCAGGGAAAGAATGAATCAAATGCTGTGTACAGTGAGAGGAAGCATAACAAGAAGAATCGTGACCATACTGTTGGGGCAGTTACAATTGCCGCACCGCCATCTCAGAACTTCCAACACAGACAAGACAGGTCGAGAAGACAGTTTACCAAGATCAATATGACTTTAACCCAAGCACTGCAGAGTATGTTAAAGGCCAATTTGATTACCCTCAGAGGCCCTCCTGCAAATCCCAACACTACTTCTCCTCGTTATAATCCCAACGCCAGGTGTGCCTATCACTCCGATAGCCCCGGGCATGATACGAATGATTGCTGGTTGTTGAAGAACAAGATTCAGGATATGATCGACGCTGGAGAAATTGAATTTGATCCTCCGGCGACCCCCAATGTCATCACAGCACCTATGCCTAATCATGACCAGAATGTTAATGTTGTGGACGACAATTCTCACGTTACTGACGTTGCTGATTTAGCATCTCCTCTCCTGATCGTTAAGAAGAATTTATTGCAAGCTGGTTTATTTCCAGGTTGTGCTGAAGATTGCGATCTCTGTGTACTCCGACCCAATGATTGTTTGAAGTTGAAGAACGGCATTCAACGGCTGATGGATGATCGTACAATTCTATTTGAAAGGGTTCCTAAGGTGGACAACTCTATTGAAGAGGTATCTGTGATTGCTAGGTCCAAAGCTCCAGTGAAGATTACCGCTACTAGAGTGCCTGTGAAGATTACCGCTGAGCCCAAAGTGGCTCCCCTGATTATTACCGCACCTGGCCCCGTGCCATATTCCTCCAGCAAAGCTATTCCGTGGAACTATGGAGGCGACGTTTACATCCATGGCATAAAGCAAGTTGGTAGTTCTGCTAATCCTAATGATATTGTGGGGACTAGTAAAGTTACTCGAAGTGGAAGGATCTACTCCCCAGAAATCTCACCTCCCGCTCCCGAAATTCGAGGAAAAAGACCAGTCAATCCTCCTCAGTCAGAGACATCGGTCGAAGTTACTTCTGAAGATGTTGCCAAACAGGAAATGGAAGAGATGCTGAAAATCATCCGTAAGAGCGATTTTGATGTAGTGGAACAATTGGGGCATACTCCGTCTAAAATCTCAATGTTGTCCTTGTTATTATCCTCTGAATCCCATGCCAATGCATTGATGAAATTCTTGAAGACCGCTCATGTGCCTCAAGAAACATCCGTCGATCAATTCGAACATTATGTTGCTAATTTGACTGTTGACAATGGCCTAGGCTTTTCCGATGCTGACCTGACGCCAGCAGGAAAGAATCACAATAAAGCTCTGCATATCTCCATCGAGTGTGAGGGGATCACCCTGGCTCACGTGTTGATCGACAACGGCTCTTCCTTGAATGTGCTCCCGAAAGCTGTACTCGATAAATTTGACTACAAAGGCATTGAACTGAAACCTAGTGATGTTGTGGTGCGTGCTTACGATGGTGCGAAGAGTGTTGTCTATGGTGAAGTGGTTCTCCCTATCAAGATAGGACCTCAAGTCTTCAACACTACCTTTCACGTGATGGACATTCGTCCCGCCTACTCCTGCTTGTTGGGGCGCCCTTGGATCCATGGGGCAGGTGCGGTAGCTTCGTCGCTTCATCAAAAGCTGAAGTATCCAATAGCAGGCATGGTTGTCACTGTATGTGGAGAAGAAGAGTATATTGTCAGTAGTGTGCAAGCCTTCAAATACGTCGAGATGGATGGTGAATTCTTTGAGACTCCTTCTCAGTCATTTGAAGTGGTTCCTCCACCCAGTCCTGTCCTTAAGCCAACTCCCCTTGTGCCCAAGGTTGTTCGTGCTCCCCCTGTCATGATCTCTCTGAAAGATGCTCAAGCCGCGATTGAAAATGGTGATCGTGCTGGTTGGGGTCAACTGATCAATGTACCGTACAAGTCTGATAAAGCTGGCCTGGGGTTTAACTCTGGAAAGATAGTCAAAAATCAGATTAATGCTATGGAAGATGCTGATAGTGATTGCGACTTGGATAGCTGGATTTTCCCAACAATTGGTGACGGACTCAACAATTGGAAGACTGAAGACATTATCCCGATTTCCTTTAGTCAGGAGTAATTGTTATTGTTTATTCTAGAATTGCAAATTTTAATTTTCTTTTACAATCAAACTTCTTAAAGCATTGTGTCTATGCCCGAGGCACAATAGCTAATTTGTTAAGGGTTTTGTCATTTTCATAAGCATATTTATATTCAATAAATCAATGGACGTTTTGCATTCAAATATTGCGCTCTTTGTCTTTCCTATTATCTTTCAAACGAGCTATGTTTTCTTACACACACGCACGTAACGAATTGCAGATCCCTATCCACTCTGGATCCTGTTGATAATAGTTCTACTACTGTTCATTATGACTTTGAAAATCCGATCTACCGAGCCGAAGATGGAAGTGAGGAAGATTGTGAAGTACCTGAAGAACTTGCCAGAATGTTACTACAAGAAGAAAGGACTATACAGCCGCATGAGGAGTCAGTTGAGACTGTAAATCTGGGTACCGAGGTGGACAAGAGAGAAGTCAAAATAGGAGCAGGCTTGGAAATCAGTGTCAAAAGAAGATTGATTCAAATGCTACATGACTATGTGGAGATTTTTGCTTGGTCTTACGAAGACATGCCAGGGCTGGATACCGATATAGTAGTGCATCGTTTGCCGACGAAGGAAGATTGTCGTCCTGTTAAGCAAAAGGTTCGTCGCATGCGTCCTGAAATGTCCGAGAAAATCAAGGCCGAAGTCATGAAACAATTCGATGCTGGTTTTCTGGCGGTTACTTCTTATCCTCAATGGGTTGCTAATGTGGTACCAGTGCCAAAGAAGGATGGTAAGGTGCGAATGTGTGTGGATTACAGAGATTTGAATAGAGCGAGTCCCAAGGATGATTTCCCACTGCCACACATTGATGTTCTGGTAGACAACACCGCTCAACACAAGGTATTCTCCTTCATGGATGGATTCTCGGGTTATAACCAGATCAAAATGGCACCTGAGGACATGGAGAAGACTACGTTTGTGACGCAATGGGGCACCTTCTGTTATAAAGTAATGCCGTTTGGTTTAAAGAACGCAGGAGCAACGTACCAGCGTGCTATGGTGGTTTTGTTCCATGACATGATCCATCATGAAATAGAAGTATATGTGGACGATATGATAGCCAGGTCTCATACTGAAGAAGAACATCTCGATCATTTATACAAACTGTTTGAGAGGCTGAAGAAATACAAGTTGAGATTGAACCCGAACAAATGCACCTTTGGAGTAAGATCTGGTAAACTCTTGGGCTTTATTGTCAGTGGTAAAGGTATTGAGGTCGACCCAGCCAAGGTGAGAGCTATTCAAGAGATGCCAGTTCCCCGTACGGATAAAGAAGTCAGAGGTTTCTTGGGACGTTTGAATTACATTGCCCGATTTATTTCCCATTTGACCGCTACTTGCAAACCCATCTTCAAGTTACTGAGAAAAAATCAAGAGATGATATGGAATGATGAATGTCAAGAAGCTTTCGACAAAATCAAGAAGTACCTCCAAGAACCTCCAATTCTGGTGCCACCAGTTGAGGGAAGACCTCTAATCATGTATTTAACCGTTTTAGAAAACTCAATGGGGTGCGTGTTGGGACAACATGACGAGTCCGGTCGAAAAGAGTATGCCATATACTACCTTAGCAAAAAGTTTACCGACTGTGAAACAAGATACTCACTGCTCGAGAAAACTTGCTGTGCTTTGGCCTGGGCTGCTCGCCGACTAAGACAGTATATGTTGAATCACACCACTTTGTTGATTTCTAAGATGGATCCTATCAAATACATATTTGAGAAACCCGCCCTCTCCGGAAGAATAGCAAGATGGCAGATGATTTTAACAGAGTATGATATCCAGTATACCACCCAAAAAGCAATCAAAGGAAGCGTGCTAGCTGATCATTTGGCTCATCAGGCCGTGAATGATTATCAGTCTATGAATTTTGAGTTCCCAGATGAGGATGTCATGCTTGTTACTGATTATGAAGAACCTGGACCGAATGAAGGACCCGAAGTGGGATCCCGATGGACTATGGTTTTTGATGGATCGTCTAACGCATTGGGCAACGGTATTGGCGTCGTGATCATTTCCCCCAAGGGTGGCCATACGCCTTTCACCGCTAGACTATGTTTTGAGTGTACCAACAATATGGCTGAGTATGAAGCATGTATTTTGGGACTCAGAGCTGCTATAGACCTGAGAATCAAGTTTTTGAGGGTGTATGGAGACTCAGCCTTAGTAATCAGTCAGGTCAAAGGAGAATGGGACACTAAACATCCGAACCTCATCCCCTATCGAGAGCAGGTGTTGACATTAATCCCATACTTTGAAGAGATCACATTCGAACATATTCCCCGAGAGGAGAACCAGTTGGCAGACGCATTGGCTACCATGTCATCTATGTTCAGAGTCAGATGGGACAATGAAGCTCCCCGGATTACCATTGAACGACTAGACGAACCAGCATATTGTTATGAACTTAACGCTGATGAAGTAGAAGAGAAGCCTTGGTTCCACGAGATAAAAAGATATTTAGAAGCTCAGGAATACCCTGAAGGGACATCCATCAATGACAGGAAATTTCTGAGGAAGTTCTCCGCTAAATTCTTTTTGAGTAATGGAATATTGTACAAACGTAACCATGATTCGACTTTGCTTCGCTGTGTGGATAGAAAGGAATCAGAGAAGATTATGGAAGACATGCACGACGGTATCTTTGGGACTCATTCTAGTGGACATACAATGGCCAAGAAGATTCTGAGGTCAGGGTATTATTGGTCTACCATGGAAACTGATTGCCACCATCACTCCAGAACTTGTCATAAGTGCCAGATCTATGCGGATAAAGTACATGTGCCTCCTGCTCCATTAAACGTGTTGACCGCGCCGTGGCCCTTTGCAATGTGGGGCATTGATATGATTGGCGAGATTAAACCTACCGCCTCTAATGGACATCGTTTCATCCTTGTTGCTATTGATTACTTCACAAAGTGGGTGGAGGCAGCCTCATTTGCTTCTGTTACTAAGAATGTGGTGGCACGATTCATCAAGAACAGCCTCATCTGCCGATACGGCGTCCCTGAGAGAATTATCACTGACAATGGCACTAATTTGAACAACAAGATGATTACTGAACTCTGCACGCAGTTCAAAATAAAACACCATAACTCTTCTCCGTACCGGCCAAAGATGAACGGCGCTGTAGAAGCGGCTAATAAGAATATTAAGAAGATTATACAAAAGATGACGGTAACATACAAAGACTGGCATGAGATGTTACCATTTGCTCTTCATGGTTATCGTACTTCCGTGCGAACTTCGACAGGGGCAACTCCTTTCTCTTTAGTCTACGGAATGGAAGCCGTTTTACCAGTGGAAGTTCAGATTCCCTCTCTAAGGATCATGAAAGAGGCGGGCTTAGACGAGGACGAATGGATTCAGACTCGACTCGATCAGATAAATTTGATGGATGAGAAGAGACTTGCGGCTGTATGTCACGGGCAGATATATCAGAAGCGCATGACCAGGGCATTCAACAAAAAGGTCAAGAGACAAGTGTATCAAATTGGCGACTTGGTAATCAAACGCATCATCCTACCACAAACTGACCCCAGAGGCAAATGGACTCCCACATACGAAGGGCCATTTGTAGTTAAGAAGGTATTCTCAGGTGGAGCCATGATACTCGCTACAATGGATGGTGAAGACTTCCCACATCCCGTGAACGCGGACATAGTTAAAAAATACTACGCATAAAAGAGACCCGCTAGATCGACGTATCTAGGCAAAAGTAAGGGCATCCCGGCGAACCAAAAGGGTTCGGGCAAAAATTAGGGATATATAAAAAAAATGTACACCCGGCAAGTCGAAAACTTGAAAAGGCGGCTTGGGCAAAAAAGGGTATCCTGGTGGACTGAAAACCTGAAAAGGCGGTCCAGGCAAAAATTAGGGATTAAAGCGTATGACTATGTCCCGTTCTCAGTCAACTTTCATCCAAGTTCGAGGGACTGACCAAGCCAATCACTTCTATCCGACAGCAAGGGATGAGATGCTCGAAGACATAATGACAGTAGTAGGCTTAAAATCAATAGGACTTCTTCCACATAGCTTTCTCTTTGTTTTCGACAATTTCCTCTTACTAGGATTTCTGTCTCCTTGTACACAAATTGCCTGTTTATAGGCCTCCTTTCAAAATCAATACAACCCTCTTTCAAAAAAAAGATGCTTTTGTTTTTACTTTTCTGTTTTGGTTGCGTAAATGTCCATTGATTTAATTTGAATTAATATGTGCATTTGAATATGACTGATGTTTACCAAAAATACATGCATAGAATAGCAATAGCAATTACTACCCGACTTCAGGATCAAGGAAAAGGTCTAATCATGCTTCCAATGAATCCGCTACCAATTCTCTTCCCCAGCAAGCCTGTTTTTTTTTTCCTCAGAAAATGGCAGTATCCCCAGGCACAGCCAGTTACTCCCCAACAGAGGTCGGCGTCACCAGACAGATTGATCATCTCATCCATCCCCAGCCAGGCTCTGTTGAATATTTCCACCATCAGACAGAAATCAAGCATCCCCAGCCGAGAAAGGGTCATCGACACAAATGTCTCAAATCAGTAGATGGGGATTTATTTTCCCCAGTAGAGTCCCCAAGCAGAACTTCTCATACGCATAACTCATTCATTACATCCTTTCACAGCATACGCATGCATACAACATTCACATTTATTTTAGCATAACACGAAACATCTCATGCATCATGACATAGCATGAAGCTAACTTTTTCTTTGCAGGTTAATTATCCTCCTGATATAGTCAAAGTAAAAGGTTCATTCAGACAGACACCTTTATCAATCACATTCAAGATTCAGATACATATTTCAAATACAGTTCATGGGAACATTCATTCTGACAACACTTTGATATCCTCCTAACGATGGCATCTCTAAGCCCATCCCAGACATTTATTGCAAGTACAACATATACAGGTTATCAGATACAGCCTAACGTACGGTTCATTCTGATTCAGCCCAACATATGACTTCTTCAGCAACTCCAATGCGGTCTAACGTACGACCCATTTGGACCTTCAAATCCTCGGATACTGCCTAGCGTACGGTACGTTCAGGGGTGTAGTCTAGCGTACGACTACTTTCTTCTTCGGATACAGCCTAACGTACGGTTCATTCTGCAACTCAGATACGATCTAGCGTACGATCCATTCTGAACTCCAGCAACTCCAACGCGGTCTAACGTACGACCCGTTTGGATCTTACAACCCTCAGATGCTACCTAACGTACGGTACATTTCTGAAATGTAGTCTGGCGTACGACTACCGCTTTCATCATCAGATGCGGCCTAACAGACGACTCATTCTGCGACGGTCTAACGTACGACCCGTTCGGATGTCCATCCCCTCAGATGCTACCTAACATACGGTACATTTCTGAAGTGTAGTCTAACGTACGACTACCCCTTTCATCACCAGATCCTACCTAACATACGGTACATTTCTGAAGTGTAGTCTAACGTACGACTACCCCTTTCATCGTCAGATCCTACCTAACATACGGTACATTTCTGAAGTGTAGTCTAACGTACGACTACCCCTTTCGTCATCAGATTCAGCCTAACGTACGGCTCATTCTGCAACTCAGATACGATCTAGCGTATGGTCCATTCTGATCTTTTATCCCCAACAGCATATGACACACTCCGACTCCCCAGCGAAGTCGGCAGCCTAATGGATGACTCATTATACGGTCTAACGTACGACCCAGTGTGGCACCCATGTCTTCAAATTGGCCTAATATACGGCGCGATCTGAAGCTTTCGTCATCAAACCTCCCGGATGGCATCTTTAAGCCCATCTCCATCAAGACCAACTGTCGATTCTCAAGTGCAAACTTTTGGGGCATTCTAGTGTTCAATAATCTTCCACCTCCAGACCACGAATGGCGTATACACCATTCTAACTCTCTCGGTCCAAGAATATTGAACAGGGGCAGCTGTCATACCCCAAAATTTGCCCATTAATATTTCAAGACATTTTGCAAGGCATTCCGACTCATATATAACACTGATCTTGAAGAAACAAAGGCCCAGCTCACGGATGGCCCAATCCAGAAAATGGCCCAAACTGGCCTGTTCGCTACGCGCTCGCCTAGCGAAGCTGACAGACAACAAAAATTTCGGGCTTCATTCTGAGCCCAAAAAAAAAAAAAAAAAAAAAAAAAAAAAAAAACGAGAAACGAAAAAAAAAAAAAAAAAAAGAGAATTTTTTTTAATTAATTAATTAAATAATTAAAATAAATAAATAAATAAAATATAACAAATTATTTTGGACTTGGGTCTCCCTCATTCCAAGCCCATTACCCACGAAATTAGTCTATAAATACTGAAGTTTCAGTAGGGGAGTTACACTTGGAGTTACACTGGGAGATTCACTGAAAAAAAAGAGAGGAGGAAAACAGAGAAGAACGAATAGAAGTTTTGGCATAGGAACCCTGCCTACCCGGAGAATTCAGAGTAAAGAAACCCTGAAGGCAGCCCATCTGCACCGAAGCCATCGCCGTCCAATTCCCGCTGCCTAACTTATTCCGATACTACAAGTGGTCAATCCCTTCAACCTTGAATTGGCAAACAGGTTTGCGTATCTCTATTGTTTATACTTTCAATTGGCCATATCTACATATATAATGCATCATGATTAAATGTTGATATATAATTTGCTTTCGTATGGGAATTTAAATATGCCTGAATACCCTGAATGTTTGATCATGTTATTCCTGTGATAAAATGCCATAAAATTCAAAGTTCCTAACGTGGGGCTGTTTTCAAATTCAAAATCCGTGGCCGCTCGCTAGCACCTCGCTAGGCGAGCCTGGGGCGAGTATTCGCCTGGCCTTCGCTAGGCGAGGCAGAGGCGAACGAGACAGTAGCTGACTTTTCTATTTTTTTTTTTTATGTTTTATCATAGCCATGCATTATTCATCCTATCATATTTATTGTTGTGATATTTCTCCGGTGTAATCTTCGATTGCACCCTGATTTGGTGTTCTGACATGTTTCTTTTTTTTTGAGTTTCGTAAAGGTTCACATATCCCAGGAAAAGGTTATTGGCTAGGTATTCCACTTTATTTGTGGGATACCCTTGTGGAGTTTCACCCTAAATTAATTTTTAATGTATTAATTTCTAATGTATTAATTTTTTAATATATTATTTTTTAATAATTTTAATGTGGAGTTTCATCCTAATTATATAATTAATTGTAAAACTTTGCCTTTGAATAAGTGATCTTGGACCTCTCTTTGTTGCCTTACGATTACGATATTACGGTCATGTCCCGCGAACGTGGGGATACCCTTAGCAAAGACCCTTCGGTTAAATCATCATAAAATAAATTATAGTCCCTCGGATGTTGCCTTCGAATATACAACTTTGTCCCTCGATGACCCTCCGATGTTGCCTACGGTTAAAAGATGATAGTCCCTTCGAATGCTAAGATATCCTCGTAACTGTTGCCTTCAATGACCTATCGATGACCCTTAAACATCCAAAGGATAAAACTACTTATTTCTCAATAATAAGGACAGTTTTACCCTCATAAGGATAGGAAATGCTCATAAAGACCTTGGGTCGGTATAACTCTTAATTGTTGGCTCACAATCTAAAAACAATTTTCACACCTCACACCTTTCAAAATATCTTTAGAAAATCACCACTTGGTATATATTCATACTAGAATCATTACCGAGTTATATTTTTCTAAACAATTTCCAAAACTAAACGAGATAACTACTTTGTATATATTCATACAAGAATCAGTACAAAGTTAAATTCTCTTTTCAAAACAATTTTTCTAAACAATTCACAAACACTTTTTTTTAAAAAAATAATATAAGTGATCGAGCAATTAAGAGCCCATGGATAACCATGGATACAAAGGGTGCTAACACCTTCCCTTTGTATAATGTACCTCCCGAACCCAAAATCTAAATTAAGGTCTTTCCTGTTCTTTTCCACCTTTCCTTATTGGATAAAAGAAAAGTCGGTGGCGACTCTTGCTAACCGCGACATTGCGATTAAAACCACAAAAAGGTCCAGTTCACCGTATGACAGATGTGCACATTAGTATATTCCCATTCCTTATCAAGCACCCAATAGTCTTGATGCTTTCCACTATGACGATCACATTTGCTAAAAACAGAAAGTGTTGGTTGGACATTCTCATGATATGATCTGATAGTTTATGAAACTTGTACTTGGTGTAGCGGGGTATTTGTTACCTTATGGCTTATTGACTAAACCAAAAGTAAACATACAATTCGAGTCGCCACCGTACTTTTATTTGTCCAAAGAAAAGGCTAAAAAGCGAACAAAAGCCAAGTAAGAAGTTTTATCAAATCAAAAACTAATAAAAATGTCAGAGATCTAGGTAAGGGGGTTGGTTATGAGATGGGAAGGTTTTAAGCACCCAAAACATCCTTAGTACTCTAAGGGAACCTCTTTTTGCAAATATGTGTTATAGGTTGGTATTTGTGAAAATATGTGCAAAAGATTGGGGAGATGAGAAAATAATATGTTATATTTACAAATTTGTTGTTTGAATGGATGAACCCATTGCCTACGTACCATCACAAAGGTAGGATCAAAACCTCGTAGTTCGGGGTAAAAATTTCAAAAGATTGGTGAACTGATTTGATCAAAAGCCTTAAGGTCTTTTGTTATCAAAGGGAGAAAACTCAACCTAAACCAACAATCCACCATGTGAGGGGAGCTTCAATATACTAGTGAGGGGGTTAACCCTATAATAAGTATGGAAGACTTATAGTCCAATCACTAAGGATAAGGTGAGGTTTACATCAACCACTATGATAACTCAAACCTATGGCTAATGTTTATGAAAAAAGTTTTAACAAGGGTGGCCATTGGAACCACAAAATCAACTTGAAGTGAGTTGTATTTACAAGTTAGATTTAAATACAAAATGAAGTCAAAGTTGAATTAAGATTCATTCACAATGAGTATTAATGAAAAGATTTTGAAAAAGTCAAAGGCATAAGGCCTAGGTTTCTAATTTGAAAACAAAGTCAAAGTTTGCACAAAATGAGTTTGGCTTGGGTTAGAGTGGAGAGGAGAAGAGAAGGGCTAGTCCTAAAGCATACAAAGATAAGAGGGAGAAGATAAAACCCTTGGAGTTCCTTTTCTTGAGATCATAGAGATGATTCAAGATGCTCATTTCCTTTGGACTTAGCAAACAACAAGCAATCACACAATATTTAGATTCAAGCTCCTAGGATCTCCATTTGGCTTGTCTCTCTTAACTTGGCTACTTATGACAATGGTCCTTCTTACTATCTCAAGATGGAATCCCTATCACACAAGAGCAAACATCAAAAAGTTCACAACACAATAAGAGAAATGGACAAAGAATGAGTTTAGATTAGGAAGTCCTTTGAAGTCAACTTTTTTAATTTTAGCATTCTAAAGGCATGAGGCCTAGTTGCTCTTCAACAAGTTTAGCATTCTAAAGGCATGAGGCCTAGTTGCTCTTGAACTCCTTTAAGCATAGGTAAGGTCCTAATTCTAAGTCCTTTCTCCTTTTTGCATTGGATTCACACAAACAAAGACAAAACAAACACAAGACAACAATATATTTATATACAATAATAAGCTCAAATGAGCAAAAGGAAGATGACATAAACATAAAATATGTGCTCAAGTGAGCAAAGGAAAAAGCAATATGAATAAATGAGCAAGAAAGTAAATTGCATTAAAGTAAATTGCAAGAAAATAAATGCTCAAATTAAAGTTAGTAATTAGTGGTTATGTTAGTGTGTCACAAGACAATTTAGCGTTATGTTAAGCAATCGTAAGTGAACTAATATAGTAGTCACACCTATCTGAGGTCGGTCAATAAAACTATAGGCAAATAAACACAAGTTAGAGATCATGACTAGTAAGCCAAGCTCCTATAACTTGCCATGCCAAAAGAAAAGAAGAAAGGTCTTGTATGGACTTTAAGTTTTTTGCTTGACCAAGAAACAACCTAACTTGGACACAAAGTAACTCACTTGATCATGGATCAAGTTGAGTTTGATTTGGATCAAAGAAGGTTAAACCTCTCATATGTCAAGACCAACCATAAGACATTAAATCATTGGCCAAAACAAAAAGAAATGAGATGAAGATGAAATGAATGAAAATAAAATTCAAGCATCAAATATAATTGATCAAAAGTGAATCAAATCATCATCAACCAATGTTAAACAGAAGAGAAATGAAGATTAGAAGTCAACAAGTCAAACATATTTTTTTGGTATTTTTGGAATTAAAATAAATGCAAAATTAAAATGGACAAAATATGGTCAAACCTTAAATTCAATTCAAATCAACTTAAACAAGTCCAATTAAATTCTCATAGGTCTAACATGGTCAAACAAGATTTGACAAAAAAAATTCAACATTTTTTAAAATCAGAAACTATTTAAAATCAATTAAAAACAATAAAAAATAACACATTATGAATTAAAATCTCAAATCAATTAAGAAATTGATGAGACTATTTTTCATTGACTTATCATGATCCATATGTGTTAAGAAAATATTTTTGGATTTTTCAGATATCAAAAAGTATTAAAAATGAATTAAAAATCATCAAAAACCAAATAATTCACAAAAAAATATTAAATGAAGTCACAAAAATAATTAAAAATCGAAATATGAAACTAAATTTTTCAAGAAAATTTTTGGCATTGGTCTCATATTTTTGTGACTTCAAATAAAATATTTATGAATTTTTTAAAATAAAAGGAATTAATGAAATTAAAACAGAAATAAGAAAATCAGGAAAATCCAGCGCCACATGATCCTTTCATTAATTGATGTGGCATGATCACACGGCTTAGAAACGCTGGTGCACGAAGGACCTTGGTCAAGCGCGCCACAAAAGGATTTAAAACAAGTCAACATAACACACGACCATGATTAAAACGTTTGAGAGAGATCCAAGGGATCAGAAGCTCCCACGTGGGGATGGTGGTGGAAACCACCATCTTCTCCGGTCAACTAACTGTTTCCGGCCACCACGCGTAGGTTTTCAAAACTTAACAAAAATAAACAAGCAAGGTATCAAAATGAAGTTGGGGTGATGTACATCACCCCTGTAACCTTAGATCTTCCTCAATGTTTCTATTTAGAGAGAAACAAGAGCTTGAAGATCATGGTGTTTGATCTGAAATGTCATAATTCATGAAATTAAGACCACCACTGGCCTACCTCTTGCTCGAGGACTTCAGAAAATAGTTCAAACCAGAGAAATTCACAACATATAGCAAGATCTAGATCAAAACAGTTTGGTGATATACCTCTGAAATGCAGCTTTAAACAGCACGATCTCTCCAAGCTTTTGATCCAATTTTGATCTGGAGATGTGATGATGATGCAAGGCTAAGGAATTAAGACTTGAAGATCAACTAAGGATGTTGAAATTCAAGCTTGAAATTGAGAAATGGAAACTGAAATTCCTTTGAGTGAGGGTGAGGTTTCAATCCAGCAGAGTTTCAGATCTCCTTCAAGTTGTATTTTGAATGAGGAAGAGCTTTTATTTATAGCTGAGCTTGATGCAAAGTGGTGATTTGCTCGTGTGCATGAATTTTGGATCCTCCATGCATGGGCCTGTACAGGCGCATGTGAGGCCCAAAAGTGAATGGAAATGCAAGCTGATATCAAATGCAAGTGGTTTGGACGTGTAATTGGAGCTGCATTGGCTTGCCCATCAAGTTATAAGGTGAATTGCACAAATGGACATAAACATTCATCTCTTTGAAACTCTCACATGGGAAATCCAAAAATGGTCATGTGAGTAATGGTTGGAAAGCTATTTGAATAAGGAACAAAAGTTATGTTGGGCAAAAATCCATTTGGAGTTTGGAAATTTATGAAAACTGGCTGTGAAGTTAGGGGTACAAAACATGTTTAGGTCCCCTTTGAAATTTTTTGCCAAAACTAAGCAACTTCAAGCCCTTCTGTTTAAATGATTAAAGCCTCAAATGGAAAAACCTCTAACATCAAAGTTGTATATATTTTCAAGATGATCAATTTGGACTTAAAGTTTGTATCATTTGGATTTTTTATGATAAAGTTATGGGCACTTGAAGTTGGACATTTTTCAAATTCAATGACTTTGGTCCAAAGTGACCTATAATGTTTTGTATTATCACATGTGTTTTTTTTAGGATCATGAAATTTTTTCCAACATAACATTTGAAGTAGACATCTTAAGACTTCCAATTCAATTGGTCTCACCTCAAAATCACAAAAAATAAGGAAGTTAGGTCCTTGGGAAGTTGACCCACAATTAGGGTTTCAGTCAAAATGACCTATAATGTTTTGAAATTAATGATGACCTTCCAAGTTTCAAATGGATTTTTGATGAACATGAAAGTTGTTCATATGGTTCTTAAGAATATTTTTTCTCTTGAGGTCATCTTCATTTGACAAACACATCAAAAGTTAGGTCTCAGGGATCCTCAGTTTAGTTAGATGATTTGACTGGTCAACTTTTCAAGGTCAAACTTCAAATCTTGATGAATGAATGATTGAGGATACTCACATAGGCTCATATATGCATAAAATAATGAATGAAAGAACTTCAAAACTTGACCCGCTTTTTTTAATGCGCACAGCAGAGAAAAATAAATATTTGTTTTTTTTTTATGAGGTTTTTATTGTAGATCGCATTAAAAATAATATTATTACATTTTGAAATGGTAAATAAAAATATTTAAAATTATATCGAATCCTGCAAAGTTAATTGATCGTTGTAAAAAAAATTGGCAAGTAACTTGTAACTATTGTGAAAATTAAATAACCATTTTTATTAATATTAAACTTACCCTTTAAATAGGTCAAATCAATGATAACAAACAAAATTTTAAATCAATTTGTAACTATAAAATACAAAAAGAAATCATAAAATTAATTTGTAATATTCTCTTCGAACTTTATTACATTAAAATTTTACTTCATTGAATAATCAATAATCAATCCGATATATTTATTATTTAATAAATTTTGAAAGTAATAAGGGGATTATTATATAAAAAAAATTATTTTCTATTTTCAATTGCAATTATCCAAAAGAAACAAAAATTAGAAGAATAGAAATAATCCATTGAAAATGAGCTAATTATTAGGAGAGAAAGTGGTCATGAAACAAAGAAAAAGTTGATAATAAGCTGACCCATGATGACTTTAGAGACAAATTATGGTTGCACTCCACATGCACCAATTTAAATCTTCTAGAAACTTTTAAAGTACATAAAAAAAACAAATAAATAACCATAGATATCTTTTCACCTCCTACTACCTTGATAGCTATGCTTATTATGGGACATAACACATTGAAAATGATAGAAAGAAAAAAAACCTTCTTATTCTTTTTATTTTTATTTCATATAAATATAATAAAAGAGTTTAATTTTGATACTCCGTCACGTAACCAACATAACCGTAAACCAATCACAAGCTATTTCTTTAATTATTTTAATTTTAAATGTTTAAAACATTAAATTTCCATAATTAATCAATAATAAATATTTATATACTAAAAATAAGATAAAAATAAAAAAATAAAATGACTTATATAAAATAATATATATAAAATGTATTGGCAAAGTTAGTTATGATTTTATGACAGTATTGTTTTTATTAAGTTTATAATAAACAAATGTGTAAAATAATACATGTCAAATATTTGGGCAGGGTTAACTTGGGTTTTATGGTAGTATGTTGTTTTCTAAAGTTTATATATTAATGAATAACTATATGACTTTAATTAATTACTTTTATTTAAAATGTTTAAAACATTAAATTTTCTTAATTAACTAATAATAAATAATTATATACTAAAAATAATATTTAAAAACTATATATATAAAATAATATGTGTAAAATGTATTGGAAAAGTTAGTTATGGTTTTATGAGAGTACAATTTTTATTAAGTTTATACTAAATTTCTGTGTAAAACAATACGTGTCAAATATTTGTGCAAGATTAATTTGGGTTTTATGCTAGTATGGTGTTTTATTTGTCCACTTTTTTTATTATTCACATGCATCAAAATATAAACGGATATTTTTTATTTAATTTTGATTTTAATATAAATTGTTTTTGTAAAAAGTTTTGTGATATGGTATATCTCACTCCTCTTTCTCTAATCATGTGTTTCTGATTCCTTTATTCTCTCTCTCTCCAAAATATCAACTTTGTGATGATAATACACTCACTCACTCCCCACTTCTCCCTACTTCTACTACTGCAATGGTTCTTAAAAAAAAATGAAAACCTCCAACATGCTTAAAGTAAAATTGCAAATCGGATTTCAGGATTTCAAACAACCACATGTTCATAATCATTTTCTTTCTCCATTCATGATATCAAACCAGATTTGCAACATATGAAAGAAAACAGAGATGATAAAAAAGAGAGAGAGACACACACACACACACACATATATATATATATATATATATATATATATATATATATATATATATATATATATATATATAGATAGATAGACAGTTGTTTATCATTACTTCCATATGGAATTCTAAATTAATACAAATAAGAAAAGAAAAGAATGATGGTTTCAATTACAATTTTGTTATGCATAAATCATGGTTATAAAACTTTAATGTATTATTTATTATACAACAGTGGGGTAACAATTTTGTAAGTAGAATGAATAAACAAACCAGTTTAAAGTGTAATTAGGAAAAGAAAATTATATCCAATATAAACTTATATTTTTGTGATAATTGAGAAAAGTAAAATAAACTTATCTTTATGTTTGTGCTTTTCAATTATTTTAAATTTTTTATGTGAAGTTTTAAAAAAAACATTTTTAAGACCAAATATATATAATCATATCTTGCAACAATGAGATGTTTACGTTATTAAAAAATCGGTCATTACCGTTACTAAAAGAAACCATTGTCAATTTAAAAAATATGGTAAGAGGTTATTAAAATAAACTATATTGGAAGTAAAAAAAACTGTCTATTAGAAAGTTACAATAGAAAATCAAAAGTAAGATAGAAATTAAAAAAAAAATAGAAGAGGATTTTTAACTTATGTCATCATTCAATTTTTTATGAGAGATGGAAGTTAATGTATCAATTGGTAACCAACAAAAGATATCAACCACTCAAGTTATTTATAAAAAAGATAAAGGGTAATTTTGGAATAAAAATAGGTCACTCTAAAAACTTGTATCCCCTTTATAAATTGGAGTGGCCTATTTTTGTTCCAAAATTACCCTTTATCTTTTTTATAAATAACTTGAGTGATTAGTATCTTTTGTTGGTTATCCATTGATAAACTAACTTCCATCTCTCACAAAAAAAAAATCTATAACTTCCATTAACCGTTGAATGATGACACAAATTAAAAATCCTCTTCTATTTTTTTTTTCTATTTCATCTTTTTCTCAATCAGCATACTATTTTTTTTTTTTGAACTTTTTTAATTCTATTATATTTCTATCTTATTTTTGATTTTCTATTATAACTTTCTAATATGCGATATTTTTTACTCCCAATATAATTTATTTTAATAACCTCTCATCATATTTTTAAATATGGCAATAGTTTCTTTTAATAACGGTAATGATAGTTTTTTTCACAACTTAAATACCTCATTGTTGCAAGATATGATCATATATATTTGCTCTTAAAAAAGGATTTTTTTTTAAAACTTCTCATAAAAAATTTAAAATTGTTGAAAAGTACAAACATAAAGATAAGTTTATTTTGCATTTTTCCATTATCACAAAAATATAAGTTTATATTGGATATGATTTTCTTTTCCTAATTATACTTTAAATTGATTTATTTATTCATTCTACTTACAAAATTGTGTAATATATAATTTATACCTATATATAAAGGGAATACATGATTTTGGAGTGACCTAATTTTGATCCAAAAATACCCTTTAGTTTCTTTTTAAATAAATAACATATTAAAAAAATTGTGTATTTGATAACTTACAACAGTTACAAAATTAAATGGTTAATAACTTCTTTATCTTTTAATTTAAAATAATTCTCACTTTCTTTTACTTACAAATTCCTATATATAGAAAAAGAATACATGACTTTGGAGTGACCTAATTTTGATCCAAAAATACCCTTTAGTTTCTTTTTAAATAAATAACACATTAAAAAAATTGTGTACTTGATAACTTACGACAGTTACAAAATTAAGTGGTTAGTAACTTACAAATTAATTATTTCTTTTTCTCTCTCCCTTTTAGTTAATTTCTAAATATTTTTCTTTCACTATAATTTTTTTTATATCACTTGATAACTGAAGATGTTATATTAAAAATATAAAATCAACAACTTTGACAATGTAAGTTCTCTTTCTTTTGGTTTATATTGTTTCATATGAACATCAACGAAAAATATAAACCTTTAATTTTTAGACTGACCTATTTTTATTTCAATCATACACTTTATAAATATTGTAATTACATTTGAAAAAATCATCTATTCTATAACAACATATAATGGGGATTGCAAATTTTAGTCTGGCCTATTTTATTTCCTATTTTATCTTTCAAATATTATAATTATTTCAAAAATGTTTCATTGTAACTACATTGCCATGTTATAACACGGTTTTTAGACAGATATATCTTGGACATGCTATAAAGATGAAAATTGGTTACCATCCATGAAAGTGCATTAGCACGTTATAATTTAAGGAAGTGAGTAAAGGGATTCATCTTTTGTGCCTTTGAAAATACTAATGCAGAAGAAAAAGAGAATCTTTTCCCAATATGCTCTGTAGATAATTTTTTCACATTCTAATCACCTATTCACTCACCGATATTCAATACTTTCCGGTTTAATGTAAATAATGATACATTTAATTTTGTTCATTCTTATTTCACTTTTCCAATTTTGTGATATAGTTTGATCATTTTTTTCTTAATTTTAATTTTAAGAAGAACATGTTGGAGAAGAGTTATACAGTTTGTATTTTTCATCTCTTTTTATTATTATACCAATTTATCTATTATATTATTTAAGTTTTCTACCACGTCTGTTTCAATTCTTTTTATTAATTATGTATGTTTAAATCGTGGTTGCAACAGGCAAATATCGTGTGTGAGATGGAAGAGAGTTTTTAGGAATTATGATGAAAAAAATGTTTTCAGTTTGGATTTCTTTTCATTTTTGAGGTTTAAAATAGTTTAGTCTCATATTATTTCTTCAATAACATTGCTTTTCGTTGTGGTTTGTAAATGTTCAATTTTGGTTTGGTATCCACTTTATCTTGAAAATAATGTGCTTGTCATAAGGTTCAACGTAAATACTTTCATTTTTCATTTTAAATTGATATGAATTTTTCCATCATATAAAGGTTTTTGTGTTTCTAATGGTTGTTTTGATGATATTTTATGGATACTCTACAGTAAAATTGATAATTATTTTTATATACCGTAACTGCAGTCCACGCAAATGAAAGGAGTTGCTTGAAACAAAACATAATCATTCTTATCCCTCCTAGCAATCAAAATCTAGCAACATGTAAAGGTTGCGAAGGAAAAAAATAAAAAATGTTATGTTTTTGTTAGCAGTTATTACATGTTAGATAGAGTATTCATTATCTTTCCCTATAACTTAATATACTTACTTTAAAGTCTGATAGTTTGTTTTCTTAAACATTCACTATTAAGGTAAACTCTTGCCTATAAAGAATATCAAAACTTCTTAAATTATGTATTTCATTATTGTTGCATGTTCATACTTTAAAAAATAAAATTTGTTTTGTGTTTGTTTAAATCGTTCAATTCACTTCTTATCATAAAAATGCAGGGATCAATAAAAATAAAACAACAGTGTGTAGTACTCTAATTGTTCTTTTTTCAAACTTAACAAGTGGCAATGTAAAAAGTTGAGAAGTAACTACATATTACTAATGGAAAGAAATACATGGCGAGGACATAAGGAGGCGGAAGGAAAAAATGGCATAATAAAAATGGTGTTGCTGTTTAAGGAGTGAGAGAGAAGAGAGTATCAGGAATTCATAAATGATTTATTGTGATAAACCTATTTCACAAATTATGCTATTTAATATTTTATAAATCATGGTAATCATCATCTTATAATACTATATGAGTTTTAAGCATTGTACGAAATATATGATAAATATCATAAATTGTTGAGACCGAGAGAGTGTCAAAATAGAATGCAAGATAAATATATCACGTTTGATACTTATAATTTAATTTCAAAAATATGCCAAAATTTATATAAAAAAATGTGTTTTATAGTTTTTGGTGTGTGCGCTTTAAGGTGATATTTCTTTCAAGTCTAGAAATTAAATTATATTCTCGAAAATACATGAGTGAAAAAAATTATTCCCATATTTATTACAAAATTGAAAAAAAAAATCACAAAATTCCATAAAATAAAAGAACTTGCATAACTTTCATAATTCTCATTGTTTTACTCTTACGAGAATAAAGTGGGAATGTTGATTTCCATGAAATTTCACATAATTTTTTTGAGAAAAATATATCATTATTCATTTTCTAAAGATTATATCAAACTATATGCTAAATTCATTTTTAGAAAAGTACTCGGAAATTAAATCTTTATTTTTTTTAGGTAATTTATTCATGAGATTTTTTTATGAATCCTCGAAACAAACACTCCCTAAAAAAAGCGGATGGACGGACATGAGAGTTCATGTCAAAAAGGTTTATTATATAGATTATTTAAATTTAAATTTAAATTTAAATTATTAAGTTAAAACATAATACTAGCTTGATTATCATGGCGGAGAGAGAGGGAGAGGGTAAAGCGAATACTAATGTAGCATGATATTTATTCATAGGGGATTTTGGTAAACAATACGTCAATGATTTTTCCATAAAAGAAAGATGAATATTGATGATTATTACATCCTCATACCAAAAATATTAAAGAACACAAATTCAAAAACATTAAAGAAGAATTTAAGTTTATACATTGAGTTATTTATTGATTTGCTTGAAAAAAAAACGGTTAAATAAAGTCACGTCACACTGCAATTTTTTCAATTGAAACAAAATTTAATGCGTAAATATTATATATTATAAATAAAATTTAATATGCATCTGAATAAATATCATATTTTTTATCATATAAGTAATTTATATTAAAATTAAACTTATAAAAAAAGACGTTGTTAATATTTTCACGCGTTAGTGTAATAAAAAAAGCGGACAAACGGGCACGGAGTGCCCGTTTGAACGCTAGTAACAATAAAGGGTTTAATGGTGATGCACTGACAGTGTAAATTTTTTTTACACTGTCATCCAATAGAAATATATCATTTTGTCATGTCATATAATTATTTTAAAATTTTCAGTCTGATTTGGCAGGATGCATGGTCGTCATTGGTTGACATTGTAAAATAAACTTACATTGTCAATGCATCATCCATTTTCTCAACAATAAAAGGGGAAGCAAATGAATTTGTAAAGGGAACCGAATATTTTTCACACCAACAGTAGTATCGGTCAAGACTTCTGATAACATTAAAAGAAAAAAAAATTATAAAATAATAAAAAGGAGACATACGAAACTTGAAGGGTGAATGAATATTTTTTGCATAAATATTAGCGTCGGTTTTAACCGCCGCTAATATAAAAATAAATACAATATTTAATAAATAAATGAACATTAAATGAATTATTTGAAATGAAATCAATTAAATTCATGATTAGTGTCAATTTAGACCTATGCTAGTATCTAAAGAAATACAACAAGTGATTTTTGGCTAGTGACTTCGGCTTTTTGAGACATATGCAACGTTATTAGCGAAAAGTTGGGGTCAACCCTATTTTATTGAGGCTAAAACGTGATTTTCATATAGTGTCTCTTTATCATAGTCTATTTGGAATGTTTCTATTCATAAACGTTAGATTTGAATAAACAAATGTTTGACTTCCTTATAAACATGCTTTTGACATATAATTTGGTTCAGAGTCTGAACATCTTCAGAGTCAGAATTATTCTTTATTTGTTGCACACTTAACAAAATAGTTAGAGTACAAGATTATTCTCTACACTTTATTATCATCAAAATTTAATGATAGTTGTAGAATCAAACTTGTTCCAAAAATCTCTTTTTTTATGATGATAAATTCATGTATTTTATTAATGAACAATTCTTACTTGGATAATCATATTTATAAAACATCATAGATGCATTTATAAAACATCAAAAGTATTCATAGCAAACAAAATAAATGTTTTACAAACACACGAAATCTAAAAAGAGGAGGTAAGTGAAGAGATTTTCTCTTGAACCAAGAAATATTATCCCAATGAGTCACATCAAACATTCACATGACTTTAATTTAAGACATATGTCTTACTAGAGCCATGAAAAAATATTTGATTTGTCACCATTAATATTAAAAGCTCAGATTCCATAAGACGGAAAATCCCATAAGGGTTATGACTTTGGACCTTCTGACCTAGAGCCTCATAACTTCAGAGGGCTAACTGGTTCAAATATAATATTTCTCAGAGCGATATTTTGACTCTCCATAGTCTACATAAATTGAAAAGATTTTGTTTTATTCTGGACAAAGTTCCATTTTCAATTTTTTCAGAATAAAAATAAATATATCTTCAGCAAGAGGTTTTGTGAAGATATGAGTCCATTGATGGTTTGTATCTATGAATTTTAAATTAATAACACCCCTTTGAACATAATATCCTATAAAATAATGTTTGATTTCAAAGTTTTTAGCTCTGGAGTACAAAATAGGATTCTTTGATAAATAAATTGCAGAAGTATTATTCAACCTCTGTTGTTAATTATGCTATTATTAACTACCTCTTGTTGGACTTGTTAAACAATAGGCTTAGATTTAGAGGGGGTGAATGTATCTTGAATAAAAGAAAACTTTGACAAAAAAATATTTTTGAAAAATTTATGGCGCGAAAGCAAGTTTAAAATACCTCAGATCTATCGTCTAACCGAACCCTCTATCAAAAAGGTCGATGTCGCAATGAGAATCGGATATCAAGCTATTGTATTAACTTGAATCACAAAACATTGAATATTCACCACCGAACTTTAATTTATCAAAGGGAAATGGAAAAGATCGAATAAAACCCTAATTGTGCAATGTAAAAACAATGCGAAGAGATCTAAGATTCGGGGGTTGGTTATACTAAGGGAATGTATTAACATTATAAGTATTTATAATATCTTATAGGAACCTTTTGAAAGTATTTGTGTTATGTTATTGTTTGTTTTCTATTGTTTGTAAATGTTTTATTGGGAATGACCTAAAGGTTTTATTAAGTTTGCTTGTCAAAACATCACGGTCATGTGTCTACGTATCCTTATAAGGATGGAATCAGAGCAACCGTAGTTCACCTAACTAAGGGTGAAGGAACACTTGATAGTGATCAAGGTTCTAAAGGGGTAAGTAAGTGTTCATAATAAGAACACTCACAAGAGTTACAAACTCTTACTTAAATCTAAGTTGAAAGTGAAAATGACTCTAACAAGGTCAAAGGGGAACTAGGGATTGCTAAACTACCTATGACATTAAGTCAATAAAGAGTTATTTCCCTTGGATTTATGCAAAAAGATAAACAAGACATAAGCAAGATGTTCAAGCATGACATCCACAAAGATAAGCAAATGATAAAGAAAGATATTCAAGCATGACATCAAAGCTAAATAAATGGTAAAGAAATATGTTAAAGCATGACATCCACAAAGATAAGCAAATGAAGAATATGTCCAAGCATGACATTAACAAAGACAAGCACATGATAAATAAGATGTTCAAGCATGACATCAACAAATATAAACAAATGGTAAATAAGATGTTCAAGCATGACATCAACAAAGACAAACAAGGATGAAGAAGATGTTCAAGCATGACATCCACAAAGGTAAACACATGATAAAGAAGATGTTCAAGCATGACATCTACAAAGATAAGCAAATTATAAATAAGATGTTCATACATGACATCAATACAAAGATATGGAAGCATGATCATAACAATATCAAGCATGGTATGCAAACACATATGTACAACATGTGAACATGAACAAAGATACAACAACATCAATCAAAGATGTATAAAGTTAACATGAATATGAATGACATGGATATATAATCATGAATAAACAAAGATGAATAACATAACAATGCATGAACATGTATATGGATGTCATAATAAGTATGAATAAACATGTATATGCATGAAGTAAGATATGGTTTAGGCATAACATCAACTTAATCATGAAAACAAGTTAAGGTATTCAAGACATGCATGTTAAGGTTCAATATGATCACAATCAAATGTTTAGCATCATACAAAAGGTTTGAACATGTAAGCATACAAATCATACAAAGACATGTTATCACACCTTTAAAGTAGTTGCAAACACATAAACAAAGACAAACACAAGGGCACACGTGCACACAAAGGTTCAACAAGACATGAAAGAATGACATGTGAATCATGGATCAATGGCAAAGTAAACACACAAAAGTTCATGGCATATTAACAAAGTTCAAAGCATATAAATATGTAAACATACATTAAAGTAAGTCAAAATTAGGTCAAAAACCAAAAGGTACATATTAACAACATCAAACAAAGTTCATATATGACGCACGACATTCATACAAGTCATGGTGATCAAGAAAAATTAAAGTATCAAACAAATAAGATCATTTGAAACCCTAAAACAATCCTAAAAAGGTACCAACTTTGGACAAGCATAAGTATGTGGAAAATAAACCAATTCTAGAATTTCTTTTCACCATCAAAAAATAGACAAAATTATGAACATATAGCAAAAAGAGCGACTCAAAAAGGCTTAAGGGTCATCAAGTTATGATCCTTTGAAATTATGAAAAACAACAAAAATAAATAGGCAATAAAATACAATGAAAATAAAATGGATCAGGGGTGAGGGGGATTCCAACCCCAAACCTTTTGCACACACAAAGCCTTAACATGCACGCTTCAACCACTGGGATGGTAATACATCCACTAATTTATTTGCAAATAATTAAATAAGTAATAAATAAAGTTCCAAAAATTTGAAAATGATGCCATCATCTTCTTCTTCAACCTCACGACCATACTTCTATGGCCAAAACTCAACTTGCTCATTTCTCAACCAAATGCAATGAAGTAAACATGAAAGTTGTTTGAAATTTAACAATAAATTTAATGGTATAATTTAATTGAACTAAAACTCAAAGAATAAGAAACACGACCCTGAAAACCAGAAACTAAACCTAGATGTTCAGTCATGTCAAACTTCACATACACATATGATAATTTGTAATTGACCTAGGGTTCACAATCAACACATCAAATGCTACATTTTTTCTTTAGAAACTAAACATTAATGGTGCGTGTATGACTGACTTCCAAAACAAGAAAAGCTTACCTATTGGAGCAAGGTCCAATGCCTCTTTCACTTATTCCAAAAGCAAACAAATGGTCCATTTAGCACCTTTGGTCCTTCCTGAAGTTGTAGGTGCCCTTGGTTTGTTCTGAAATGGCTTGAACTATTCTATCCAAATCAAAATGCAAGTGACTGATTTTTGAAATGAATATGGAGTTTGGGGTGTTATAGTTATGTTTTAATCGTTTGAACAACTTCTATTTGATGTTTAGAAGGTGTTTGGATGGTTGTTTTGAATAACTTTCAACAGAAATAGAATTTGGAAGTTTGAGGTTTAGAAGTTGCAACAATGGAGTTTTGAATGCAATTCTTGGTATCTTGAGTTGTGAGGCTTGGCCCTCTATTTATAGAGGCTCTAAAGGGCTCAAGTAACTTGCATAAATTGATCTTAGTTCAATTTGAATGCTGGTTTGGATGTTTGGTTTCATTTTGAACAAAAATGCATGTTGACTTCATGATGAAAAGGTGGAGTGAATCAAGGATCTTGGTCATGTTTTTAGGAAGTATAAGAGGTTGCTTTTGGATTTAGAGGTTAAGTGTGATCAGAGGAAACAATTTAGAGGTTCAATGCAAGAGTTGTTGGCAAAAGTGATCCTTTATGCAAATGGATATCAAGCTTTATGCAAAATGTTCCAAAAAATGGCATGGTGAAATGGATAAAGACTCAATTCTTTGTGTAATGCACCAAAGACTTGTCTAAATTTTTTATTATGGTGACATTTAGCATTAAATGGCCTGCAAATAGAGATTATGTAGCTTAGGCTTGGGTTTTGTCTATGAAGTTTAACATGTAATGACCTATAATTTAGTTTTGGGAGGCCAACTTCATCTCTTCGAAACTTATAGCTTATGCATGGGAAAAATATACTTTTGATTTTGGGAAAGCCCAAGACATGCTCTACAACTATCAGGTTTTGAGTTTTTTCTGAATCAAAGTGGATCATAATGAAAATTGGCTCCAAAGTTTATTACTTTTTAGGGATCAAAGCTGACTTGAAAATTTTCTAAGTGTTTCAACTTGAGACACCAACTTCATGGCCTCATAACTCAAAATCCTTGCACTTTTAGGGAATCAAACCTCTAGGAAAAAGTTGAAGTATGGAATAAGAGATTTCATTTGTTCTTTGGATCAAAGAAAATGGTTGCTTGTATTGTAAGTTATAGCTTTGGGAAGTTTGTTACTTTTGACATGAAATTTGGATACTTGGTGAAATTTTCAAATGTCTTCAAGATTTCCCTTTTTGCAAGTAACCTCAATTATCTTGATTTTTCTTGATAAAATTAATCAATTAAACATATCTTAATGAAATTTAACTTGAGAAGTTTATATTTTATCATAAATCTCAAAAGTCAAAGGTTTGACTTTGTAGTGCATTGGTTGTGTATCAGATGAATTTGAATTTCTTGATCTTCAATGAATTCAAACTTTTGACCCAATCGAACATCATGTATGGGCTTTAAGGATATACTTGAGTGTGTTAAGTCATGTCTCAAGGCATGATATCATGTCTTGATCAAAAATCTTAGATGAAATTGAATGTTGTTGAGAAACCCTAATTGGTGAGCCAGATGAAAGTGAAGCTTGATGCACTTGTGATTAGGCCACAATACATTTTTTGTTGATTGAGAGATATCTCTTGAGTATATAAGAACATGATTTATTGATTATCAATCCAAAACTTTGACTGATCAATCCTTTGAGCTCTTTGAGGGAAACCTTAATTCACAGATGAAACAAAACCAGGCATATCTTGATCTTGAGGTTAGCTATGCATGAATGATGTCTAGGATGCAAATTATTATGAAATATAGGGGTAAAATTTGGGGTGTGACACTCGAATATGCATAGTAGTGACAATGATATGATAATGATTTACAAATCGATCAAACATAACTAATCACAACTAGATGAATGCAAAGCAATAAGGAAAGTCTACTTCCAATGATAATTCACAAAAAAAATCAATTAAAGCAATTTGTCGAACACTTAGTGTGCAATCACTATTGTTTGGAATTTTATGTGGTATTGATGTTATTAAAACCCAATCATAACCTAAAGAATTATGATCAACTCAATAACACCAATTTCAAAATGTAATAAAAAGTTGTTATCCAAACAATTTGATCGAACGATCTATGAAATCGACAATTTGTAAACCGAAAATAATATATATATATATATATATATATATATATATATATATATATATATATATATATATATATATATATATATATAGAGAGAGAGAGAGAGAGAGAGAGAGTACATAAGGATTTGTTTAGACAATTCCCCAATCAACATTGTTATGGGTACGTCTGCCCTCAATTCGAACTCGAATTGAGATAGTGTAATATATCTTACTATGGAAATGTATGTATACAAGAGAGATGAAACAATCCAACCCTACAAACCCTAAGTTTTATATTGATTCTTACACCTTTTCCACCCTTGATCAAAGCTTGATCAAGTAACCAACAATGTCGTTTCAATTCATTGTCTCCCGCTACTTTTTTGCAAGAAACCCCTTGTTCTTCAAAGCTTTTACTCGATCGAATCCAAAATGCGCACTTATTGAAACCCAAGATTTACCAATGCAATCTACCGTCCCATGCTACTCCTTTGCAAGAACCTTATGTTCTTCAGAGACTTCACTCGATCGGATCCGGATTGCATAATCTTATCCAAAAACTTCAAACCCTAAACAATCTTGAAGGAAAACCCAAACTCGATTTTCTGATTTGAAACCCTCAAAGTTCTCAACCCAAATTCAATTACAATCAACCAAAATTTGACGTTATCAATCCTAATCTGGATGACACCCAATCAAAAAATGATTACGTGTAGTTTGATTGTGTGTATGCATAGAGAAGAGGTTAAAGATTATGAGAATGCTTAAAATTCTGGTCTCGTATGGGTTTTACGCTCTAGAAACCTTACTACCAAAATATGCATTTACCAAGTATATATATGTAACAAGTGATAATCTAAAGGAATGCAAAAGGAATAGAAATCAATGCAAATTTTCAAGATTTTTGATCTATAGGTCGACGTATATAAGTCACATGCCGATCTATACAGGTTATGTACCGACTTGAAGAGACGGCACATCTAGTATAGCCCACATGCTTTAAAATTTCAGCACGTGAGTCGACCTGTATATCATATGTGTTGACCTGTAGAGAAAATTTTCTTTTATAGGTCTACCTATGATGCATATGTGTCGACCTGTAGACAGTTTTTCACACAAACAATTTTTTTATGTATAAAATCCTTTCTTGATGGATGAATCTTTTCTAAACCATTTCCAGGCATGTCATGCTTACTAATGCTAAAATGCACAAATAGGCTCAGATGATACCATCCAATGTACATAAACGCTAAAGTATCATAGTTTTGACATCATACAAAACACATCTAATGGAAATTTTCACTCACATACTCCCCATTTTTTATGATGGCAAAACTTGAGACGATGTGTTTCGTGTCCATGAAGGCTCCCCATGAATGTATACATCATAGCTTCCTAGCTACATATACTTCTCATCCTTTGACAACATCAAAAAGAGACAAAGCAAGTTATTAGCAGTATACAATACAAAGGCGATTACAAAGATAAGAACGTGTACTCATATATAGCAATCATACACGAAGATACACAAAATTAATAAACACAAAAATATTACACATTTATCATCCAAAACAATAGATATAGTACAACCATTGTGTCATAATAAAACAAATTAGTAACATTGTCAATACATAGCTATTATCAAAATAAACCAATCAAAAGAACAATGCATGAAGACTCAAAGAATGACTATAAGAAATGCACAACAAAACATGAGACTCAAAAGACACAACACAACATTGCATCCAACACCACTTCATCACCTTCCACGGCCTCGAGGCATTGGTCTCACACCCCTATACCATCCTTGCCCATCATTACCATAGTGATAATACATAAAGTCACACATTTCTCAGTAAAACATTGCATAACGATGATGGTTGTCATTGTCAAATGAGATCATATGATTTATCTTAACAATTGTGGAAACATGATTCACATCCATGTAATTCCTCATTGACACAATACTTTTTGTCACATACGAAGCAAAAGCCTCAAAATTAGTATTTTTTGTAGTCATGTGTTCTTGCATCAGATGGGACCTCTCCATTTGGGCATCCTCAAAGGCATCTCGCCTTCTACAATCTTCCACATACCTCTCATCTTGCCTTAACTACATGCTCTGGAGCATTGCCATGATGGATGACGCACCACCAAATCCAGCACCAAAAGCACTACCATGAGCATCATCACTGAACTCTACAGGATCATCAAAATTGATAATTTTCTTACCATTCTTACCCATTCAAAAATAGTATGCTCGACGGTGTAAATTCCAAAAGTAACCCATGTTGGTAAGGGTATGTTGAGAGAATTCTTGAGCTTGGCCTGAAGATTTATAGGTGAGATTCGGCATACCAATGTTGAAGTAGTTAAGGATCTTAACAATCATGGAGACATAGCAAAAATAAGTCCCTTTATTGCACTCTTTGATGGAGAACGCACGAGATACAAAGTAATATGCCCGATTTATTTTGATCTTATTCAATAGAATGTACACCAAACAGTAGTAATAGGGTCATAACACTCATTATCACGAAGAGCCTTAAGTAGATCATTAACATGAATGTTTTACTTAAAGTGTATATGAGTGTTGGTATCTGTCACCAACGGATCAACTTCATCATCCTTATCAGTATCAACAACAACAATACCAAATAAAGATTTCCAAAGTTCATTAGTGAATTCATATACGGTGTTACCTATGGTGAATTTGAAGCATGAGTTTTGCCTATCATGTAACCTGAAGTAAAATATACGAATGAGGTCTTCATTGTAATCCTGAGCAAGCTTCATAAAGTAATCAATTTCTTGATGTGCAACAAGACTAGCAACTTCAGGAATGTCCAACCACCCAACCAACCACAATGGGATTCCAAACATATTGCTTCACCATAAGCCTATGTTGATGTTTTTTCCTCAAATTCCTTAGCATACTTAATTGATACCAATGAAACGGAAATTTCCGCAATAGTAGAAGATGTGTTTGCCTTACCTTTGCCTTTAAAATCACCTTTAGATTTTGAAAGCTTAGGTGCCACTGAAAAATGTTCAAACACAGTTTGCACACCAACTGCTCGATGAAATGTGTGAACTAGAAGTGAAGGAGTACGAGAGATAAATGAACATCCACACAATCAAATAAGACACACAATCACAGAAACACACAAAGAATTGAAGAAGAACCATAACAAGTGAAAAAAATAGAGTTTTTGAGAGTTTGGGTAAAAGAGGGTTTTTGGAGATGAAGTGAAGAGAATTGATGAAAATGAAAATGATTTGATGGAAATTTGAATGTTAATGATATGTAGTGAACGAATCTAACAAGATTTAATGTGAATTGAATGACTTGCACGATATAAGATAAAATGTAGAAATTAAGGGATTTTGGTGCATGCATGAGAGTAAGGGAAATTAAGTGAATTTAGCCAAAAAGACACTTATGAGTCAACTCTTAGAAGCATATGTTGACCTACCAAGGTCATGAGTCGACACATACTGAAGTGTATGCAAAAGATTTCAAAAATTTATTTTATATACAGACCTATCCAACACATGCGTCGATACATAATGAATGAATTTTTAAATTTTCAAAATTTTGATTTTATGTGCCGACGTAACGAAGTATGTGTCAACACATGATGTCTAAAGATTGAAAATTTTAACACTTGTGAATTTGGGATGATTTTGAAATGCTCAATTTTACTTATGCATGACTAGTTGATGAGAGACACGTGTATATGATTGTTTTTCATGATTTGCTAGCCAATAAAATGAAAGCATACAAATGTAAGCATTAAGTAGTAAAAGATATTTAGCATGAGGCCATTATACATATGTTAAATGATACACACAATGGTTACATTGAAATATTTAGAAATACACACTCATAACATGTATCATACACACAATATCACATACATTTGAGAAATAAAAAGGTAAAAGAAAGAAATTACTTGCAAAGTAAGAAAGGGATTAAAACAATATTACCTCACTGTATGAATGACGAAGGATGCACTTGCATTCCACAACGAACTTTCGAATGAAAGTTGGAATAAATGCAAAATGTGTCACAAACTCAAATGAAAACGAAAGCTTTTACCATTTTCTCTTTTCAAAAATACTTGAAAATGTGATTAATAATGCATCAAAAAATCTCATTGACTTTGAAATTTTGGTATGTTGATCCTGGATGTCGTACACGAGGCCACGACACCAGGGTCAACACATTGTCACACCACAAACAATATCAGGATTTAAGTAAGTAACACTTAAGAAAATAACATAAATAATTGTTAATCCAGTTCGGTGCAACGTCACCTACATTTGGGGGCTACCAAGAAAGAAAGGAAATCCATTATCATAGAATTAGTTAAAATTTCTAAACAACCTCAAGTCTTACAAACTTTTCACCTAATCTCTACCCGTGGAAGTTTATATCTAAGACTCTCCTAGATATGAGACCCCTCTCACTTCCCTTTGATCACACAACAATGACAATAACTTATATCAGAAAACAAAATCCAATATTGCTTAAAAGCTCATTACGGATTGACAATTACAACTCAATAAAACAAGTCCAATTTAAGTATCGAAGAGATACTCGAATGGCTCACAAAAAACAAAGACAACTAAACTCTAATATAGACAATATTCAATGTTACTTCGATGCCTTCTTAGGTTTAGAAACAATCTATAAATAGCCTTAAAAAGGCATGTGTTTCATGCTTGATTAATAGTAGATCCAAGGAATCTGTACAATCCTTTGCATATTTGATTCCAATCATATCAAATGTTTCGTAAAATGTTTTTATATCTTTACTTCGAAAACAAGGAAAAGTAAAACAAACTTTTGCTTTTAGAGAACGCGTTTCTTGACTCATACATTTCATGAAATAAATCTTCAGAGGATCTTCAGATATCTCACGGATAGAAACAAATCTTTCAATAAAGTGAAATAGGGCACACTCCAATGTTGAACCAACATGTCAGGACATCCTGCTTGAATACATGTTTTTCCAAAATGTCAGGACATCCTGCTTGAATACATGTTTTTCTAAAATTCATCCAATCATTAGACACCAGACCTAACAATCTCCCCCTTTGACAAATTTTGGCTAAAACAACCTTTACATATACCAACCAGGAAAAGGGTAAAAATCACAACAATAAAACCAACACACAAGCATAAAAAACAATATCTTTTACAAACCAAAAACAACAGAGACTGGCACAACAGAAAAGAACATAACCTCACATCTGAGAGAAATAAACTCTCACACGAAGAACCTGCTTAAGAGAAAAATAAATTCTCTTAGTCATGATGTCAAGACATTTGATATTACTTTATTAAAACAGGCAGCCCACGTGAAACTAACCTATCACCATAGGCTCGAAAACCAAAGGCTCCCTCTGAGTAGCAGAACTGGGGCCGAATTACTCCCCTTCCATAAGTACTCCCCCTCAAGGGGAAAGAGTCATGGTAAGGCTGTCATTATATCTATCATAAAATTACTCCCCCTTTTAGCCAAAAATTTGACAAACACAAACAAGTTTTAGATGTAACAGAGTAATCAAAAGCTAAGTTACAAACTAATAGCACTTTGAAGTGCCTAGATATTTAAGGCATAACCCACAAAAAATAAAATAACTAGAAGCACAAAAAACACACAGAAGAACCAGAATACTTCAGTCTTCATAACCGTTAGTTGTCTCTTCATCAACACTTGCATCAATATCATCTTAATTGGAATCTTCTTCACTAGTAACTTCTTTACCTGCATCATCACCTTTCAAATTTCCTTCTACTTCAAACAAGGCATTTATCAGGATCTCAAGCCCGCTCTTCCTCTCATTACAACCTTTGATAGTTTCATCCAAGGTTTTACAGGTATCTTTTAGGTCAGCAAGGATTCTTGCTCTAGTAGTTGACCTGGAAGGTTTCTGGCCAGATGTCATGACAATATCTAGAATATGTTTCCCAGTGAAAAGCCTATAATGTAATGACAGAAGGGGGGTCTATTTTGCAGACACTATCAGAGCTGAGCAAAATACTTGGGTGTTTACTCAGTATAACACCACAAATTAATTAGGGAAAGGCTATTGGCATCTTCACAGTGAAGGAAGCAACATGCTTCATTGTTTGATCAAAGACATATGATCCAAAGTTAAACTCTATCTTGGTCCCTACAATATATATGAACTTACCCAATCCAGTAGCAATGTCGGAAGTGTGATTAGTTGGCACCCAATTAGTAGCTCCAATTATGTGAAGTATTGCATACTTAACACTTAAGTAACTTCCTGACAACTTCCCTTTCCTTGGTCATTCCTTCACTTATTTAGTCATAATCTCTCTACAAATGACATTGTCAGAAACTTCCACTTCAGTTTTCTCTTCTTCATTTCTGCCCAAAAACCTATTTATGATTTCAGGAGAGAAATCCACACACCTTCATATTACATACACTTTTCTAAACTCATTGCTCCTCTTGTTATCACATTCCTTAGAGATATTCACAATGAAATATTTAACAAGAATTTCATAACACTTGCCAAAGCCAATCACATTTTTCATCAATCCAACTTCTTGAATTAGACTCGTCACTTCTTTGCATTCAAAAACATCTTTTCTAAGTTCTCTATCCAACACCAGTCTTCTTTGGTGAACAAAATTTCATTTTTCTACATTCTCCATATAGTGAATGGAGATTTTGTCAATTGGAACTTCAGGAATATTTGCTAGAATCTTATTCCTAGAAGCTCACTTTCTTGTAGCAGAAACAATGTTTTGAACATTATGTTTGACATCATGGTCGGATTCACTAGACCCATAAGGGACTTTCTTCCTCTTAAGAGATTTCTTCTTGGAAACAGGAATAACTACCTTGCTCCATCCTTTTGTAGGGCCAGCTCTAGTTCTTCTCCTGAGAGATTTTGAGGGCGTGTTGGAGGATTCAACTATTTTACCTTTTTTGTTCTTTAACCTTTTAGTTATTCCTGAAGCTAGACTTTTACCAATGGGCTCATCATCCGAGTCCATATCATATATGTTCATTATGTTTGTAGATTGATCCTTCTTCTCTATAACGTGTTCTTCTTTGTCAGCTAAATGACCAGACATGCCATCAGAATCCTCTTTGTCTTCTGATTTTTCACGAGAATGAGTCGACATATTGACATTAGATTTATCTATAGGGGTTTCAATACTAGTATCGGGTTGGGCCAAGGATGTGGAGACATCCGACATAACACCAGTCTTAGGTTTAATACCTAAAACTTGAGAGATCAACACAGAATAATTCTTATTTACGTCTTCTTTATTAGAAACAAGCATGCTAGATTTACTCAAGGTAGTAACAGACCTAGGTTTATTAGCACTTTCAAAGGTTTCAACATTTTCCATAACATTTGGGACAATAGTACATTTTGTAGAAGAATTAACATTAGGTTCAACATTAATATGATCAAGGTACAGGCTAGTCATCGAATGAGGTTTCTTGATAGCAGTAGTAGGTTCAAGAATTTTTACATTACTAGCAGCCATAGATGGAGATGAAGAGGTACTTATTTTATAGGATTTGCCATTTCTCGAAGATGATGTTATATGCTTTCTTATAGGGGTTGCATGGCCAAGAACCATATATAGAAAGAGGAACAACATCAGTAATAAATTTAGAAAGATTTATATCAGTACCGACATTCATAGGATTCAATTTCTCTTTGGTGCGCTTGCTAGGAGTTGAGACAATAAGTTGAGACATCTTGGAGTTTTGATTTTGAGGTATTAACTTCAAAGAGAAGATAGAGAGCTAAGGGTGACCGAAAATATAGTTCAGAGAGAGAGTAGAGAGAATAATTAGGGTAGCGTGAATGATATTGATGGAGTAGGTAGGATGGCATGTTGGGAAAACAAGGAAGGTTTGTACTGATTTTCCTTGAGTTTTGTGCACCATTAAATGAAGGGAAGAGAAAATTTGATTTCCATGTCTGCATATCAGTAATTGCTATAATTCTTCAAGCATGAAAATGTTGGTGTAAGCCCTAGAGGCCAATACTTTTGGTACTTGTATCAAATTATTTATTAATAATAAAAGGCTTTTTCTTTATTATGTTTGTTTAATAAAGTCCCTAGAATAGCTAGTCCGTTTAATATATCAAGTGTGACTTAATCATGAGATCCCATTAAACATAAGGACATTATTCTTAAAGTATTTGTAGTCGAGCTTTGTTGTGAAGTGAGATAATATTAAAACATTAAGACTATTATATATATAGACTGATGATCACATCTTATGGATCATGGATAAGGAGTTATCAAGTCTTAAACATAGGTATGAATATTAGGAGTAATATTTATACTGGATTGACCCTCTATGAGAATACTACATAAAATGTTATGCAAAGTGTCATAAGTTATTCTCATGGTGATAATGGTGTATAACACCCTTCGACCTGAAACCACTATGGACCCTAGATATAGAGTCGAGTGCTTTATTGTTGATCAAACATTGTCCGTAACTGGATGACTATAAAGACGGTTAATGGGTACTCCACGAAGCATGCTGAGGGACATGAGTAACCTAGATGGAATTTTCCCATCCTGCATAACAGGATAAATGTCTAAGGGCCCAATATTGAACTAGACAAGGATGACACAGTCTATGCCTTGTGTTCAATATAAACATAAGGGCAAAAAGAGTAATTGTACACACAAGTATTATCACAAAAAGCATATCACATGACATTTTCGTGTCTTAGGTAACAATGATGTGTTACTAGATACCATTCACTATTTATTATGTTAAATATGTGATTTAATATAATTGTCAATGTCGCGAAAACCTACAGGGTCACACACAAAAGAACGGATTGATGAGAGATATAGTAAATTAGGAACATCGTAAGGTACGATGCACTTAAGTGAATTGAAGAACATCGTAAGGTACGATGCACTTAAGTAGAATACAAAGTATGGTAAGGTACCACATGCTTAAGTGAGTTTTGGTATACCATAAGATATGTGCCACATAAACTTGAGTAGGCTTTTTAGCTTGCAGCTCACATAAATGGTTCTATAAATAGAACCCTTGTGCATAAGCATTTCATTAGATGAAATTTCGTCTCTCTCTCTCTCTCCCTCTCCATCTCTCTCTCTCTCTCTCTCTCTCTCTCTCTCTCTCTCTCTCTCTCTCTCTCTCTCTCTCTCTCTCTCTCTCTCTCTCTCTCTCTCTCTCTCTATCTCTATCTCTCTCTCTCTCTCTCTCCCTCCCTCCCTCCCTCTCACTCAAAGCTTTCATTCATAGCAGCTAGCATTCAGACTGGAGGAATTTGTTCGTGTGGACTGAGTAGAGGCATTGTCACCATTCAACGCTCGTGATCACTCCTTAGATCTGCATCAAAGGTTTCAATCGCCATAAGAGGTAACAATTTCTATCACTGATCATGCCCATTCATAAGGATCACTAAAGGAGAATTTTTTAATTTCCGCTGCGTTTTGGATCGCAATTTTCCTTCAGCAAATTCCTAATTCACCCATTAACTTTTAAAATGATTTGCATCCAAAGCTTTAGTGAAAATATTTGTCTATTGATTCTTTATAGCTACATGCTCAAGAGTAACAATTTTGTCTTCAACAAGATCCCTGATAAAATGATGACGAATATTAATATGCTTAGTTCTGTTATGCTTAATATGATTCTTAGATATGTTGATAGCACTTAGGTTGTCACAATATATTATCATGACATCTTGCTGGATATTATATTCCTCTAGCATTTGTTTCATCCAAATTAATTGAGAGTAGTTGCTTCCTGCTGCAATATATTCATCCTTAGCCATAGATAATGACATGCAACTTTGTTTCTTGTTGAACCAAGATATTAGATTATTTCCCAAGAAGAAACATCCTCCATAAGTGCTCTTTCTATCATCAACACTGCATGCCCAATCTATATCATAATATCCTATAAGCAAGGAATTTGCATTATGAGAATACAATGTTCTATAGTCACTAGTCCCATTGATGTATTTTAGGATCCTTTTCACTTGAGTAATATGACTCATTTTGGGTTCAGACTGATATCTTGCACACACTCCTACAGTAAATGTAATGTTAGGTCTTCTAGTTGTAAGATACAATAAACTATCAATCATACTCCTATACAAACTTTGATCCATATTTACACCTTTTTCATCTTTAGTCAACTTCAAGTGGGTTGGTGCAGGTGTCCTTTTATGACTAGCATTTTCCAGGCCAAACTTCTTTATTATACTCTTAGCATGCATGCTTTAAGAGATAAAGATAGTATCATCCATTTGTTTGACTTTGAGGCCAAGAAAGTAAGTCAATTCACCAACAAGACTCATTTCAAATTCAGATTGCATCTGCCTAACAAAATGTTGGACCATCTGGTTTGACATCCCACCAAACACAATTTCATCAACATATATTTGAGCTATCATGATTTTACCATGCTCTTCTTTAATAAACAAAGTCTTATCCGTCCCTCCTTTCCTGTAGCCATTATTAACAAGGAACTCAATTATCCTTTCATACCAACCCTTAGGTGCTTGCTTTAATCCACTGAGAGCTTTCCTTAGTCTATAAACAAGATTTGGAAAGTTAGGATCTATGAACCCTTTTGGTTGTTCAACATACACTTCTTTATTTAAGTACCCATTTAAGAAGTCATTTTTCACATCCATCTGAAATAGCTTGAATTTAAGTAAATAAGCCACTCCTAAAAGCAACCTTATGGACTCAAGACGAGCAACATGAGCAAAAGTATCATCAAAATCAACCCCTTTAATTTGAGTGTATCCTTGAGCAACAAGTATAGTCTTTTTTTTTGTCACAATTCCTTTTTTCGTCAAATTTGTTTTTATAGATCCATTTTGTCCCAATAACATTCATTCCTTTAGGCCTAGGAATTAGATCCCATACTTCATTTCTTATGAACTGTCCTAGTTCTTCTTGCATAACATTGATCCAGAAATCATCAATCAAGGCTTCCTTCACATTTGTAGGTTCAAACTTTGAGACAAAGCAAACATTTGATATCATATCTCTAGGTCTAGTGGTGATCCCTTCATTAAGATTTCCAATAATAAGTTTTGTTGGATGATCTTTCTGAATTCTAATAGAGGGACCTTTGTTGACTTGATGGTTGTCTGGTTTAGTGCCTACTGGTTCACTGTTTGACTCAATAACTCCCTCATTTCCAGAAGGATCAGTCTGCTGAAATGATGTGCCAACATCTTCTTCAACATCAGTTCCTTTCTCTGTGATATTATCATCCACTACAATATTGATGGATTCCATCATGACTTTGGTTCTGGAATTAAAAACTCTATAGGCTTTGCTATTTGTAGAGTAGCACTGAAATATTCCTTCATCACTCTTGGGATCCATCTTTCTTCTTTGTTCACGATCACACAAAATGTAACATTTGCTTCCAAACACATGAAAGTATTTGACAGTAGGCTTACTTCCTTTCCATAGTTCATAGAGAATAGTTGAATTATCAGTTCTTAGAGTGACCCTATTATGAATATAGCAAGCAATATTCATTGCTTTAACCCAAAAATGGTAGGGTTGATGCTTAGCATGAAGCATGACTCTAACTAATTCTTGTAGAGTTCTATTCTTGTGTTCAACAACTCGGTTTTGCTAATGGGTGATGGGAGAAGAGAACTCATGGCCAATACCATCGGAGGAGCAAAATTCATCAAATTTGCTATTTTCAAATTCCATGTCATGGTCATTTCTAATCCTGATAATTCCACTTTCCTTCTCTCTTTGAATCTTTTCACATAAATCTTTGAATACCTCAAAGTTATCTGAGTTTTCCTTGATGAAGTTCACCCAAGTGAATCTTGAAAAATCATAAACAATAACATATGCATACCTTTTCCCAACAAGGCTCTCGACCTACATGGGCCTCATTAAATCTATATGAAGAAGTTCCAAAACCTTTGAATTGGTCTGATGTTGAAACTTTGGATGTAACATATTGGTTTGCTTCCCAATTTGACACTCACCACGGATCTTACCTTCTTCAATCCTGAGCTTAGGAATACCTCTGATGGATTCTTTAGACGCAATCTTCTTCATGCCTTTCAGATGTAAATTCCCAAGTTTTTGGTGCCACATATTTACTTCATCTTCTTTGGACAACAAGCATGTGGAAGAGAAATTAATTTCTTGAGATGTCCATAAGTAGCAACTATCCTTAGACCTGACTCCCCTTATCAGAACTTCATTCTTCTCATTAGTGACCAAACACTCAGTCTTAGTGAAATTAACTTTAAGACCTTGATCACATAACTAACTAATTCTAATTAGATTAGCAGTCAGACCTTTTACCAACATAACATCATTAAGACTCAAGAGTCTTGTACAAGCTAGTCTTCCAACTCCTTTAATTTCACCTTTAGCCCCATCACCAAAAGTGACATAACCGGTGGAGTAGGACTTGATGTTCTCCAATAACTTATTGACACCTGTCATGTGTCTAGAACATCCACGAACAAAATACCAGTCTTATCTAGCTGAAGCTCTAAGAGAGTTATGAGTTATGAGACTAGTTTGACAGGCTTGGGTATCCATTCCCTTCTATTGTTAGTAACCACTTGATTAACCATGGGTTGTGTTAGATACCTAGGATAACCATACAGTTTGAATTATAAAGGCTTTATATGACCAAATTTCCCATAGTAATGACATCTCAAGCGCAATAACTTGCCTCCAATTTGAGTATTTTGATGTCTGGCACGATGTTAAGTCAGATGATTATACATTATAGGCTCATGCTCCCTTTTAGGAAGAACAAAGTTTATTATAGGGATTTCTCATTGTTTGTCTAAAGATTGATAATTAAAGCCTATCCCTCTCAGATCTCCAACCACTTTCCCAACTTGCAGAGCTTCATCTAACACATCAGAACCCTTGTTCAACATTCTTACAAACTTTGTCATGTTATCAAGTTTGGAAGTTAACAACACCACCTCATCTTGAAGATCATAGATGGTAGATATATATTTTTTTCTTTTTTAGCCTGCAACTGAGATGTAATTTTCTTCTGTTTTTCTCCCATCTGACAAACTTCTTCACTTCTGATGCATAATTCTCTGTAGGAGGCAATCAGTTCCTCATATGATACTTATTCATCACATGAATCTTCATCAAATTCATATCTTCCAGTTAAATAATTTACATGTTTTGCAACTTCATCCTTAGGTTCACTTTTAGAGTTATCATCATCACACCAAGAAATAGACAACCTTTTTTTTTATTGAGATATGTAGGGAATTCTACTCTAATTTGTCCAAATCCTTCACACCCAGGACACTAAATGCCTTTACCTCAATTGAATCTCTCTTCTATTCTTGTTCTTTTATGAAAGTAGTTATTATTCCTGATGTCAGATGGGATGTTCTTGACATTAGGTATTGACTTCTTGTCCATTTCTTTAGCACCTTATTTAATTGTCTTCCAAGTAGTACAATAAAATTAGTCATTCCTTCATTAGTATCCAAATCACATTGGTCCTCTTCATCTTTTATGTTGGATACAAAAGTTATGCTCTTGTTCTTCTTTTCATATTTGTCACTAATACCCAATTCAAAAGTTTGGAGTGACCCAACAAGTTCATATACTCTCATGTTGCTGATGTCTTGAGCTTCTTCAATCGTTGTGACCTTCATGTCAAAATTCTTAGGTAGATATTTGAGAATTTTTCTAACTAGCTTTTCTTCTGACATCTTTTCTCACAAGGCATTAAATGAATTTTCTATTTCAAGAATATTCATGTGAAAATCATGAATATTCTCATCATTTTTCATCTTTATATTCTCAAATCTAGTATTGAGAAGCTGAAGTCTAGACATCTTCACTTTAGACGTACCTTCATGAGTAGTTTTAAGGATCTACCATGCATCTTTGGCCATAGTATAAGTATTTATTAACCTGGATATGTTTTTGTCGACTCCATTGAATAGAGCATTCAAATATTTGGAGTTTCCAAGATCCATTTCATCTTCTTCCTTAGACCAGACCTCTTTAGGCTTCAGGTCAGCAGTAGACTTCCCATCTTTGTCATTCACGACAGGATGTTCCCAACCCTTGATGATAACTTTCCAGGTCTTGCTATCCATAGATTCCAGGAATGCCACCATTCATGCCTCCCAATAGTCATAGTTAGAGACATTAAGATGATAGGGTATGTTAATAAATCCTTCTTCCTTGCCCATGATACCAGAAAGTATCTTCCCGAATCTCACCCAGAAAAAGAGCAGGATGCATGCTCTGACACCGGGGCTAACACATTGTCAACCACAAACAATATCAGGATTTAAGTAAGTAGCACTTAAGAAAATAACACAAATAGTTGTTAACCCAGTTCGGTGCAATGTCACCTACATCCGGGGGCTACCAAGACATAAAGGAAATCCATTATCACACAATTAGTTCTAAGTTCTAAACAACCTTAGCTCTTACAAACTTCTCACATAATCTCTGCCCATGGAAGTTTCTATCTAAGACTCTCCTAGATATGAGACCCCTCACATTTCCCTCCAATCATACAACAGTAACAACAACTTATATCAGAAAACAAAATCCACTATTTCTTAAAAGCTCATGAGGGATTGACAATTACAACTCAATAAAACAAGTCCAATTTAAGTATTGAAGAGATACTCGAATGGCTCACAAAAACCAAAGACAACTAAACCCTAACACATACAATATTCAGTGTTGCTTCGATGCCTTTTTAGGTTTATAAACGATCTATAAATAGCCTTAAAAAGGCACGGGCTTCTGGTTTGATTGACAATAGTTCCAATGACTTTATACAATCTTCTACATATTTCATTCCAATCATATCAAATGTTTCCTAAAATGTTTTAACATATTTAGTTCGAAAATAAGGCAAAGCAAAACAGTCTTTTGCTTTTAGAAAACGCGTTTCTTGACCCATACATCTCGTGAAATAAATCTTCAGAGGATCTTCAGATATCTCACAGAGAGAAACAAATATTTCAAGAAACTGAAGCAGGGCACACTCCAATGTTGAACCAACATGTCAGGACATCTTGTCCAATATCTTGCTTGAATACCTGTTTTTCCAAAATGCAGGCAATCACTACACACTAGACCTAACAGACTTGATGATCATCCTTATGCTTGGACTTTCAATATTGTTCAATCATGATGATTATCTTGCTCATCCTCGGGTCTTATCATCTTAGGTTGGTCAATCCTTAATTTGATGCATTTGAGTATGTCTTGATGAAGATAAACCTACGCCATGAAACACAATACCCTTTTCCGACACTTCTCGGATATAAACATTAATATTAATCACCACACTTTTACTAATTAAAAGAACGCTAAAAGTTAACCTCCTTAGTAACACCATTCTTCTTCCTTGCCATAAAGTCAGAGCAATAAGGATATGTTACCTTTATCATGTCTTGAGCCTCCATAAATGAGATCACATACTCTCTTCATAAAGACAAGACATTTATCCTGCAAGATAAACAAAAAGTGTTAGGTACACAAACTTTATTGGGTCCTTGAGGATTAATGAAATCTTAGTTGCATTTAGGCAACCATTGAAAGACACGTTTAGGAACAAAAAGTCTTTTAGACTTGCATTTTGCAATAGTATGTCCCTTTTTGCAACAATAATGACAATATAAGTTGTAAGAAGATGTGCTTTTTATATTAGAATCCTTTTCAACAAAGCTATACATTCTGTAAGTATTATGATAAGGCATGTCATATTTAAAAGTATCAATAACAAAAGTAACCTTAGGTTGTAATGCCTTATCCAACTTGGCATTAAGAGTTTTTGACTCTTTTTGCCAAATGTGACAAGTTTCACAACCAAACGATGAAGGATTGCCATCCTCATTCTTATCTTTTAGAATATCTACCATAGATTGCCTTAGAGCTTCCATACTCTTTTCATTTTCCAAAATTTTAGCTTCTAAGTGTGAAAAGATTCTTTTGTTTGAAGCTAACTTTTTGAAAGCGTCTACGACTTGTCTTTGTAGATTTTCAAAAGATTATTGTAGTTGATAATAAGATAAGTCTTGAGTAGATTCAAGCCTAAAGTGGCTTACAATCTTTTTATTCTTTATATTTTCCATAAGGAAAATTCGGGTCGATTCAACACTTGAAGTTGAGCTTTCATCACTTGAAGAATCACTTTCGCTCTCCCAAGCAACATAGGCTCTTATAGACTTGCTAGACTTCTTATGATGGACTTTCTCTTATCTTTCTTAATCGTAGGACACTCTGGCCTATAATGACTTGCTTTTCGACAATTATAGCATGAACTTATAGGTTTACTCTTATTATTCTCATTTTCCTTTTATGAGTTAGATAACCTTCTGGATTCACTTTGGTTCTTTTCGGAGTACCTATCTACATGCTTCCACGTGTATATGTTAAATTTTTTGATGAATAAACTCATATTTTCTTCATCGGAGTATTTGTCATCTTTTGTTTCACAATCACTTTGCTCAATATGTGAAGATTTTGAGCTTAAAGTCTTTAGAGCAATAGACTTCTTCTCTTCCACCTTGTCTTTACCTTTCTCCTTCTTTACCTTCTTCTCATGCTTTTTTTCATGTTTCTCCAAGCAATTAAGTTCTTACTCATGTTCTTCCAATTTGTCAAACCAAGTAGTGAGATCAAGTGTTTCAATATTATTCTTTTCCTTGATTGCGGTGACTTTGGGTTGCCATTCCCTATTAAGACACCACAAAACTTTGTTTAATAGCAATATCATTGGAAATAGGATTAGCTAGAGTATTCAATCGGTTAATAATATGTGTGAACCTCTTTTGCATTTCATAAATGGTTTCACCATGCTTCATACGAAAGAGTTCAAACTCTTTATTCAATGTATTGACCCTAGCTTATTTGACCATATTAGTTCCATCATGGGCAACTTCTAATGCATCCTGCATAGCCTTAGCGGTTTCACAATGGGAAACACGATAAAGTTCATCAACAACGAGTGCAGATATGATAATGTTTTGTGCTTTCCAATCGTAAGACCATAATTTCTTACCATTATCATTCCATTGATTTTCCAGTTTTGGTACAACGGTGATTTCACCATTGGTCATTGTAATTTCACTTGGACCATTGATGATGACGTCCCATGCACCCTTATCAACCGAGTTGATATGGATATATATACAAGCTTTCCAATAGCCATAATTTTCACCGGTGAAATTGGTGTTCTATTATACGCCCATTTAGGTTCGGTAGCCATTATCTAATAATCAAATCTTAAGCACAAAAAAAACTTATGCTCGTGATACCACTTGTTAGATGTTAGGCTTAGATCTAGAAAGGGGGTGAATAAATCCCGAGTTAAAAAAAACTTTGACAAAAAAATACTTTTGAAAAATTTATGGCGCGAAAGAAAGTTCAAAATATCCCAGATCAAAATCGTCTAACCGAACCCACTATCAAAAAGCTCGAATATGCATAATACTGACAACGATATGATAATGATTCACAAATTGATCAAACACAACTAATCACAACTAGTTGAATGCAAAGCAATAAGGAAAGTCTACTTCCAATGATAATTCACAAAAAAAATCAATTGAAGTAATTTGTCGAACACTTAGTTTGCAATCACTATTGTTTGGAATTTTATGTGGCATTGGTAATATTAAAACCAATCACAGCCTAAAGAATTATGATTAATCAACAACACCAATTTCAAAATGTAATAAAATAATTATTATCCAAACAATTTGATCGAACGATCTATGAAATTGATAATTTGCAAACTGAAAATTAAATAGAGATAGATAGATAGATAGATAGATATATAGATATACAAGTAGAGAGAGAGAGAGAGAGAGAGAGTATACAAGGATTTTTTTAGGCAGTTCCCCGATAGACCTCGCTTTGGATACGTAACCCTATAAACCCTAAGTTTGATGTTGATTCTCACACCTTCTCGACCCTTGATTAAATCTTGATCAGGTAACCAACAATGTCTCTTTGATTCACTGTCTCACACTACTTCTTTGCATGAAGCCCATTATTCTTCAAAGCTTTCACTTGATCGAATCCAAAACATGCACTTGTTGAAACCCAAGATTACCAATGCGATCCACCATCGTACGCTACTCCTTTGTAAGAATATTTCGTTCTTCAAATACTTAACTCGATCAGATCTGGATTGCATAATCTTGTCCAAAACCTTCAAACCCTAAACGATCTTGAAGGAAAACCCCAACTCAATTTTCTGATTTGAAACCCTCGAAGTTCTCAACCCAAGTTATAGTACAATCAACCTAAATTGGATGTTATCAGCCATAATCTAGATGACGCTCAATCAAAAAAAGATTACATGTTGTTTGATTGTGTGTATGCATAAAGAAGAGGTTGAAGATGATGAGAATGCTTTCAAATCCTGGTTTCGTATAGGTTTTACTCTCTAGAAACCTTACTTGAAAAAAATGCATGTACCAAGGATATATATGTAAGCAAGTGAGAAGTAAAATGAATGCAAAAGGAATAGAAAGAAATGAAAATTTTCAAGACTTTTGATATATAGGTCAACCTATACAAGTCATGTGTCAACTTGTCCAAGTTATGTGCCGACCTGTAGAGGCGACACATCTAACAGAGCCTACAAGCTTTAAAATTACAACACATGAGTCAGCATGTATATCAAATGTGTCAGCATGTTGAGAACATTTTCTTCTATAGGTCGACGTATGATGCGTATGTGTCAACCTGTAGACAATTTTTCACATAAAAATGAATTTTTGATGCATAAAATCCTTTCTTGATGCATGAATATTTTCTAAACCATTTCCAAACATGTTGTCATGCTTCCTAATGCTAAAATGCACAACTAGACTTAGATGATAATGTCTAATGTACATAAACACTAAAGTATCCTAATTTTAACATCATACAAAACACATATAATGGAAAATTTCATTCACTGGACCAAGAAATAAGATTGTCACATCAAAATTGACAGCTTCCACTTGTTCTCTTCCTTTCTAGGCTATCTCCAGCATAGTCAACATCACAATAACCTACTAACTTATAATATTTGGATTTTTTATAAAACAACCCAAGGTTAGTAGTACCTTTCAAATATCTAAAAATCATCTTAACAATTGTTAAGTAGGACTCTCTAGGTTCTGATTGAAATATAACACAAAGACATACGTTGAATAAAATTTCAGGCCTAAAACCAGTTAAGTATAAGAGAGATCCAATCATATCTCTATATACCGTTTAATTTACCTGTTTTCTTTCATCTTTCTCCAGAATGCGTGTTGGATGTATTGGAGTCTTGGTTGGTTTACACTCAGAAAAGTCAAACTTATTCAAAAGTTCCCTTGTATATTCGCTTTGATGGACATATGTTCCTTTTGAATTTTGGTTGATTTGAATCCATAGAAAGAATTTTAATTCTCCCATCAAACTCATCTCCAATTCTGCCTGCATAGACTTAGAAAATTCTCTGCAAAAAGTAGCATTAGCAAAACCAAAAATAGTATCATCAACATAAACTTGCACAACTAAGATATCATTTTTGAATGTATTACAAAATAGAGTTGTATCTACCTCCCCTCTTGTAAAATCATTTTTCAAAATAAAATTGCTTAGTCTTTCATACCATGCTCTAGGAGCTTGTTTTAGAACATACAAAGATTTCTTGAGTTTGTAAACAAAATATTGGTTTTTGTGATTTTCATAACTATGAGGTTGATGTACATAAAGTTATTCAGTAATGTAGCCATTAAGAAAATACACTTTTAACATCTATATTATATAGAATGCTATTATAATTTAAAGCAAATTAAATTAATAGACGAATAGACTATAACCTGGCCACCGATGCAAAGGTTTTAGTATAGCCAATTACCTCTTGTTGACTATAGCCTTATGCAACCAGTCTGACTTTGTTTCTTACCATATCTCCATGCTCATTCAGCTTGTTTATGAAGATCCATTTGGTTCCTATAACATGGGTTTCCTTGGGTCTAAACACAAGATCCAATACATCATTTATGGATAACTAATTTAGCTCTTCTTGCATAGTCAGAATCTAGTTTGTGTCCATAAGTTCTTCAACAAGTAGGTTCTATTAAAGACACCAATCCGAAAAGCATTTCTTCAAAAGGTTTAAATGAGGATCTAGTTCTGATGGGTTCTGATTTATCTCCTATAATCAATTCCTCAGGATGTGAAAAACTTTGCATTTATTTTCTTATAGGTGCTTGAGAGGCAACAACTTCTGGTTCAACTTGAGCAACTCTGTGTTGAGAGTCTTCAGAGTCTTTTGCTTCAGATTCCTTGCATTCAGAATCTGAGTAGCTAATCTCAAAATCTACAAACTTTTCAACTAGCTTTGACTTGTCAAAGTCATGGTTATCATCAAACTTAACATGAATTGATTCATCGACAAATCTTATTTAAGTGTTATATACTTTATAACCTCTTGAGCGTTCATAGTATCCTAACATGATACATTTTTGTGCTTTAGAATCAAACTTGTCTAAGTCCACTTTAGTGTTCAGAATAAAACAAGAACATCCAAAATGATGAAAATATGAAATGTTGGGTTTTCTATTTTTTCACAATTCATAAGGAGTCTTACCCATAATATGTCTTATAGAGATCCTGTTTTGAATGTAACACGTTGTGTTAACTGCTTCTGCCCAAAATTATTTTACAAAATTAGCTTCATTGGTCATGGTTCTGGTTATTTCTTGTAATATTCTATTCTTCCTCTCTACAACTCCATTCCGCCGAAGAGTTCTAGGACAAGAGAAATCATGTGAAATGCCATGTTCACTAAAAAGTTTTTCAAAGTATTTATTCCCGTCATATGCCTATGGTACGTCCAGGCTTAAGTTCCAGATTTTGGAACATATGCCTTCTTCCCATCATATGCCGTGAGCATCTAGAGCCCAAGTACCATGACTGGTGTTTCAACTCTACTGCTAAGGATGTCTGCAACATATATTATTTTATCTTTAGGTACCCATATCTTTTTTGATCCCTTCTTGCTAGTTTTCCCAGAGTTTTTCTTAACCTGGGGTTTTTGTGCAACATGATTGTGCATGTGCCCATAAGTGAAATGGGAGTATAGAGCTTTTGGTTTTATAGCCTTTTGTTTAGAATTAGAGTTGACCCTATAGTGTTTGGGTGACACATAACCAATACCTTTTTTTTTACCATTTTTGCTTACTTCATAGATCATATAAGCCATTTTGATTCTGTCTATGTTTCGTGCAAGAAATTTTTGAAAAGCCATGTCATATTTCTTTATGACATCATTAGAGTCCATATGAGCTTATGAAAGAATATCCTTTTCAAGTTATTTACTCTTACTTTTTAGAGAAAAGTCATCTTTTTCAAGAACAATTTTGTTTCTTTCAGAATATAATTTTATTTCTTTAGCTCACTAAGGGCTTCAGAGTCAGTTACATGGATTCTTTTAAGATCCTTGTGTCTGTTCTAAAGACTCTAGAACTTTTCAAGAATTTCAGTGAGTCAAGACTCAACTTCAGAGCGAGTAAGATTAGAGAATACCTCATTGGGGTATGAATTTGATTTTGATATAGAGTCAGATGCTTCTAAGCTAACCATCAGTGTCGTGTGCTCATGCTCTTATTCATAGTCATTTTTTGAAGCTTCAGAGTCATCCTCGACAGCCATAACAACCTTCTTATTCTCTTTGAAGAATTTATTTTAGGCATGGGTTTGGGACACTCATTTTTGTAATGTCCAGTTTGCTTGCACTCAAAGTAGGTTACTATTTTCCATCTCCAAACTTCTTCTGCCCAGAGGTTGACTCAGCTTGTCCACCTGTTCTTTTGTGGCCTCTAAACTTTGTCTGTCTTTTCTTCCAGAGTTGATTGACCCTTATAGAGAGTAGATACAACTCATCTTCCTCTTCTGAACTTTATTAAAACTCTTATTCTTCAGCTTGAAGAGCCTTGTCCTTCTCAGATTTACTTTTGAATTCTAGAGCCATATGATTAATCTTTTTCTAAGGCTCGTATTCCTCAAGTTAAGTCTCATGACTCCTCAAAGAACTTATAAGTTCCTCCTGAGTAGTTTTGTTCAGATCTCTTAACACCTTTTATGTTGTCACCATTAGTTTCCATTTCTTAGGCAAACTTCTGATGATTTTTTTACATGATTTGAAGTGGTACAACCTTTGATCAGGACTTTCAATCCAGCTATAAGAGTTTGAAATCTTGATAATATTTCCTCTATCATTTCATCCTCTTCCATTTTGAAATATTCATGTTTCTGGATTAAATCCAAGGCTTAAGTCTCTTTTAACTTGCTCATTTCCCACACGAGTCATTTACAAAGAATAAAATATAGACTTAGCAGAATCTTTATTTGTTATCTTTTCATACTATGAGTAAGAAATAACATTCAACAATATAGTTCTAGATCTATGATGATTCTTGTGATCCTTCTTTTGTTGTTCATTCATTTTTCTTCTTTCAAGCTTAGTGTCATCTATATCTATAGGATGTGTGTGACCATATAACACCACATCCTATAGATCAACATCATAACCTATGAAGAAACTTTCTGAGAGTATCACAAATCAGTCAGCATTCTTTTGCACTCTCGCAACCTGTCCGGTCAATGCTGGATTCTCAAACCCATACTTGATCGGACCCATCTCGGAAATTCACAAAGTGGTATGAACCAGCATAAACTGTCTCAGTCGGCGAGCAGCCTATGCCAAAGTACAGCAAGTTTTCTCGAACAGTGAATGTATTGTTTCACAGTCGGTAAACTTTTTGCTAAGGTAAATTGCATGCTCTTTTCGACAAGACTAGTCATGCTGACCCAATACACCTCGTAGACCCCTCGAAGGCTGTCAAGTACAGATTAACAGTCTCTTTCCATAGGAGGCTTCAGAATCGGAGGCTCCTGCAAATATTCTTTTATTTTTCAATGCCCCTTGGCAATCATTATTTCACCTGACCGTTTGATCTTTCTTTTCAACATCCTGAATATTGGTTCACACGCGGCTATTAGATGAGATGTGAACCATGACAGGTAGTTCAATCTTTCTAAGAAACCACGAACCTCTCTTTTTCTGTTTTTCCTCGGTTCAGGCATTCTTATTGTTCTTTTCTCTTGTTTTTTTCTCTTTTTTTTCTTTTCTTTTTTTCTTTTTTTTCTTTTTTTTTCAGGATGAACCTCGATTCCTCCCTTACAATGAACCCCCAGCAGCTTACCGGCTCGCACTCTGATAGTGCACTTATCTGAATTCAACCTCAGTTTGAATTGTCTCCACCAGTCCACCGACTTGCCCCGGTCAGCCAGATGCCCCTCTCTTGTTTGGGACTTTGCTATCATGTCATAACATAGCATTTGATCTCATGATGAATCATATCATGAAACAAAGTCACCCTGGCTCTCTGATAAGTAGCACCGACGTTCTGCTCCTTTAGAGGACAGTCTTCTTTCCACGGTAGCTTGCGCACAATGACATTGGTATCTGCCCTGGCATATCCTGACACGACCAGGTGAAAGTATCCACATACTCCTTCAACAAGGCTACCATTCTGCTCTCGACTTGCCTCTGAAGCGGCCCCAATTTCACTTCCTTCCTGACCTCGGCGGTGCTTGGAATAACAATCTCAACCTGCTCCGCATGCGGCTGAATCACCTTCTCCTCTTGTTTAACATCCTGGCTAATTCCAGCAGATCACAATCTTCTTCGCCTTCTTCGTCAGCCTGATTGCTCGGATTGTCGAAGTCATATGAGGGGTAACCAAATTGTTATCAATGAGATCCGGAGAATTATTTTTGAATTTGGAACGAGACAAATCAAAAAAAGAAAAATGAAAATAGGCATTGCCATTTTTATTTGTTTTAAAACTGCAAAAATAAATGAAAAACAGGGAACACCGCTTTTTGACTGAAAAACATCCATTTATTAATGATGCAGAAAATGCAAATTTAAACATGAGGTGGCCCTTACAATGGACCATTACGTGTCGGGCAACACGTATGGCTTTCATGCAAATAAAATCAAAGCAGAAATCATTACTCTTCCGGACGAGTGACAGTGCTGATCTTTTTTAAGCCTTCCAGCTTCCTGGTATGCACGGCTTTATCCAACCATCAAACTTGCAGTTACCATCAGTCTCTTCACCCACTGTATAGGCGTAATCCGAATCTTCAGTAATTGCACTCACCATCGCCTGACCATGCGCCGGCATGGGATTAGCATTAACATTGGGAGACGGTGCAAAATTAATGGCTTTGGAATCCACCAGGTCCGGGACAACATTCTTGAATGCTCTACAACCCTCAATGTTATGCCCCGGTGTTCCAGAATGAAATTCACACTGGGCGTTCTCATCATAGTTAGGAGGCTTCTGATCTGATCTCATCGGAACCATCGCCCTCGGCTGAACCAACCCAAAATCCATCAACTCTTTAAACAGAACAACATATGTCACGAGTGGCCTGTCAAAATGACGATCAACCCCCTTTCCTTTCACTTGACTCCCAGCTCCCTGTATCTTCTGTGGAGTTGTCTGAGGTTGCTGTCGGACTGACTTTTTACCAGCAGGGATGGTTACTGCAGCAGTGTGCTGGTAATAACGACCCCTACCGTGTCCTCTCTGGGCGTACACGGCACTCGACTCACCCTCATCCTTGTGCTGGTCATTACCAAAGGATTTCTTCGGTCCAGATGACGAAGCGTTTCCTTGCATGTTCCCCATCTTCAGCCAGTCTTCAATCCTCCCCACCTTTTCGGCAATTACTTTCTGCCCCAAGGCGAACTCTCGCATGACATCAATCAGCTCTCCCATCTTCTCTTTCAGCTCGAGAACGTCAGCGTTGGACGGATTCATCATTCCTGTGTCAATCAAACAGGTTAGAAACTGACACCTGCAAAACAGAAAACAAGTTATTATGCATGAATGCAGTGTCTATCCACATGAGGAAGCTTCTGTCCTTTGATTCTGATTTCATCGAGACAGACAACATTTTGACATCCATATTCTGAAATTCAAGATGTCTCTCAACCAGATTCTCAATCAATAATACTCCCCATATGGCTAGACGTGAGTTTGAGTGCAGATGAATGCCAAATGAGAATGATGCAGATGTATGCAATGCACTGTGCCATCCTCCAAGTCCTCTGATCATCTGTTGCACTGAAGCCTGATCTCTGAACTGATCATAACCATCTGAGGGATGTACAATCATCAATCAGACCCACGGGTTCCGAAATAAACGAAAGAAAGATACATCATCATCATCATCATTATCCTCTGAGCAGGCATACCACCACCATCTGAATCGGCCCGGGGAATCCTGAAATAAACGGATCCCCACTGATAAATAACTCGGCCCGGGGAATCCTGAAATAAACGGATCCCCACTGATAAATACCACGGACAGCACTCCGGCGTCCCAGAAATAAACGACCATAAATCCGACTTATAAATATGACTCTGATCCACGAAACAACGAGTCACCATCTGAGTCACCATCTGAACATGCATCTGAAATAATCAACCCTCCCCTCACAGGTAAATTCTTAAACAGGTTATCCTAAGGCGGATAATAGTCTCGACAATCGGGCAGAGATACTCAATGGGTTTGCCCTTTCGGGTGTGCCATTGCAGCTCTCCTGAGATCGTCTAAACCAAAGATCCGGGAAATGATCGGTCACCAGAGTCAACAGCTCAAAAGAGATAACCCGACCAAAGTGGAAAACCCCACTGGAAGAGCACTTCTCAGATGAACCTCGTCCGGCTTGTGGTATGTCACATCGCAACATCATGCCCAACCGACATGTGAGCGACACGAGACCACGCTAATCCTAGGTGTATACTCGGGCCTGGGTTTTAGCCCCACTCAGAACACCCACCCCAAACAGAGGAACCACCTGCACAGAGGACGGCAACATGATAGTATGATGCATGCAGACATTAATGCAAATATAGATACACACTGGTTAGAATAATAAATGCAATAAATAAAACACAATAAGCAACCCAAACCAATCCTAAAACGCTAGGAAGGACTCGCTTAGGGACGATGGACCAGCATAGGTCTACATCTCGCTGTCCCCAGCAGAGTCGCCAGCTGTCGCATCCGCGAAAAACAACCGGCGGGACTCAAATAAAAACACAACACAGAGCCGCCACTGCGCGTTACTTATCCCATGATAGGGAAAGGAAACGCTCAGAGAAACCTGGAAAGGAAATGGTCTCGCGACCAAAGAGAAAGGGTAAGGGAGTCGGTTACGCAAGGGGAAGGTATTAGCACCCCTCACGTCCGTCGTACTCGACGGGATCCACGTTCTAAAATAAAGAATAGGTTGCTAAAACATCACACACACGGGGAACGCAGGTGGGGTAAAGAGAAGGGAGCTCGATAGGACATCGCATCCTATTCCTACATATCTCGTCTGGAACGAGAATCAGAGCCACTGTAGTTCGGCTTACGCACGCCAAACAACACAAAACGCACAAACAGATGGCAAACATGGAGCCCGACAACCACTTGATGGAATTACGTCGGCATCCGAACCAAAACACGCACAAAACGGCAAACATGGAGCCCGACTGCTAATCACTGGGCTTACGTCGGCATCCGAACCAAAACACACAATCAGACAACAAGTAGACGCACACAAAAAAGAAAAAGGTTGCCCGGAGTGGTCTCGCACGACCACCTGCCTACATACCTCGTCTGGAACAAGGATCAGGGCGATGTAGTTCCCCCTCAAGGGAAAGAAAAAAACATACAAGCTAGTAGGGAGTCGGGAACTCGAGCCTACAAGTCAACAAGCAAGCCAGAAGAGACGCTGAGACGTCAGAAGAAACAGCACACACAGACTAATAGGGAGTCGGGAACTCGAGCCTGATAGCTGCCAAACAAAACACACGCAAAAAAGAAAAGGGTGCCCGGAGAGACCTCGCGCAGTCTCCTGCCTACATACCTCGTCTGGAACGAGGATCAGGGCGATGTAGTTCCCCTGAAAGGGACTGAATTGCTAGCCAGAAACCAGGGGAAGACACACTACTAGGGAGCTGGACTCGAGCCTAGTGTTGTCATGCATCGTTGCCCTAAGTTCAGTTTTCTATCCTACTTGCATAAGCAAACTACTCCTATCCAGGAAAGAAGCAAGCACACAAGCATACAGAATGTAAGCATACATCAAATGAGAACAAGCATCTCAAACAAGCATGTCAATCAGATATCCACATAGCACGCACTATAGCCAAACAAGGGGGCTCAATCAATAGGTTTGACTGCCGAAGCGAGTCGTCTGTACGGGCTGGGTTTGCTCTTAACCTTGCCATTACGAGGCTAAGGTGAAGCAGATGAGAGTTGAAGTGAGGATCAGACCTCACAGCTCTTATCCCTAACCAGGGAGAGCTTCTGACAAATGAGCATGGGTCCAGAATGGGGGAACCCTTCTATACTCAGAGACTCTGACACAATGTGCACTGCACAAGATCTTGGGCTTGTGATCTCAATGCTACAACCATGTAATGGGAGCAAGGAGAAGACTCACAGAATAGTGGGGGATAGATTGCATATCCCTACCTTCCACCAATTGCCTTGATTAAGGACTTTACCTGCTTAGGCACAATATTAAACAATCACAAGCATCGCCTCTTAAGGAGGACTTCAGATAGTTTGCCCGGTCAAATAACAGACCGGGTCTCCAGACTACATGAAGTTAGGAAGTTATACCTCAATGCAAGTTGCTTAAGCAAAGCAAAGCAAAAGTTCACAAGGAACTGAGCAACTAAAAGTACCTGGAAACAGTCAAACACAGTTAGTACTCAGACAGACAAAAATAAACAGCAAGTATTAATCAGTCAGACTATACAAACCAAGGCACACAAAGGCAAGCTATGAGCTCAAGCCCAAGCTTCACAACCTACAAAACAATGTTATGTTAGTGTACAAACATCAAACAACATCATTTCAATCAACTTGGATCATTCTCCATGAGCCTTATGCTATTCATCCTGAAAAATCAAGCAAATATTAGCAACTAGACCACTAGGCCAAGCCTAGGGTCCAAAAGCAAGAAAAATTCCTAAACAGCAAGGGATATCCAACCAAAGTCAAATTAATGTCAAACAAAAGCCAACACAATTAGTCCCATGTCCATATCATTCATCATGTTCATTTTATGCATAAAACAAGTCAAACTAGTTCAAATGGAACACCAAACATCCAAACAGAACTATTGCATTCAAATCCATATCAAAACAAATCCAAAAAATCTCAAATAAATTATACCTAAACAGGACCTAATCCAGGTATGGCACACCAAATTTCAGCTTAACTGGGCAAAGGAAACCATGTCAATGAAAATCAACAAAAACAGACACAATTACATGCTCCAAATCACAACATCAACACATGCATTCACTTCAAAAATTCATAAGTCCATGAAAACAATAAAGAAATGATTGGGACCAAAAGCATCATGTTCTATCATGTGTCTATAACCAGCAAGCCAAATTTCATGTTCATTCAATACCATATGAGCATTTCACACAAGATCTACTAACACATGTCACACAAGCTTGCACAATTGACCAACAGAGATGAAAAATAGCAATCAATTTGAAAATGCCACATAAAATTCCACAAAAATTCACATAGCATCTTAACATGTTGATGAAACATTATGCAAAATTTCACATCATTTCACCAAGTCTAAGTCACTCAAATAAATCCAGCAAGTTGACATAATGAGGTGTGACACCAATTGTCACACCTAAGTTCCAAAATTCATAACTCAAACACCAGGAATCAAAAATTCACAAAATGTACATGTAAATCATCATCAACCAGTCTACAATTACCACAAAAATTTTCAAGAATTTCTTTTATACTATGAGCATTTCACAATCAAAATGGTAGAATGTATCAAATATAGCACATGTGAAACAAACCTAAGTCAAACACAAATATTACCATGCACAACTTCAACCAATAGGTCAAAAAATTCTACAGTCAACAAGGAAGTCAACACAAAATTCTCACATTTTTCTGATTTTTTAATGATTTTTTATGAATTTTCTAAAGTGTTAATGATTTTTTTAAGAATTTTTAGAATTATTATAATTAATTAAATGCTCCAATGGCAGAGTTGTAAATAGTGGAGCGCGGGGGCGGTAAACGTGTTATTCAAAAATTCAAACGCAATTTTGGATCAAACACTCAAATATTCCCAGAAATCCATCGTCTTCCCCAGAACTCCTCAAGAACGCGTGAATCTCAAACCATCACCAAAATGGACAAGTGGATATCCGTTGGACTCGTCTCACTACGCACAATCCAAATATCAACCTAATTTAACCTAACTATTCCTAAATCTCCTGAATCGATCAACTTAGGGTTTTGGTTCGAAACTTAAATTCCAGATTGCATGAGCCACAGTTCACCATTCCTAAAACTACAAACATCACCATGACCTACATGAAACGCACTACACAAAGCACATGCCAATCGAACAAATCGTGACATTCGAAATTTTGACATACCTGATGTGCAGTGGCTGTTCGTGTGGCCTTTGCGCTCAATTTAGTGAAACAGATGGAGTAGAGGCTCGTGGCAGTGAGATGCAAAGCTTAGACCCAATTGGTTTCACTCCTAGTGCATGAAAACTCGATTTGCCATTGATGGAGCTTGTATGTGCAGTCACGATCCACAGCTTCTTGCCTTCCAAACTTCACAAACAGTTGATGAGGATGATGAAAGGAGATTGATGCAAAAAGAAATTCGAAGATTGATCAAGATTTGGAGAAGTTTGATGAATTTTTAGGTTTTGTGTTCTTGAAGGAATTTGAGAGAATGAAGAGTTTTCAGATCTGGTTTTGGGATGTGTGATTTTCTGTTATGATTAGATGATGATTATGAATATATATGATTGCTTAATCACCACTTAACCATGTTTAATTAACCAAATGGAATGTGTTAGTGAAATGGTTAATTTTCAAGTTAGGGACAAAATGGTACTTTCACATATAAGCCAATGCCAGCTCATTGACAGCTCACACACTCTCAAAATGACATGTGTGAGCTGTTGCAACTTGTTTCACTCTCATTGGATGCATATTTCTCATTTTCACTATGTGATTGCACTTTGTCCATTTTTGCAATTTCATTTCAATGGCCAATTTCCAAACCATGAAGCCTAGCCATGTTATGATGATTCCAACAGCTTTCAAATACCATTTATGAGGTGTTGCAAAAATCCCCACTCAAAAATTCCAATTATTTCACAAGTTGGACAATTTTGCCCCTGGTCCATTTAACTGTCCAGTTGAAATTTGACTTTTTGCATTGACCACTTTTGAGAAAATCCAATTATGCACCATGAAAGTACATGTCAAATGGAGTTTGTGCATATAAAGAACTTGCAATTTGGACAAACCATGTGGAAGTTATGCTCTCCTGATTATGGGTCATTTTGAATTTCACTGAGCCATAATTTTCCAACCATACATGGGATTTTCAAGTTCTTGGACTTTTTGGAAAGGTGAGAACAAGACCTACAACTTTCATGTTGAACAATTTTTTATTTGAAGCTTCCTTAGACACGTGGCTTTGAGGTCCAAAACTTTCCATTTTTGGAAACTTCAATTACAAGTCACTTTCTATTTTTGGCAGTTTTTGTTCTGACTTGATTTTCTCCATTCTTAAGCTTTGAGATGTCATATAACACTTGTTTCAACATGAATGAAGTGTATCCAACTCATTTCCACCTCCAAATCCATTGGATCATGTACAGTTGACCACAGTTGACTTTTCAGTTGATAGATGAATCTGGCAATGCATAGATCAATCTGAACCCCAATCTCCAACTGAAATGGCTCAAGGGTGAAACCCTAGCCTCAATAAGCACAAAATAATCACATAATGAACCCCATATCCATCATAAACCTCATCTCCTGATTATGCCCTGATTGGCCCAATACAACTGATTAGGGTTGACCAGTGGTCAAAACCCTAATCTCAAGGAATCTGCTTCAACACTTGATTCTTCTGATGATAACCAACCATGATGATGATGATGTATCATTGCAATCAAGATGAAGACCAACATCCATTGAGAATCATGAAACCCTAATTCACAGTCCAATCCTCAGATGGCCAATGATCAGTCAATAAACCCTAGGCTTGCACTTTGACTCCCTCATTTTCTGATCAAGACTTGTGGGGATGGCTTGCACAATGTAACCACATGATATGCAATATGCAATGCCTAATGACCTAAAATGATATGTACAATGTTAATGCTAGTCCCAAGAGAGGAGGGCAAATTTTGAGGTGTTACAGCTGCCCCTATTCAATCCACTGCGAACCTGTCGATACGAACAGCCTCGGCTTTCGGATGATCAGGATGAAGAGTGATTGAATACCAAGAATAGACGAACAATTTGCACTCTGATGGGATATAATTAACAACGCCTGTCAGCATCGGCGAAGAAACAAACTCGAAAGAAACGTCGACCTGGATACCAAAATAAATGGTAACGCAGGGATAACCATGGCCTGATCACCACACATCCACGCGTGATTATCATCTCTCTTCTTTTTATTTTTCTTGAACCCCAAGGTTTTCTCTATTTTTTATTTTCTTGAACCCCGGAATTTTCTGCGCTAACGATCCTCGGATCTCTGCATTTGAACCCCGCTCTCCTTTTTCATTTTCTTGGCCTGAACACCACTTTGGTCTGGACACCTCTTCGGTCTGGATACCACTTCGGTCTGGATACCGGGAAACTGGCCGGATTGCCGCAAGCTGCATCGATCTAATCATCATGAGCTTCTTCGATCTGGAAATCGGAACTGGCCGGAGTGCCACAAGTTCTTCGTTCTGACTGTTGAGAACCTCTTCGATCTGGAAATCGGAAACTGGCCGGAGTGCCACAAGTTCTTCGTCCTGACTGTTGAGAACCTCTTCGATCTGGAAATCGGAAACTGGCCGGAGTGCCACAAGTTCTCCGTCCTGACTGTTGAGAACCTCTTCGATCTGGAAATCGGAAACTGGCCGGAGTGCCACAAGTTCTTCGTCCTGACTGTTGAGAACCTCTTCGATCTGGAAATCGGAAACTTCTTCGATCTGGAAATCGGAAACTGGCCGGATTGCCGCAAGTTCTTCGTCCTGACTGTTGAGAACTTCTTCGATCTGGAAATCGGAAACTTCTTCGATCTGGAAATCGGAAACTGGCCGGAGTGCCACAACGACCCATGCTGAGGATGACAAGCCCTGAGCCGACTGCTCTCTATTCAACCCTGGCAGTCAAACACTTCGCGTTTAGCTGGGGATTATCTTCTTTCTTGTTTTTCTTTTTGGACCCCGAAACTTTCTTGATTAACATTCCCATCTCTGCTCGACAGAAACTTACCCTCCAGTATCGTACTACTGGGGAATATCCTTGATTAAAACCATGATGCTAGACTCCTCGGAGTAACACCTTCACTGTCTGATAAAACCAATCCTCAAGCGGTAACCACGGCTTGAATCGCGCTGATCGCGTAACGTCCTCTGATTTTATTTCCATCTCTGTCCGACGGAAACATTTCCTCCAATATCGCACTACTGGGGAACATTGCTGATCTGACGTCGTGATACCAAACTCCACAGAGTAAAATCTTCGCTTTCTGGCACAACCACCTCTCAAACGGTAACCACGGCTTGAGACTAGCTCTATGCTTGCAACAATGATGCATGATCTTTTTCTGCGTAATGCTCCATAATTATGGAAATGCTACGCGATTTATTATTTTTTTATGCAATATGCTATGCTTATTTACATGATGAATGCATAAAAAGTATCCCCCTCAAGGGACTCTTCTGGGGAATACGAGGCACTCTGCTGAGGAACTCGTCACTGCTCCGATTCCACCCTGCTGGGGAATAGTACTGCTACTGGGAAAAGGTAACCCTCGCTGGGGAAGAAACTCCTTTGCACCCACTCTGCTCGAGGAAACTGCTGGGAATAAGAACCACCAACACTCTGTGGGGATACAGTCTTTTGACTTGCTGGGGATATTAATCCCGACTCTGCTTTGGGAACCCTCACAGATACCTGACGACTTCACTGGGAAATGCTCACAGATACTCCGCTGGGGAAACAGCCACCTTCAGGTCTGGCAACTGGGGAAGCATCAATCTGTCACCTGCTGGGGATAACCATCCTGACCCTGCTAGGGAAGCGAATGCCACTCCGCTGGGGACAACCCATGCAATCCATAGGTAGAATCAACTCAGCTGGGGATGCAAAAATCCGTCCACTACGGGAACTCGTCCAATCCACTGGTAGGATGAACACTGCTGGAGATATATTTCATTGAAACCCGCTCCACTCGGGGATCTGCTGGAGATATATTTCTTTGAACCCGCTCCACTCGGGGAGTAGCAACCTTCAGGCCTAGTTGCTGAGGAAACACCGTTGTAAACCTACCGGGGATAACCATCTTGACTCGGCTGGGGAAACCACAGACCTCGGATCTGCAGGGGATTTGGTCCTCTACTCCTGCTTGGGGACCTAGCTGGGAAATGAGAAAAATTGGTACAGAACACCCGTTGACTCGCCGAACCATGGTATCTACCTCCCAATCTCGTATCAGCTTTCCACTTTTGAGGATTCCCAGACTCGTCTGGACCTTTTCTGCTCCATCATCTTGTATTCCCAATCGCTCCGCGCTCGACGGAAATTGAACTCCTGGGAACTATACAAAATTTCAATCTTTCGACTTTGAAGAGTCTTCTTGATTAATTTCAAAGGTCGTCGTACGCCTCGACGTCTCCCCTCGTCCCTTCATCCTCGTTCGTTTCTGGTCAGACTCTGCGGGGAATTTCTACAGACTTTCCAATCTTCCGACTTTGAAGAGTCTTCTTGATTATTATCAAGGATCGTTGTACGCCTCAACGTCACTTCGTCGTTTTCATTCATTCGTCCCTGAGCGAACTCTCTGGGGATCTATTACAAAGCTTCCACATCACAACTTGCAAGTGAGTGACGAATACCTAACAGTTCCTGCAAAACAGATCATCAGATAAAACCGTGCCCCAGGCGTGTCAAGATTTCAACACTTGGGTCACTCAACCTTCCGAATAAGATTTCCAGCTTCCAATCTTATAAACATGCATTGGAAGGGACCTGTATGTCTTAAAAATGCAAAATTCTTTATCAAAAATATCTGGATGTTTTTGCAATCAAAGCGGTAATGAAAAACAAAAACAAATTTTTTGACTGAATATGCATTTTATTGATTGGAAAAGTGTGGCTCAAATTGAGCAATACAAAGGAAGCAATTCCTGAAAAGAGGTAATTGCGCACAAAAGGAAAAATCTATCCTAATGGCAATGTGAAACCTGTGATCTCATCGAGTTCCAACTTGGTTACACCCCATATGTCCTCAGACTCTCCATGCTTTCTGCCTTCTGAACATGACGTTTCTGATTGATCCCTACCGGGTATTATCCATGATGCTTTAACCAAAGCGTAAACGATCATGCCAGACGCAGTCATTCGTTTCAATCCCTCTTTTGCCTGGACCGCCCTTTCGGGTTTTCGACTTGTCGGGTGTACATTTTTCACTTTTTCCCTAATTTTTGCCCGAACCTTTTCTTTCTGTTTTTTGGTTCGCCGGGATGCCCATTTTTGCCTGGACTATTTTGTTCTTTTCGTCCAGCGGGTCTCTTTATACGAAGTATTTTTTAACTGCGTCCGCATTCACAGGGGATGGAAAATCCTCGCCATCCATGGTCGTTAACAACAAGGCTCCGCCAGAGAAAACCTTCTTGACCACGAATGGACCTTCATAATTCGGTGTCCATTTGCCCCTTCGATCGTTATGAGGAGGAAGGATCCTTTTCAGCACCATATCACCTACGTGATACACCCGAGGTCACACCTTTCTTGTCAAAAGCACGCTTCATCCTTTGCTGGTATGACTGCCCATGACAGAGGGCTGCTAGCCTCTTTTCTTCAATCAGGCTCAACTCTTCGTACCGGGTCCTTACCCATTCCGCCTCTTGCAACTTGACGTCCCTCAGGACTCTCAAAGAGGGAATCTGAACCTCTGCTGGTAACACCGCCTCCATTCCATATACCAATGAGAAAGGAGTTGCCCCAGTAGATGTACGCACCGACGTTCTATACCCATGCAATGCGAACGACAACATCTCATGCCAGTCTTTGTAGGTTACCAACATTTTCTGCACAATCACACCGTCGGTGCATTCAGACGTTATCCAGGCAACAACAGCTCATTCACCTTAACCTCCCCATCAGACATCAGAATCCGTTCGGATTCAGGGTCAGGCCCCTCCTCCGGGATCGGTTACTCTCAATCTTTCGATTAGAGTACCTCAAGATGTCCTCATCAGGGAACTCAAACTTCCTCGGTTGATAATCTTCTACGGGTTGTGGGGCGATGTAATCAGACAATGCACCCCTTGATCGCTTTCTGAGAGTATCACAAATCAGTCAGCATTCTTTTGCACTCTCGCAACCTGTCCGGTCAATGCTGGATTCTCAAACCCATACTTGATCGGACCCATCTCGGAAATTCACAAAGTGGTATGAACCAGCATAAACTGTCTCAGTCGGCGAGCAGCCTATGCCAAAGTACAACAAGTTTTCTCGAACAGTGAATGTATTGTTTCACAGTCGGTAAACTTTTTGCTAAGGTAAATTGCATGCTCTTTTCGACAAGACTAGTCATGCTGACCCAATACACCTCGTAGACCCCTCGAAGGCTGTCAAGTACAGATTAACAGTCTCTTTCCATAGGAGGCATCAGAATCGGAGGCTCCTGCAAATATTCTTTTATTTTTCAATGCCCCTTGGCAATCATTATTTCACCTGACCGTTTGATCTTTCTTTTCAACATCCTGAATATTGGTTCACACGCGGCTATTAGATGAGATGTGAACCATGACAGGTAGTTCAATCTTTCTAAGAAACCACAAACCTCTCTTTTTCTGTTTTTCCTCGGTTCAGGCATTCTTATTGTTCTTTTCTCTTGTTTTTTTCTCTTTTTTTTCTTTTTTTTTTTCTTTTTTTCTTTTTTTTTTCAGGATGAACCTCGATTCCTCCCTTACAATGAACCCCCAGCAGCTTACCGGCTCGCACTCTGATAGTGCACTTATCTGAATTCAACCTCAGTTTGAATTGTCTCCACCAGTCCACCGACTTGCCCCGGTCAGCCAGATGCCCCTCTCTTGTTTGGGACTTTGCTATCATGTCATAACATAGCATTTGATCTCATGATGAATCATATCATGAAACAAAGTCACCCTGGCTCTCTGATAAGTAGCACCGACGTTCTGCTCCTTTAGAGGACAGTCTTCTTTCCACGGTAGCTTGCGCACAATGACATTGGTATCTGCCCTGGCATATCCTGACACGACCAGGTGAAAGTATCCACATACTCCTTCAACAAGGCTACCATTCTGCTCTCGACTTGCCTCTGAAGCGGCCCCAATTTCACTTCCTTCCTGACCTCGGCGGTGCTTGGAATAACAATCTCAACCTGCTCCGCATGCGGCTGAATCACCTTCTCCTCTTGTTTAACATCCTGGCTAATTCCAGCAGATCACAATCTTCTTCGCCTTCTTCGTCAGCCTGATTGCTCGGATTGTCGAAGTCATATGAGGGGTAACCAAATTGTTATCAATGAGATCCGGAGAATTATTTTTGAATTTGGAACGAGACAAATCAAAAAAAGAAAAATGAAAATAGGCATTGCCATTTTTATTTGTTTTAAAACTGCAAAAATAAATGAAAAACAGGGAACACCGCTTTTTGACTGAAAAACATCCATTTATTAATGATGCAGAAAATGCAAATTTAAACATGAGGTGGCCCTTACAATGGACCATTACGTGTCGGGCAACACGTATGGCTTTCATGCAAATAAAATCAAAGCAGAAATCATTACTCTTCCGGACGAGTGACAGTGCTGATCTTTTTTAAGCCTTCCAGCTTCCTGGTATGCACGGCTTTATCCAACCATCAAACTTGCAGTTACCATCAGTCTCTTCACCCACTGTATAGGCGTAATCCGAATCTTCAGTAATTGCACTCACCATCGCCTGACCATGCGCCGGCATGGGATTAGCATTAACATTGGGAGACGGTGCAAAATTAATGGCTTTGGAATCCACCAGGTCCGGGACAACATTCTTGAATGCTCTACAACCCTCAATGTTATGCCCCGGTGTTCCAGAATGAAATTCACACTGGGCGTTCTCATCATAGTTAGGAGGCTTCTGATCTGATCTCATCGGAACCATCGCCCTCGGCTGAACCAACCCAAAATCCATCAACTCTTTAAACAGAACAACATATGTCACGAGTGGCCTGTCAAAATGACGATCAACCCCCTTTCCTTTCACTTGACTCCCAGCTCCCTGTATCTTCTGTGGAGTTGTCTGAGGTTGCTGTCGGACTGACTTTTTACCAGCAGGGATGGTTACTGCAGCAGTGTGCTGGTAATAACGACCCCTACCGTGTCCTCTCTGGGCGTACACGGCACTCGACTCACCCTCATCCTTGTGCTGGTCATTACCAAAGGATTTCTTCGGTCCAGATGACGAAGCGTTTCCTTGCATGTTCCCCATCTTCAGCCAGTCTTCAATCCTCCCCACCTTTTCGGCAATTACTTTCTGCCCCAAGGCGAACTCTCGCATGACATCAATCAGCTCTCCCATCTTCTCTTTCAGCTCGAGAACGTCAGCGTTGGACGGATTCATCATTCCTGTGTCAATCAAACAGGTTAGAAACTGACACCTGCAAAACAGAAAACAAGTTATTATGCATGAATGCAGTGTCTATCCACATGAGGAAGCTTCTGTCCTTTGATTCTGATTTCATCGAGACAGACAACATTTTGACATCCATATTCTGAAATTCAAGATGTCTCTCAACCAGATTCTCAATCAATAATACTCCCCATATGGCTAGACGTGAGTTTGAGTGCAGATGAATGCCAAATGAGAATGATGCAGATGTATGCAATGCACTGTGCCATCCTCCAAGTCCTCTGATCATCTGTTGCACTGAAGCCTGATCTCTGAACTGATCATAACCATCTGAGGGATGTACAATCATCAATCAGACCCACGGGTTCCGAAATAAACGAAAGAAAGATACATCATCATCATCATTATCCTCTGAGCAGGCATACCACCACCATCTGAATCGGCCCGGGGAATCCTGAAATAAACGGATCCCCACTGATAAATAACTCGGCCCGGGGAATCCTGAAATAAACGGATCCCCACTGATAAATACCACGGACAGCACTCCGGCGTCCCAGAAATAAACGACCATAAATCCGACTTATAAATATGACTCTGATCCACGAAACAACGAGTCACCATCTGAGTCACCATCTGAACATGCATCTGAAATAATCAACCCTCCCCTCACAGGTAAATTCTTAAACAGGTTATCCTAAGGCGGATAATAGTCTCGACAATCGGGCAGAGATACTCAATGGGTTTGCCCTTTCGGGTGTGCCATTGCAGCTCTCCTGAGATCGTCTAAACCAAAGATCCGGGAAATGATCGGTCACCAGAGTCAACAGCTCAAAAGAGATAACCCGACCAAAGTGGAAAACCCCACTGGAAGAGCACTTCTCAGATGAACCTCGTCCGGCTTGTGGTATGTCACATCGCAACATCATGCCCAACCGACATGTGAGCGACACGAGACCACGCTAATCCTAGGTGTATACTCGGGCCTGGGTTTTAGCCCCACTCAGAACACCCACCCCAAACAGAGGAACCACCTGCACAGAGGACGGCAACATGATAGTATGATGCATGCAGACATTAATGCAAATATAGATACACACTGGTTAGAATAATAAATGCAATAAATAAAACACAATAAGCAACCCAAACCAATCCTAAAACGCTAGGAAGGACTCGCTTAGGGACGATGGACCAGCATAGGTCTACATCTCGCTGTCCCCAGCAGAGTCGCCAGCTGTCGCATCCGCGAAAAACAACCGGCGGGACTCAAATAAAAACACAACACAGAGCCGCCACTGCGCGTTACTTATCCCATGATAGGGAAAGGAAACGCTCAGAGAAACCTGGAAAGGAAATGGTCTCGCGACCAAAGAGAAAGGGTAAGGGAGTCGGTTACGCAAGGGGAAGGTATTAGCACCCCTCACGTCCGTCGTACTCGACGGGATCCACGTTCTAAAATAAAGAATAGGTTGCTAAAACATCACACACACGGGGAACGCAGGTGGGGTAAAGAGAAGGGAGCTCGATAGGACATCGCATCCTATTCCTACATATCTCGTCTGGAACGAGAATCAGAGCCACTGTAGTTCGGCTTACGCACGCCAAACAACACAAAACGCACAAACAGATGGCAAACATGGAGCCCGACAACCACTTGATGGAATTACGTCGGCATCCGAACCAAAACACGCACAAAACGGCAAACATGGAGCCCGACTGCTAATCACTGGGCTTACGTCGGCATCCGAACCAAAACACACAATCAGACAACAAGTAGACGCACACAAAAAAGAAAAAGGTTGCCCGGAGTGGTCTCGCACGACCACCTGCCTACATACCTCGTCTGGAACAAGGATCAGGGCGATGTAGTTCCCCCTCAAGGGAAAGAAAAAAACATACAAGCTAGTAGGGAGTCGGGAACTCGAGCCTACAAGTCAACAAGCAAGCCAGAAGAGACGCTGAGACGTCAGAAGAAACAGCACACACAGACTAATAGGGAGTCGGGAACTCGAGCCTGATAGCTGCCAAACAAAACACACGCAAAAAAGAAAAGGGTGCCCGGAGAGACCTCGCGCAGTCTCCTGCCTACATACCTCGTCTGGAACGAGGATCAGGGCGATGTAGTTCCCCTGAAAGGGACTGAATTGCTAGCCAGAAACCAGGGGAAGACACACTACTAGGGAGCTGGACTCGAGCCTAGTGTTGTCATGCATCGTTGCCCTAAGTTCAGTTTTCTATCCTACTTGCATAAGCAAACTACTCCTATCCAGGAAAGAAGCAAGCACACAAGCATACAGAATGTAAGCATACATCAAATGAGAACAAGCATCTCAAACAAGCATGTCAATCAGATATCCACATAGCACGCACTATAGCCAAACAAGGGGGCTCAATCAATAGGTTTGACTGCCGAAGCGAGTCGTCTGTACGGGCTGGGTTTGCTCTTAACCTTGCCATTACGAGGCTAAGGTGAAGCAGATGAGAGTTGAAGTGAGGATCAGACCTCACAGCTCTTATCCCTAACCAGGGAGAGCTTCTGACAAATGAGCATGGGTCCAGAATGGGGGAACCCTTCTATACTCAGAGACTCTGACACAATGTGCACTGCACAAGATCTTGGGCTTGTGATCTCAATGCTACAACCATGTAATGGGAGCAAGGAGAAGACTCACAGAATAGTGGGGGATAGATTGCATATCCCTACCTTCCACCAATTGCCTTGATTAAGGACTTTACCTGCTTAGGCACAATATTAAACAATCACAAGCATCGCCTCTTAAGGAGGACTTCAGATAGTTTGCCCGGTCAAATAACAGACCGGGTCTCCAGACTACATGAAGTTAGGAAGTTATACCTCAATGCAAGTTGCTTAAGCAAAGCAAAGCAAAAGTTCACAAGGAACTGAGCAACTAAAAGTACCTGGAAACAGTCAAACACAGTTAGTACTCAGACAGACAAAAATAAACAGCAAGTATTAATCAGTCAGACTATACAAACCAAGGCACACAAAGGCAAGCTATGAGCTCAAGCCCAAGCTTCACAACCTACAAAACAATGTTATGTTAGTGTACAAACATCAAACAACATCATTTCAATCAACTTGGATCATTCTCCATGAGCCTTATGCTATTCATCCTGAAAAATCAAGCAAATATTAGCAACTAGACCACTAGGCCAAGCCTAGGGTCCAAAAGCAAGAAAAATTCCTAAACAGCAAGGGATATCCAACCAAAGTCAAATTAATGTCAAACAAAAGCCAACACAATTAGTCCCATGTCCATATCATTCATCATGTTCATTTTATGCATAAAACAAGTCAAACTAGTTCAAATGGAACACCAAACATCCAAACAGAACTATTGCATTCAAATCCATATCAAAACAAATCCAAAAAATCTCAAATAAATTATACCTAAACAGGACCTAATCCAGGTATGGCACACCAAATTTCAGCTTAACTGGGCAAAGGAAACCATGTCAATGAAAATCAACAAAAACAGACACAATTACATGCTCCAAATCACAACATCAACACATGCATTCACTTCAAAAATTCATAAGTCCATGAAAACAATAAAGAAATGATTGGGACCAAAAGCATCATGTTCTATCATGTGTCTATAACCAGCAAGCCAAATTTCATGTTCATTCAATACCATATGAGCATTTCACACAAGATCTACTAACACATGTCACACAAGCTTGCACAATTGACCAACAGAGATGAAAAATAGCAATCAATTTGAAAATGCCACATAAAATTCCACAAAAATTCACATAGCATCTTAACATGTTGATGAAACATTATGCAAAATTTCACATCATTTCACCAAGTCTAAGTCACTTAAATAAATCCAGCAAGTTGACATAATGAGGTGTGACACCAATTGTCACACCTAAGTTCCAAAATTCATAACTCAAACACCAGGAATCAAAAATTCACAAAATGTACATGTAAATCATCATCAACCAGTCTACAATTACCACAAAAATTTTCAAGAATTTCTTTTATACTATGAGCATTTCACAATCAAAATGGTAGAATGTATCAAATATAGCACATGTGAAACAAACCTAAGTCAAACACAAATATTACCATGCACAACTTCAACCAATAGGTCAAAAAATTTCTACAGTCAACAAGGAAGTCAACACAAAAATTCTCACATTTTTCTGATTTTTTAATGATTTTTTATGAATTTTCTAAAGTGTTAATGATTTTTTTAAGAATTTTTTAGAATTATTATAATTAATTAAATGCTCCAATGGCAGAGTTGTAAATAGTGGAGCGCGGGGGCGGTAAACGTGTTATTCAAAAATTCAAACGCAATTTTGGATCAAACACTCAAATATTCCCAGAAATCCATCGTCTTCCCCAGAACTCCTCAAGAACGCGTGAATCTCAAACCATCACCAAAATGGACAAGTGGATATCCGTTGGACTCGTCTCACTACGCACAATCCAAATATCAACCTAATTTAACCTAACTATTCCTAAATCTCCTGAATCGATCAACTTAGGGTTTTGGTTCGAAACTTAAATTCCAGATTGCATGAGCCACAGTTCACCATTCCTAAAACTACAAACATCACCATGACCTACATGAAATGCACTACACAAAGCACATGCCAATCGAACAAATCGTGACATTCGAAATTTTGACATACCTGATGTGCAGTGGCTGTTCGTGTGGCCTTTGCGCTCAATTTAGTGAAACAGATGGAGTAGAGGCTCGTGGCAGTGAGATGCAAAGCTTAGACCCAATTGGTTTCACTCCTAGTGCATGAAAACTCGATTTGCCATTGATGGAGCTTGTATGTGCAGTCACGATCCACAGCTTCTTGCCTTCCAAACTTCACAAACAGTTGATGAGGATGATGAAAGGAGATTGATGCAAAAAGAAATTCGAAGATTGATCAAGATTTGGAGAAGTTTGATGAATTTTTAGGTTTTGTGTTCTTGAAGGAATTTGAGAGAATGAAGAGTTTTCAGATCTGGTTTTGGGATGTGTGATTTTCTGTTATGATTAGATGATGATTATGAATATATATGATTGCTTAATCACCACTTAACCATGTTTAATTAACCAAATGGAATGTGTTAGTGAAATGGTTAATTTTCAAGTTAGGGACAAAATGGTACTTTCACATATAAGCCAATGCCAGCTCATTGACAGCTCACACACTCTCAAAATGACATGTGTGAGCTGTTGCAACTTGTTTCACTCTCATTGGATGCATATTTCTCATTTTCACTATGTGATTGCACTTTGTCCATTTTTGCAATTTCATTTCAATGGCCAATTTCCAAACCATGAAGCCTAGCCATGTTATGATGATTCCAACAGCTTTCAAATACCATTTATGAGGTGTTGCAAAAATCCCCACTCAAAAATTCCAATTATTTCACAAGTTGGACAATTTTGCCCCTGGTCCATTTAACTGTCCAGTTGAAATTTGACTTTTTGCATTGACCACTTTTGAGAAAATCCAATTATGCACCATGAAAGTACATGTCAAATGGAGTTTGTGCATATAAAGAACTTGCAATTTGGACAAACCATGTGGAAGTTATGCTCTCCTGATTATGGGTCATTTTTGAATTTCACTGAGCCATAATTTTCCAACCATACATGGGATTTTCAAGTTCTTGGACTTTTTGGAAAGGTGAGAACAAGACCTACAACTTTCATGTTGAACAATTTTTTATTTGAAGCTTCCTTAGACACGTGGCTTTGAGGTCCAAAACTTTCCATTTTTGGAAACTTCAATTACAAGTCACTTTCTATTTTTGGCAGTTTTTGTTCTGACTTGATTTTCTCCATTCTTAAGCTTTGAGATGTCATATAACACTTGTTTCAACATGAATGAAGTGTATCCAACTCATTTCCACCTCCAAATCCATTGGATCATGTACAGTTGACCACAATTGACTTTTCAGCTGATAGATGAATCTGGCAATGCATAGATCAATCTGAACCCCAATCTCCAACTGAAATGGCTCAAGGGTGAAACCCTAGCCTCAATAAGCACAAAATAATCACATAATGAACCCCATATCCATCATAAACCTCATCTCCTGATTATGCCCTGATTGGCCCAATACAACTGATTAGGGTTGACCAGTGGTCAAAACCCTAATCTCAAGGAATCTGCTTCAACACTTGATTCTTCTGATGATAACCAACCATGATGATGATGATGTATCATTGCAATCAAGATGAAGACCAACATCCATTGAGAATCATGAAACCCTAATTCACAGTCCAATCCTCAGATGGCCAATGATCAGTCAATAAACCCTAGGCTTGCACTTTGACTCCCTCATTTTCTGATCAAGACTTGTGGGGATGGCTTGCACAATGTAACCACATGATATGCAATATGCAATGCCTAATGACCTAAAATGATATGTACAATGTTAATGCTAGTCCCAAGAGAGGAGGGCAAATTTTGAGGTGTTACAGCATGCAGTCTAAGACTTTTTGAAAAATTATGACTACACCTTAGTCTCTCAAGGAAATACAACTCAAAGACTAACTGTCAATAACTTCTTGAGATTCCTGACTAAACTTAGTCTCTCAAGAAAATTAACCAAAGGTTAATATAAATAAGGTTTGTGTTTATAAGTCGCTTCAAAAAGTAGATACACAAGTTTAAAACAAATATTATATTTAACAAAGATATTCAAAGAAGATGTTCTAAGTGTATGAGTGTGAAAAACACTTATTTTATTTTTCTCTTTCACGTATGTTCTTTGAGTGTATGCGTTGATATACAAATCAGTTAGTTACTTTCCCAATCTTTAAATACCCTTTTATATAGGAAGAAATATATTCGTTAGAGGATGAAGTTGGAATATCCTTAATGTAATAGTTGTATAAATGCAACTTCATATTGCAACATTAGAGTGACACTTGCAGCATAAAGTTTGTGAGGATAATGGGACATGAAAAACTTCTTTAGTGTATAGTATAATACTTTACATAAAAAAGTAGATTTGCTTTTGTAGTCCAGTCACATCAATCAGTCGTTGGCCTTTGGATTTATCCTTCTAGTCAGAGGCATCATATACAAGTTGATGAAGCTTGAGTATAGTTCAAAATCTGTCTTCAGAACTTTGTGAGACTTCAGAGTCTTTGGAGTTCAGAGTTCTGAGACTTTTAGATGCTGGTAGTCATTGTCTTTATCAGAGTTTATATGGATAGTTTATGTGCACAAATGTTGACTTGACAAAACAAATGCTTAACTTCCTTGTAAACATGCTATTAATATATTCTTTGGTTCAGAGTTTGAACGTCTTCAGAGTAAGAATTTGTTCTCTATTTGTTGCACATTTAGCAAAATAATTAGAGTACACAATTATTCTTTACACTTTGTTATCATCAAAACTCAAGGATAACTGTAGAACCAAACTTGTTCCAATAAGATTTGTCATCGGCTAAATCTATAAGTATGAGTGGTTCCCCTTTGACTTTTGTGTATTTGAGTCTCTTTCAATGTCGCTCAATTTGGCGAACTCTTGCATCCGTTTCACAAATCGGTTCGACCAAGTCTTGACTTTTGTTATTGAATGAGCCATCCGTTCCACTGATGTAAATGGTATAGGGGATCCCGATTTCAAATAAACTTGAACAAATGTTGTGACTTTGAAAGCCATCAAATGCATATAATACACTCATTTGGATTTTGAGGTGGGGCGGTGCACAGGGGGAAAGTAATGCATAAGAAGTTGGAAATACCTTTGCAACCGAATTCATCAAAGCGGTATCGTAATCGGTAACACACCTCCAAAGCCTAAGTAATACTCTCCTATTTTTCACTCTCTAGAAATGCAAACCCGACAAAATATGTCTTATCGGTAGAGGTAACACCAACCATTTATAATAGTGGAAGTCTGTACTTGTTGGTCTTATACATTGAATCAATGACGAGCATGGTAGGAAACATGTTAAACAACTTGATAGAATGAGGATGAGTCCAAAGTATATCTCTAACAATTATTTCATCCTCGCACGTTAGGTACCCGAAAACATAACTATTATTCTCCAAAAGTTTCAATAGCTGTTGCATTTCACTTCTACCCCCTTAGTGCCTTGTTATATTGGTATCGAATATTGTACACTTGTTTGATATTTGAGATATATTCGGGTCTTTTACTTTTCAAAGTTGCAAGTATATTTTTCGGTTGAACCAAATTCAATGTCATGTCTAAAATGTGTGTCTTTCTTTTCCGGCATGAGGCGACACAAAATTGGATGACCGACTAATTTTTCACACAAGTCATGGTTATGTAAACCACATATGACATTAAATATCCATGTCTTATATGCAAATATATAACGACTCAACTTAAGGGGACACTCACATTTTTTTGAACCGGTGTCATCTCGTTTAATATTCCAGAGAGGAGGTATATATTTCCTACTTCTTTCACATGTCATCGTCACAAATGCACCTCTTATATCTGAATCATTATTGGACCTTCCGATTACCATATTAAATCCTATTTTGGAGGCCTTTGTACAGATCCATTGAAGCATGTAATCACAAAATTCAAAGTATTACTCATTTTTAACTTGGTTGCCAACATCTACCTCCTTCATAACAACATCTTTAACATCCAGAGACATAACATGTTTGGGGAAAACATCGGGATGCACCATATCTAATGAAAACAGTTACAGTAATAAAATTCAAAAATTGTTAAAATTGTAAACAGAGCTGAAAAAATGAGAACATGCAGACTACAAAGATGCATCTCCGTATGGATTCATACAGAATCCAAAGATGCATCTCCAGATTCAACGCACATTTTTCAGACTAAAAACAAACTTAATGTGACCATTGAAATTTGAAATGAATGATCTTTACTTGAAATTCCAACTTCTTTTGCTTATTTTGATGTGATGAAATACAAGAATGAAGATTTGAAGTGAACATTTTGATTGTGAATGAAAGAGTTTTTGGAGAGGATTTGAAGTGAAAAAGAAATATGTGCATGTGATCATGCAGATGACTCTTTTATCAAAATCACATTTTCTTATTACGAATATGCATATCCGTAAATACCTGACATGCAAAGGTGACAAATATTTCAAAATCCCGCTCCAAACCTCTGAAAATGCATCTCCATAATATCTACTAGACTGCTCAAATATCAATATATTTGTTGAAAATATCTATAAATGCATCTTCGAAATAAAATTTTGTTTTATTCTAAGGTGACACTCATTTGATACGTCATAAGATGGTGCAACAGTGCTTCTGAAAATATATCTCCAAAATCAAAGATATATTTTAAATTTAGTTTAAATAGTCTTTTGGTCCCTGTAAGTTAGCGAATTTTTGAGATTTTTTTATCCAAATACCCCTAATTTAAAAAAAACAAACAAAAACCCTGATTTCAAAAAAAATCCCAAACTACCCCATTTTTACCCCACTTTTAAGAGGAGACGTCTGACCAATTGGCGTCAGCTCCTAAAGTTAGAGAGGAGGCACCAATTAAATTGGTTAGGGCACATGGTGCTACCAATCCAATTGGCGCCCATGTGTTACTTTTGAGAGGAGGCGCCAATTGGTCTGGCGCCTTAGTGCGAAATGCATTTTTTTTTGTTATAAATATAGATGTTATATGAATTGTTTTTCCACATCTCATTTCATCATTTTGCAAACATGTTTGGTGTTCGTCGCCGCTATGGAAAGATGATTTATTCGAGAGACAAACCTCAGATGTTGATGCTCTTTTGAAACATCACTACTTTCGATCAACTGAAGAGGGAACTGGTTCGTTGGTTAGATGGAAAAATGCCAGAAGGGGGAAAATTAGAAGTATTGAGAGACTCAATAATATATTTGGTTGGATGCGAATAAAAACTGATAAGGATGATAGGGAAATGATGTTTGGACGAGATGACATCAATTTGATTGTTGTAATTAGTTAGAAATATTCTGTTTTAAGTTTGCTTATGTTGTGATGATGTTTGTTGTGGACCTTGTTGTAACAAAAAGTTAATATAAAAAATGAAGGTTACAAAAATCCAATGTTACAAAAAAATTATGACTCAAATGTTGCTCCTCGATTGGGACAATTGTTCTTATTGTGTCCTGGTTGATGACATATACTACATAGTCTTATCATTTTATCTGTCGTATGCATTTCTATTTTAATACGCATGCTGTTTGGTCGTCCTTTTTTCTTTCTTCGCATCTCGTTGTTGTGCCAAACTATGTCACTTTCATGTGGAGGCCAATATTCCTCCTTGGTAGCACTGAGAAGCTTTTGTTATACACATTCATGATGGTAATATCATTGTAAACATCAGACAAATGACTGTAAGCGTCCTGGCGAGTATGTGCGTATGTCGTAATAACATGGGCGCAAGGAATGCGGAAGGCCTGAAACTTTCCACACTCGCACCAACTTCTGTTTAGTTTGACAACATATGATAAATTTTGTATCCCCTTATTATGGTCCATTGTTTCCTATACACTGAAATTTTTCCTATGACAGCCAAAGGTTGTTACCGCATATGTGCTAGCTTTGATGCTCTCCTCTTTCATCACTTTCATGCAACACTCACTGAATATTTGCCCAGACATTAACACCGCACTTCATCTTTCACCTCTGGTTACGAAGGTAGAAGCCAACTTATAATAGGTTGATCTGACCAAGGCGGTTATTGGCAGATTTCTAATGCCTTTGAATATGCCGTTCATGCATTCCACAAGGTTTATTGTCATGTGGCCCCATCGACAACCTCCGTCAAATGCCCTTGTCCATTGCTTTACTGGTATGTTATCCAACCATCTTCCTGCATATTCATTAGACAGTCTAATTTCATCATGGTAATATTGAAATGATGGTTGAGTTAGAGAATACCCAACATTCACCACTTTCTTGCGAAGGTTCTTATCTTTGATTGCACACATGAAGTTTTCTGTGATATGTTTAATGCAATAGACCTGGGTTGAAGGAGGATCATGTCATCCATTGTCATGGTTATTGTAAGCACTCTCAATGGCATCATGTCTATAAGAAATCAAGTAGAGATTGACTTGTGGAGCCACATGTGTTCTGAGATGTCGAAGAAAGAAACCCCAACCACCACCAGTTTCACCTTCAACCAGAGCAAAGGCAATGGGAAAGACATTGTTGTTACCGTCTTGTGCAACCGCCATAAGCAAAGTACCCTTGTATTTGCCTTATAACCATGTTCCATCAATTTGAATAATAGGTTTGTAGAATGCAAAACCTTTGATGCACGGGTCAAACGCCCAAAAGAGACAGTGAAAGATTCTATTTCCAGCAACACAGGTTCTGTCTGGCATAATTGCTGGCAATGTCTCCATAATTGCAACAGTTCCTGATACGTATGTTTTTAGTTCCAATAAAAACCGTGACAATTCTTTGTATGAATCTTCCGAATTGCCGAATACCTGTTCAACATCCTTTGTCCTCACAATCTACGCTTTCTTGTAAGATGAAGTATAATTATATCTTGTTCTGATATGAGATATAATTATGCTCACATTCACTGATGGATCTTTGTTAACAAGCGGCAAAATGTCTTGACATATCAATGCAACGCTTAATTTACGGTAATCTTATTCAACGTTAGTTGTAATGCAACTGTGAGGTGGGTCTATTGAAGCTATTTCCCAAGAGTTACTTTTCTTTTTATGAGACGCAGCCAACTGAAACTTACAAAGGATGTTACGATATTCGATGACATACCTCCTCAAATCAGTGCGTTTCACTATGAAATCAGCAGAGTTATTCATGCGAAATTTTTTGATAGCTCACACACATTCTTCTTTAGTGCGGAACATGTCTCCCACCTTTAACTCGCATGATCGTGGATACGGGTTATAAAAAACACTGTTGGATGTTTAATCATCATGCAGATCCATGTTTGTCATATGTTGAGGCAGATTGTAGACATGACTTGGAGGTAATGGCGCTGGTTGATCATCATCTTCAATGTTGTTGTTCAACATATGATCGACCTGTGTCTCGGTCTCTTCTTCTTCTTCATCAACGATGCTGACTTTTGCTTTTGCTTCTGGGTCGACGTCATCTGAGTATTGTGAATCAAATTCATCATATTCATCCTGATTAGTCATTTGAGATTGCTGAGATTGTTGAGATGGTATACTTGGTTGAAGAGTAATATACAACTCAATACAATTGCAACCAGAATGTTCGTGACTAACAAACATATATTCAACATCTTCATCATCTCGTACCTTTAGCGGAAAAAACTTGCATTCACTGTTCTAAAAAAAATGGATTTTGATACGTGATCTTTGACACAATACCATATCCTATGCAGGATTGAATTCGTTTTTTCAGATGCAAGAAATTTGAATTTCTCTTGATCGTAAGTCAGATGGTATCAGTGTTTCGAAAACAAAACACGTATAACTCAAACTCATATGTATCACCATTGCAGTGAACATTGACACTATATTTCGGTGAAGATGACATTGTAATATTTCTTGTGTAGATGAAAATTAATTTCCTACTGCAGATGAATGTGTGTTGATTGTTGGATGTAGATAGTAAGACACTTAAATAGGTAAGTGATATGTCTAACATGCAAGCAAGTCCGAAGTGATGTGTCAAACATGCAAGCAACTCAGACTCATGTTTCAAACATGCAAGCTAGACGAAAGTGATGTGTCCAGCATGCAAGAGAGAGGAAAGCCACATGTCACACATACAAGCCCTAGCTTCAAATGAATTGACGCTTGCTTGCAATGCTTGCACATGGGCGTCAGTCCATTTGACGACACCATGTCTTGCATGCAGACCTCGTAACCAAGCATGTAGAGCCATGCATGCGCCATACTAGCTCTAGATGTGTCATGCATGAGCCCAGGGAGACGCCAATTTGATTGGCGTTAGCATGTAGCAAATGCACATGGGCGCCAATTCATTTGGCTAGCACATGTAATCATATTTTTCCAAGCTTCCCTACTTTTGCATGTCACACCTTATAAATAGGCAAGAGATTCTCACATTTCTCCCACACCAACACTCACTACTTCCTCAACAACATCAAATCTTTCATCTACAACAACATCTTTCATCTGCACCAACCTCTTTCATCTCTGATAAGATATCTATCCCCACAATGAGCAAATCATACAGAGGAACAGTTGCAAACATAACAACTTATGTAAGCGTTTAATTCTTTTGTTATTTGTCTAGAATATCTTTTAATAACGTATCAACTTAGTAACGTGTTTTGTTGTTTCTTTTATAGGATGTTTCAAGGTTCCGTACTCGGGTCCACGAATATGTACACATGGACCCGATGATTCAACCTTATGTCGAACTCGCCAGTTTTGGACATATAAGCAAAATAATGTCTTAGTCAGTGGATAATAAATTCATTCTTGCATTATGTGAAAAATGGCGTCCCGAGACACACACATTCTGGTTTCCAACTGGTGAGTGTATCGTGACGTTAGAAGACGTCTACATGCTATTGGGACTGCCTATCAAAGATAAAGTTGTAAATGGTAAAACCAACTATATGAATTCAATTTGCATGGACCTCTTGGATGCTGATTTGTTAGATGATAACTCAAGATGTCAAGGTATACTCCTTTGACGCCTTAAGGTATACTATAACAACTTACATTTAGATGAGCATTCTATCGAAGAGACTCGAATAATAAAAACTAGGTGTTACATTATGCTTTTAATTGGTTCTTTTTTATTTCCTGAAGGTAGTGGTTCTAGTATGCATGTTATGTATTTACCTTTACTAAGACATGTAGATAGAATAGGAAGTTACAGTTGGGGATCCGCTTGTCTGACCTATCTTTATAGATCTTTGTGTAAAAATTCACACAAAGACACATCTACCTTTTCTGGATGTGCTGTTTTGCTCCAAACATGGGATTGGTCAAGACTACCGTCCCTAACACCCGTCAACAACAACTTTTTCACATTCCCGTATGAACAAAAGTAAGTTGTTTAAAATGCTATATATTTACTTACTTTACCGATTATTATCTCTAATTAATATTTTTACCTTTATGGTGCAGATGGTCGGCATGTGGTATGAGTTATAACAGGTGTCCTAGACACTGTATTACCCAATATCGCAATCTCTTGGATCACCTACGACTAACAAATGTATGGATAATAACCTAATTATTTCATAATAATTTGTTAATTCCTTTTACCAAGTTTATAATCTAACATACATTCACATTTCAGTTCATTTGACGTCCATACCTAAATTTGGATCATGACCATTAAATCAACGAAGAAGACACAATCGTATGGACTGCATGCACACTGATCATAAGATTCACCACTGTGGAGATACACAATAGTGATCGTGTGAAATTGTAGTTCGGTATGCTTCAACACATCCCAGATCCCCCAACAAACCTATGAGAATGGCATCTACGCAAAGTTAACGACCAATGGAACTTCAACCCATGGCAAAGCTTCGCTAAATCTGAGTGTCGCAAATGGAAGCACCGCCATGACCATGTCTTAACTGACGCTGTGATGCCAACCGAAGAAAAACCAAGTCATACTTATATGGCTTGGTACAAATCGGTTAGTTTTGAGTTCATCGCCAAGGATATGTACCTATATGACCCACGTCAGGCAACCTACACACCAGACGCCTCAACATCTAACCCCTAACAACATTGTCAGACCGACTACACACAACCCCATATCCGTCAAACTTTCCGTTCCACAAACACACAAACATACAACCCTAACATGCCATACACCCAGCCACAATACCAAGAGCATACCTCGTACCACCACCAACAACTAGATCATTAACCAGATACCCAACATCGCTTCGCACCCAACACATCACCCTACCAAAGTCGCCTTAGCCAAAACATTCAACGATCATTTAACACCAACTGTCCCTCCTCATACCATAGCCAAAAAGCCCAAGCATCTCAAAACTGAAACCTTCAACAATCCAATGTCTACCAAACACCACAACAACATTTCCAACCTTTCCTCGACACATCATTCACACCAATGTCTCCCTTCAATCGTCTCGGTCGCCCGCCAACAAGTCAAACACAACCCAACTACTCTGGCATGGGTCATGAACTCAGTTATGGAGGTACACCTTCGATGCATATACAAGACTATACTGATTTGTCTGACTATCTCAATAGGCCATCTCTTGCAGTTGGTAGTGATGTTCCTGGACCCTCAGATCCTCAAACACCTGGGGTGAATCATCAACGTGGGTTAGGGCCACGGGTTCAGGTAGCTAGGGGATGTGGGACCGGAGGTCGATTAGGTGATCCCGGTCATCAACATTAGACTTTTTTGTGTAAACGGGAATTAATATTAATATGAATTGGTCCGATTTCGAAATTATGTATCATGTAGATTATTTTTGAAAAAATTTACAAAACACACTGAGGTGCCAATCAAATTGGCGTCTCCCTTTAACATTTACACATGTGCGCCAATTGAATTGACTGCACCATGTGCCATAGCCAATCCAATTGAAATGACCGGGGGCTTCAACCAGATTTCGCCCTATGCATCGGGAATTGAATCAAGATCAACTGCTTTTTAATTAAGCTTTTGGATTTGGCTCTCGAATTTACTATTGAAAAGGAAGGGATGTTGGGCGAGGTGATGGCTCTCTTTCAAGATATGCATCTCGAACCAGGTCTCCAACCGGCACTGAAATTGGCCCTGCACTGGGGGTGCCCCTCCCCGGTCTCAAGAACTCGAGCGGTCTTAACTTAACTTAATAGGTACTGGTAGCCGATTCGTATTGTATAGCTGCTGGGAAGCATAAAGATCGATCAATGTCCTGATTGCAAGGCATTAAGATGTCAATGCCTAGTAGTGAATGTGTTCCCGGTGGGTCTATCGTCAGTGTTCTAGTGCAAATAATATATCTATGTTTTTCAAAGCACGTCAAGACCAAAACAAAGCGAACGGACGGCAGGTTACTTTGATCTCACGCGGGCCTATACTTCGGCAACTAAGAAGGGGGCTGGGCAATAAGGAGGCTCCTAGCTAAACTTGTCTCGTTCGCGAATGAACCCAACGTCAGGAAATGAAAGAGGCCGCCCTAAGCACCATGCCTGTTTTGATCCTTGTTCCCCTTCTCGCCTCGCCCTATCCGACTGGACACCACATCTCGTCTTCAACTCATTCCGACACTGTGAGATCCTATGGTCACGCCTTAGTCCGAAGGGCTAAACGGGCTTTTGGGCTTTATAAAGAAATATTAATATGAATTGGTCCGATTTCGAAATTATGTATCATGTAGATTATTTTTGAAAAATTTTACAAAACACACTGAGGTGCCAATCAAATTGGCGTCTCCCTTTAACATTTACACATGTGCGCCAATTGAATTGACTGCACCATGTGCCATAGCCAATCCAATTGACGTTTCCTCTCTAAGTTTAAGAGGAGGCGCCAATCCAATTAGTGTCTCCTCTTAAAAATTGGATAGATTGAGATTTTTTTTAAAATCAGGATTATTTTGAGATTTTTTTTTCAAAATCTGGGTTATTTTAGTAAAAATTCAATTTTTGATTTTGATTATTGTATTTTTTTTGTCTGAATCCCTATATTTCTTTATGTTGGTTTTAGTCTTAAAAAAAATGTTCAGAAATGAAACATTAAAAATTCGATAATTTACGGAGAAAAAAAAGTTATTTTAACCTTAAAATTTTTAATATGATATTTTTCATCCCATTCCATAAAGTAAAATAAGAAATTGCTTAATTTATATATTGAAAATGATAACTAAACCTATTTCCTATTTCGTATTAGACTCGTGACTTGTGCACAAGAATAGCCATTTGTCTACTTTAGTTTGTAGCAATATAACTTCTAACCTTCTAACATAAAGAAAATTATTATAGATCATATAGCTAGAGCATGTATCAATTACTACAGCGGTTCATTTTGGTTTCACAAAACAAGAAAGATATTCCTTACCTAAAAAAATCATATATATAGTAAAAATAAATAAATAAATAAGACTTCCGAAAAGGTGATAAAAATTTCATAAGAAAAAGATGATATTAGAAAAGTAAAATAACAAATTTGATTAGGGGGACCACCACTAAGCCGGTGTCAGTACCAGGTTCTTACAGAGCACGTCCTTACTCAATACTCATAATAAACTTTGAAGTTAACCGGGACCTATATAACCGATTCTCTCTCATTTCCTTCATTTCTTCCCTTTCTCGTCTATTGAATTGTTGAATCTCTTATACGTACGTACTCTCTTTCATTCTTCATTCCATTTCTTCCATCTAACCATCCACATCTCAGGTTCATCGCTTTCATCATGTTCGAAGCTCACGTAAGAATCCTCCATAATTTTCACTTGTAATTCATTTTTTCGCGCATTGATATTCAACCTGATTTTCAATTTGATGCGTGCGTTTTCGTAGTGTATGCGATCTTTCTTTTTAGGCTTCGGTTTCAATAATTTGTGATGTTTCTCGAACGCAGGCTTTGTATGATTTTTGTCAATTAACGATGTTGAATGCTATAAGTAAGAGTAAATTAGTTTGGAGACTATGCTTCTGTGTAGTGATGTTTGCTTTGTTGACAGGTACTGCATTTGCTTCGGAGATATTTGGGCGAATATGTACACGGACTCTCTTCGGAGGCCTTGAGAATAAGTGTTTGGAAGGGTTTGTTTTCTGCTATTTTCTCTCAATTTATTCTCTAATTTTTTTTTTTGATTTCCTGTGCTGAAATTATGCATTCTGAGCTAAATTAGCAGTTGTGGATTACATTCAACTTATCTTAGTTTGGAAATCTTCTTTTCTCCCCTTAATTTATACTTCACCTTGGAGGTGTTGTGAGTTGAAAGGAGAATAGATTATTCTCTATTTGCTGGATTGCTGATGCCGGATGGCATATTTGGTCAGAGAATAACTCTGGAGTTTTTAGATAGATATTTGTAGGACATGCTTGTTTTTCTAAGAGTATTTTTAGTTTTGCTGTCATTGGTTTCTTTGGGTTTTTCTTTAATATTTTATTTTTTATATGCAAATGAAATTGTTTTGCTCTTTGAAGTGATTTAACAACTATGGTGGTTAAGCATATGCTATATGCTAGACGTAGTTTCATTAACACACGCCTTTACATTTTAATATTGTATGCTTTTGCATGGAACCAAATTCAATATTGCGCCAGCAAATTTATTTTTATTGAATGAGTTCATCTCAGAATACAATGTTGGCTGAAGCTTTTTGTCATGAATGCTTGCAAAATTTCACATTACTCTGAAATGCTTTTTACTCCTTTGAGACAATCGATCATTGTTATTCCATCTAAAGGATCAACTCTGCAGGTGACGTTGTCCTCAAAGATTTGAAGCTAAAGTCAGAGGCACTAAATGCACTAAAACTCCCGCTTACCGTCAAATCTGGTTTTGTTGGTACCATCACATTGAAGGTAGCATTTACCATTTCTGGTTGTCTGATAACAACTTTTGGCTCCTTACTTTGGATTGGTTAGTCATAGTCATATATGCGTGCATCTATGTGCGTTTTATAATTATACGAGTATGAATGGATACATATGCACATGCTTACATGCATATTTAGCTGTTAAAAATATATGGCATACAAGCTTGCGTGTTTGGTTTTGTAATTTCAATGTATTTTTTAGTGGTTTACGATGTTCGTTTTTATAACTCATCTTTTTACCTTGTTTGATGCTCCTCATTTTCCCCCCTTTTACCTCCTCTGGAATTCTTCCTCGAGCTTTCAAATTGAATGTTCATTCAAATTTCTGCCTCACTCTCTATAATGTAATAGGTTCCTTGGAAAAGTTTGGGGAAAGAACCGGTGATTGTTCTAATCGATCGTGTCTTTGTTCTTGCTAATCCTGCTCCTGATACTCGAACTGTAAAGGTACAAAAGTATTTTTGTTTGTAGTTTAATTAAGTAATGTTTGTATCCTTTTCTTAATTAAGCTATTACTTTTTACAGGAGGAGGATAGAGAAAAACTTTTCCAAGACAAGCTTCAGCAGATTGAGGTAAGATTCTATGCAACTTGTGAAAATATCTTATTTAGCATCTATTTTAAGAAAGGTATATTGATGCTTGTTGCCCAGTCGATTGTGTAATCTGTGATAGATTTTCTTGCATTAAAATTTTATAAAGTTATCATGACATTTGTGCCCAAACCAAATTTTCTTTTTATTATTTTCAATCAATTTTGATGAACCTTCAATGTTGTACCATCTATGTGACTAAATGTTGGACGGTAAGGAGCCACCATGAAAGTAACTTAGCGAGAAGAGATGAAAATGTTTCTGATTGATGAATGGTTACATAAGACCCAACAGGTTTAGATTTGAAATACAATTACTTGAAAGAGGATTTGTGTACTTTAAATTGTAGAGGCTGCTTAAGTTATGTAGTTTAGTGTGGAGAAGACCTGTGGAAGCACTTGTAAGGAGGGTTGACTCGATGGAAGGTAGTCCATTTGATAGAAAAAAGGAGGGAGACAACAAAAAGTTATAGGCCATACCAATTATGAAAAAAAAGAAGATTTAAATCGTCTATCTTTGGACTCGGTACATGATAGGGTATTATTTGTTGTTTGATCCATAAAGCTGATTCACCTAATGGGAAAAAGCTTGTTTAGGTTACACCTCCTGTTACAGCTATGCTTAGCTGTCAATTCTACTAGAAATACCTCCACAATATTAGAGGTGTCCAATATTGGTCTATCTTTGGACTCTGTACATGTTAGGGTATTATTTCTTGTTTTTCTCAATCCAGACACTATTAGAGGTGTCCAAGAGATGTCATCTCAACGGTAGGAGTTTGACTTTGTAAGGGACGGAGTTAAAATATCTTCGGATATGGTTGTAAAATGGTCATTATTGCAACTTATAGTATCCCCCTTCCCAGTATTTTTTTGAACACTATTAGAGGTCAGTCAGTGTAGCTTCACTAGCTTGCACCGTTTTGCTCTATCTTTATTTCAAATAGCTGCATTCCTCTGAAAAGGGGAGGTCCAGAGAAGGAAAATAAAGTGATAAGCAAGGAATTTAGTGGCTTTTTCTTTTTATGATACATTTTCCCTGTCTTCGGGCCTCTGTTAAACTTCATCAACTTTTATTTTTTAAATTATATTTTTTCTAATATTTGTTTTTTCAATTCTTTGTCTTTTTTTCCATTGCTCATGCAGGAAGCAGAGTTGGCAACACTTGATGCAATATCCAAGTCCAAGTTGGGAAGTGTACGAATTTTATATAATCTAGCTAATGGTTATTAAATTCACTTGGTTTATGATTAGTTTACCCATTTTTTCATGTTATTTAAAATATGATGAAAATATTAGAGTTGGAAGAAACGACATATGTGAATGTGCTTGAGGTTTGAGTGCTCTCAGCAATATACATTTCTATTCATTGGAGTTACAATGAGAGTAGATGCAAAATTCAGCAATATACATTTCTATTCATTGGAGTTACAATGAGAGTAGATGCAAAATGTAGTTTTCAAGATGAATACTGTGGCTAACAGTAACACTATTCTCTGATATCCATTATTCATTTTGCTTCTATAGAGTGAATCCAAACTATTTGGAAATGGAACGATAAAAATTTATTCAGGCTCCAACACACCCATAAGTTGATGACTAAGTATTTCCATTCCTAGCTTGAATACTATTTTTTTTAAAAACTGGGCTGCACAAGCTTTTGACAAAATATCTATAAACTGTCCCTCTGAAGTCCTAGATTTTGAGTTGAGTCTAACTTAATTTTACAAAATTGGCTTGTAAGGTGAAGATTGTCCATATTTATTAACATATGTTTAGGCCATCTCTCATCCAATGTGAGATTCTTAACATCCCCTTCACACCCAAGATTGAACATTTGATGTGCTCTTGAGTCACTTGATAGCAAAATTGTGATAGTTGGTTGCCCAACAAATTATGGATAGACTCTGATACTATCTTAGAGTTTGGGTTGAGCCTAACTCAACTCTACAAAGCCGACTTGTAAGGTGAGGATGAGTGGATGAACCCCCACTTATAAACGTATATTCACGCCCTTTCTATTCAATGTGGGATTCTTAACACACTCGTCATCCAATGTCGGACTCTTATCAAGTCAATATTAAGTTGCAATCAAGTCAGTGTCAATAACATTCAAGTTTCTTATTCTTCTTTCATCTTTTACCTTAAATCTCACAATTTCAGCATGATATTATAGCTTATCCCAAATTCGTTGAGTCACTTGCTGTCAACTTTGTACTATCGGGCCACAATTCTATTGTTTAGTCTTGGATGTAAGGATGTGGTTGAAAGTTCATCATTAGATGAGAGATGATCCGAACATATGTTATAAGTGAGGACAATCCTCACCTTACAAATTTATTTTGTAAGGCTGAGTTATGTCCAATTCAAATTTTAAATGAAGAAACATATGGAGTATAAATCAAACCATAATCAATCGAGCTTCTTCGTGATAACATGTTGGTCTAGCTCAATCTACCCCATTCATTCTCTATTTATTAGCATTGATATAGTTTTTTTTATTTTCTGCCTATTGATTCGAGCCACCTTCATTTATATCCACACACCAAGCCTAATAGTGTGGGCGTAAGAGGTATAATTTATTAGAGAATGATAAAGAATTCATAGAAGATGAGTTAACTAAGTTTGTATTGAATGAACTCATCAAAGAACTAGTTACATATGGACTCATATATATATATATATATATATATATATATATATATATATATATATATATATATATATATATATATATATATATATATATATATATATATATATATATATATATATATATATATATATATATATACACTAGTGACAACTCAACATAACTAATTAAGCTGTTTATAGTTAAACATAACAAACTAATGCCAACTCAGCATAACAAGCTGAGCTTAACACTAACAGACTAACTACTCTAATATATTCCCCTCAAATGGAGGAGTCTTCTGCCTGTCTGCTGAAGACGATCCTTTAGTGTAGAGTAGTCTTGTCCACTACTCTAAGATGATCCCTAAGATTAAGAAATCTCAGGGCAGAGAGTGGTTTAGTCAGAATATCTGCATTCTGCAACTCAGCAGGAATGTGCTTAACACAAAATGTTTTATTGAGAACCTTCTCTCTAAGGAAGAAAATATCTAGCTCCATGTGTTTTGTCTTGGCATGAAGAACAGGATTGTGAGACAAAGATACAATGCTAAGATTATCACAATAGAGAATGAGAGATAGAGTGATGACTTGCAGTTCTGAGAGGAGAGATTGGACCCAAAGTACCTCTGAAGCAGTGCTAGCCAAACTTCTGTACTCAACCTGGCTACCAGTGTTTGTTTCTTGGACCACCAAAATATCAGATTGAACCCAAGATAAATGCATGAGCTTGATGTAGATTTTCTATCATCAGGATCGAAACCCCAGTCCGCATCAGAGAAGGCTGTGATTTGCAATGGTTTAGCAGGATTGGTTGGCATAAAGTGCAGGCCATGATGCAATGTGCCTCTGAGATACCTCAAAATTCTATTGATAGCAACCCAATGAGTTTGCAAAGGGTGAGCTAGAAATTGACAGGCCTTGTTCACTGAGAAGCTGATCTCCGTTCTAGTGATGGTGGCATATTGCAATGCCACAACAACAGACCTGTAGTATGAAGGATCTTGAAGATAATCTGAACTCTGTCTTGTGAGTTTAAGATTAGACACCATAGGGGTGAGAAGACTCTTGGCCTCACTTATATTTGTTTTGGCCAAGAGATCTCTGATGTATTTAGTCGGAGATAGGAATAGGCTTCCATTGGAAACTTTTGAAACCTCAATTCCTAAGAAATAGTTAAGTGAGCCAGGTTATTTAAGAGAAAACTGGGCATGAAGCTGAGTGATTAGATTTTGAATATGACTTGGAGAATTCCCTGTAACAATGATGTCATCTATATATACCAACATGAAAATGGTATAGGTAGGTTTTCTTTGAGTGAATAAGGAAGGATCACACTTGCTGGTGAGGAAGCCAAAGTTGTGAAGAGCAGAGGTGAGCCTTTCAAACCAGACCCTAGGGGCCAGTTTTAAACCATAGATTACTTTGTTCAGTTTGCAGATTAAATTAGTATTTGAATTGACAAAACCAGGAGGCTGTTGCATGTAAATTTCCTCAGCCAAAATGCAATTTAGAAAGGCATTGTTCACATCAAGTTGAGTGATATGCCATTGCCTAGAAATAGCAAGTGTCAAGACAATCTTGACAGTGACAGGCTTAACCACAAGAGAAAAGGTTTCTTGAAAGTCAAACCCATGAACTTGGTGAAACCCTTTTGCAACAAGCCCGACCTTATATTTCAGAATGGAGCCACCAGGGTTTTGCTTGATCCTAAAGATCCATTTACACCCAATTGCCCTTCTATTAGGAGGAAGGTTGGTGAGAGTCCATGTGTTGTTTTGCAGCAATGCGGTATGTTCAGCTTGCACCACTGAGGATGTTTGAGTGCTATCTTATAGGAACTAGGTTCCAATTCAATTAGAAGGAAAATAGGAGGATGTTTGAGTGCTATCTTATAGGAAGTAGGTTCCAATTCAATTAGAAGGAAAGTAGGATGAAGTCTAGGTTGGACAATACCATCCTTGGCTATAGTGACCATAGGATGAGTATTTAGGGGATAAATATGTGGTGTAGGAGGTGAAGAGGAAGAGTGTGAGTTGGAAGCTCCTGACACAAGCTCAGGCAACTGAGAGTCAGGGAGAGATGAGAATGAAATGGGAGAAGCATGAGACAATGTAGGACTCTCAAATGTGGATGAATGTGGCTGCTGTGTAGGAGAACTAGATTCTGAGGCATTTTGAGAGGAAGAAGCATTAACAGAGATGGAGGTATTATTTGGGCTGCGAGAAGGAGAATTGAATTGAAAAGATGTAAAAGAGAAGGGAACATGGATGGAGTTCTGAGTATTATTAGGAGAAGACATGAAGGTAGAGGCAAACATAGAGGAGTAAGGGAACTTGATTTCATTGAAAATCACATCCTTTGAGATGTATATTTTGCCATCAGGTGCTAAGCACTTAACCCTTGTGTTGAGAAGAATAGCCCAAGAACATACATTCTTTGGAGTGATAGGCAAATTTGTTAGGATTGTAGGGTCTGAGGTGTGGATATCATGCACACCCAAAAACTTTAAGGAACTTGTAGTCTTCTTCAGTGCGGTGGAAAGTCAGTCAAATATGGGGAGTTCATCCCTAAGATAGAAGTAGGCGTCCTATTGATAAGGTATGTAGCTGCCTGAAAGGCATGATCCCAGAATTTTAAAGGGAGTGATGCATGTGACAGCAAGGTGAGACTTGTTTCCATAACATGTTTGTGCTTCCTTTCCACAGAACCATTTTGGTGATGAGTATGTGGACATGTTAGTATATAGAGAGTGCCTTACTTAGTGAGTAAAGAAGTGAGGGGTTGGAATTCACATCCTCCATCAGTTTGAACTGTTTTAATCTTACAGTTAAACTGAGTGTTAACATATGCCATGAAGTTAGTAAAGGCTAAGGTAACTTCAGATTTAAGTCTAAGCAGAACAAGTGAATTTTGTAAAGGCATCCACACAAGTTAGAAGATACATGAAACCAGAGGAGGACAACATAGGTGCAGGCCCCCACACATCAGCAAACACTAAATCAAAGGGAGCAGTGTAAACAGTGGTAGAGTGAGTAGAGGGCAATCTATGAACTTTGTCTAAGTAACAAGCAGTGCAAAAATCAAACTTAGATTGATGAGGAACATAAATATTACATTTGGTAAGTACATTTTTGAGAACCTCATGATGAGGGTGCCCCAACCTATTGTGCCACTGAGCATACAAAGAAGGACCTAGTATGTTGGCATCTTTATTTGTACTAGACTTGAAATCAATAGAAGGTAAAGATGTACTAGTGAGTGTGTGAACATTAGGTGATGTAGAATTGAAAGAGATAAGAGTAGTGGCCTGTAGAGCACCAAAGGAATAAAGTCCATCCTTTCCAAGAGAACCTTGTAGCACAACTTCATATGTAGCCTGAGATTTGACAAAACACGTATCAGGATGAAACTCAAAATACAGGTGATTATCTCTAGCAAATTGACTCACTGGCTCACTGAAATGAGATTCTTAGTGATTTTAGGCATAAGCAACATGTTATTTAGTGTGAGTGTGACATGTGGTTTGTGTGTGGATTGAAATGAAGTATTATGAATAGATGTAATGGAGAAACCTTGACCATTACCAAGTAGCACTTGGTCAGAGCCAAATGTGGAGATGCTGTCTAGAAAGTGATCGGCAGAGTTTGTCACAAGATGTGTTGCCCCTGAGTCAGGATACTATTGAGCTGTAGTAGATGAACCAGTGCAAGTATTTCAACCTGCTAGATAAGCTTGAGGTTGTTTAGCTGAAAAGGGAGGATATGAAGGAGCTACTGATCTTGGAACAACTCCAGTTGAAGGTGCACTCCATGATGGAGTAGATGAGGGAGCACACCACTGGTTAGGAAATTGTTATGGAATGGACTGCCGCCAAGGATTCACAAAGTTAGAGGGAGGTTGTTGAGCAATGACTGGATTGCACCATTGGTTGGGGCTTGGTTGTTGCACTGAGAGCCTGTAGTAGCACACTTTAGCATCGTGTCCAATTTTTGAACATATTTGACACTGCACACGAGACCTACCACCATTACGACCGCCACCGCGAGTGTTGAAGGAACGCCCACCACGATTGTTGCGAGAAGCATCAAACTGTGGTTAAGATTCATGACTGGATAAAGACAAGGCTGAATCAGAAGAATTGGCAATCGTTGACTGTGACGACTGTGTGAGGTTACCTTGAGTAAGGTTAACGGTGAGATTCAAGAGATGAACTTCGAGGAGCACGATTCAGACAAGCTTCATGTGATAAGAGCATCGTTTCAACAACAACAAGTTCACCCGGTTGATCGCGATACTGGATAATCGACGCAAGATACTCCAATGTTAATACATCAACAATCATTTTCAACTGATCGCGATGCGATACCGGATCTCCGATCGACTCAAGGATATCAATGATTTGTTGAATTCGACCTAGATACTGTTCGATGGTGCGATCACCTTTCTCCATGCTACGAAGTACATAGCAAAGTTGTTTGGATTTCACGTAGATCTGAGTTCTTTAAAATTGATCAATCACGGTCTAGACTTCATGCGCATGAATGCATTTGACGACGCGTGGAAGTACGGATTCAGAGAGTGTAGTTAGAAGCCAAGTGAAGAGTAACGAATCTTCTTGATGCCATAGTAGATATGCTGGATTTTCGGAATCAGAAGCACGATCTTCAATTGAGAGGTTAGGGTGGAATCATCGGATTCACAAGATGACGATGCAGTTTGTGGATACGAATGATACCTTCAACTTGTTGCTTCCATGAAAGAAAGTTGTTGTTATCAACTTGATGTTGATTTGTTGCGCAAATGTTTTGAATGCATTCTTCAGTGATGAAGATGCTGCTTTTGTGAAGAAGAAGTGGTGCCACTGACCGGAGAATTGTTTTCCAGCTACGACAGTGAAGCATTGGTAGCGGAAGAAGACATGACTGTGATGGATCACAAGCTCATGATACCATATTAGAGAATGATAAAGAATGCGTAGAAGATGAGTTAACTAAGTTTGTATTGAATGAACTCATCAAAAATCTAGTTACATATGGACTGATGTATATATAGGATGCTATACTAGTGACAACTCATCATAACTAATTGAGTTGTTTACAGCTAAGCATAACAAACTAGTGCAAACTCAGCATAACAAGCTGATCTTAACACTAACAGACTAACTACTCTAATATAATTAATCCCGCATAAATTATAGAGAGTGACATTCCTAACGTTATAAACTGGTTTTGTAAAAATGAGTTAGGTCCAATATGAATATCAAGTAATCACATTAAATCATTGTCCATCCCATTTATTGTTTAATCTTCTAGAATAATTTTGAGCCATAATAGTTCACAAATGCTGTTGTGCATATCATGGGTATCTTCTTCAGCACTAGAAAGAACAACCACATATTTGCTTTTTGTTGGAATTTTCCCCTTCACTGTGGTTCGTCCCTAGTCATCTTAATTGCGACACTTGGCTTGCTTTCATTGAAGCCTTAACACCTTCACTGTGTTGGGTTTGAAGGGATGAATTTAGTAGTCCCACATTGCTTGGAGATATTGTTCGGGTTGTGTATATAAGTGGGACAATAGCTGGGTACAACTAGCACACTAACTAACTGACAACTGGCTACAACTAACTAGCTGTCTGCTTGCTATAGCTGGCACACCTAACTAGCTGACTCATCTAACATCCCCCACAAGGTCATGGTGGAGTTTTCCTAGAAATCACCTTGAGCTTGGAACGAAACTGCATGATCTTTTTAGTAGACAGAGGTTTGGTTAGCACATCTGCAATTTGAACAAAACCTGGAATGTGCACAACACTGAGTTGTTTAGATATAACCTTTTCTCAAACAAAAAATAGGTCTATTTTGATATGCTTAGTACGAGCATGAAGAACAGGGTTATGTGCCATAACAACTGTACTCTGGTTGTCCTAGTGAATAATAGAGGATGCAATAGGGACATGAAGCTCTTGTAGAAGAGTTTGAACCCAGAGAACTTCTGCAGTGGTGAGTGCAAGGCTTCCGTATTCAACCTCTGCACTTGACCTAGCAACAACAGTGTGCTTGCGAGACCACCATGAAATTATATTAGGTCCAAAATAGAGAGCTGAACCGGAGACATGTCGACGATCATCTGGGTTAGCAACCCAATCTGCATCATAAAAGGAGATGCAAGAAGTTGTATGGGTGAAGCCTGAGCAGTAGATGGCCTGGGTGAGTGGGACTGTACGGCTTGTGTGTGTATATGTGAAGTTTGGACAATAGATGGTGTGGGTGAATGAGACTGTAAGGGAGAAACATGAGAGGGAGATACTTATGTAATAGGATATGAGGTTGAAGTTGTGGGATTGAAGGAGTGTAAGGGCATGGGGCTTAAGTTGATTGATTTAGAAACAAAATTAGTTGGTTGAGCTTTAGGAGAAAAGAGATTATTGTATGGAAACCTAGACTTGTTAAACAAAACATCCTTTGATATATAAAGGCGACCACTAGGAGAGAGACATTTGTACCCCTTATGTGAGGTGGAATATCCTAGAAAAAGACATTCATGAGAACGAAAGTCAAACTTATGGGTATTGTACGGTCTTAAAAGAGGAAAGCAAGCACAATCAAAGACTTTGAGGAAGTGATAATCAGGGTGTTGACCAAAAAGGCGAAAATAGGGATTATTATTATTGATAGATGCAGATGAAAGTTGATTAATGAGATAGACAACTGTGAGGAAAGCAAAATCCCAGTATTTCAGAGGTAAAGAGGCATGACTGAGTAAAGTTAAACCAAAATCTACAGTGTATCTATGTTTGCGTTCTATGACTCCATTTTGGTGATGTGTGTGGGCAAATCAGCCTATGAATGATCCCTAGGTCAGTTAGAAATTTTGTAAATGGTCTGAATTCACTCCCCCTGCTAGTTTGGAGAGATTTAATTTGGAAACCAAATTGAAGTTCAACCGTAACTTTGAACTGTTTAAAAATGGTAAGAGACTCATATTTGGTCTTGATAAGGTAAATCCATGTAAACCTAGTGTCTGCATCTACAAACGTAATGTAGTATTTATGATTTGTGGAGGAAGGTACAGGGGTAGGGCCCCACAAGTCACTGTAAATAAGTTCTAACAGTGTATTATATTGAGTGAGAGAAGGAGAAACATATAAACGATGGGCTTTGCCGATACAACAAGTTGCACAAAATTCATAATTGGATTTATTGATAATAGGAATATTACAATCTTCCAATACAAGCAGTAAGGTATTGGGATTTGGATGTCCCAACCTTAAGTGCCAAGTAAATTGGGAATTGGGGAGCAAAACATTAGAAGTAGATTGTAAAACAGTTAAAGGAGTACATGGAGAAGAACTAGACATTAAACAAGAGGGAGAGCTCAGGCTTGACAATTGTAAGGGTAGCTTTGAGAAAACATACAATCCATCACTACCAATCGAGCCTTCAAGCAAGATTTGATTATTGCCCTGAGTTTTCACAAAACATTTATCAGCATTAAACTCTAAATAGACAATTATCTTTAGCAAACTTACTCACACTAATGAGATTTTTAGTGATGGAAGGGACATGTAAACGTTTATTAAGGATGAATAAGGTATTAGGACTAGATGGAGAAGAAAACATAGATGAACCAGAGGAGAGAATTGGCAGACCTTGACCGTTTCCTATGAAGATCTGGTCAGGACCTTCAACGGGAGCACATTAATGTTTTGAGAATTGTTTGTGACATGGTAAGATGCCCCAAAGTCTGGAAACTAGGAGCTGTTTGTGGCAGAGTTGGCCATGGTAAGCATGACATTAGATGGAGATGGAAAGTGTTGGGGGTAATTGGTAGGATAGATTGATGGTGTGTATGGAGGTCTAGGCTGTGTGTTAGGTCTAGGAGCACCATAAGAGAAACTATTGGAAGCATATGGATTATTATAAGCATTTTGGAAGGCTGAGTATCCCATAAAATCAAGAGGCATAGGAGCATAGAACCGCTGATTGAACCTATGATAGTAGTTGCCAGCAACGTGACCAAATTTGAAACAAACTTGGCATTAAATAGAACCATGGCGACCACGACCACGGCCACCACGACCACTATGAAATCCAGTATGACCACCTCTACCAAATGCATATCCAGAATAATTAGACACAGGCGACGATTCATAAGAAGGTACCCATGTAAATGAATTACCATCAGGCGCACTGGGAACAACATCAGAAATTGGCTTGGCTTGTGTGAGATTAATTGAAGCGTTATCCATAGTAGAAATCTTCTTGAGCTTTTCAGAACGCATCTCACGAGCAAGAAGTAGAGCCTCAACCTCTTCAAGTTGAATATCTTCGAATTTGCTCTCAATAATCGAAATAACTGGTCCAAATTCATGGGGAAGACCTTCAAGAAAAACATCGATATGTTGCTGAGCTGGAATAGAATCTCCTACTGAGGCTAACGAATCTACTAGAGTCTTAATGCAAAGAAGATACTCTTCAACCGTCGATTCACCAAGAGCAGTCGCGCGAAGCTCAGATCGCAGCTGTTGCACCTTTGCACGAGTGAGTTTCTGAAAGTGAGCATGAATTCGTTCCCAAAGATCAACAAATTTGGTACATCCAAGAACACGAGACATAAACGAACCAGATAAGGTTGATTGCAACCACGATAACAGCCATTGATCTTGACGAATCCAAGCGCAATATTGAGGATTTTCTGTTAGAGTTGCTGAATTAGGGTTTTGCACAAATTAGGAGGGAATTGAGGGAAAATAGATGTAATCTTGAAGATTATGAGTGTTGATAATTGGCTCTACTTGTTGACGCCAGATTAGAAAGTTCTTTTCAGTGAGTTTTTCTGAGATTTCAATTGAAAGGTAACGTGAGGAGCTCCACCATCAGTAGAAGAAATCGGAGGCGGCGGCATTGGTGGGGAATTATTTTCAGAATTAGTCATGATGGATCAAACCGAGGCTCTATGATACCATCTCAAAGTTGAAAAGAATTGAAAGAAATGATGAATTATATTGATTGAATCTTTTTCAATACTATCTGTTACAGTACAGTGATATATATATATATATATATATATATATATATATATATATATATATATATATATATATATATATATATATATATATATATATATAGCCACTGTTAACTATAACCAACTAGGAAAGGTAGTTACAATAGCTGGCTACAACTGACACTAACTAACTGACAGCTGGCACAACTAACTAGCTGTCTACTGGCTACAACCGACTCATCTAACAAGGGGTTTGTTGGAATTTCCGCCTTCATAGCGGTCCGCCCATAGTCGCCTTAATTGTGGCATTTGGCTTGTCTTAATTGCAGCCTCCAACACCTTCATTGTGTTGGGTTTGAAGGGGTGGATTTAGTCCTACAGTGTTTAGAGATATGACTTGTGTGTGTTTATAAGTGGGGGCAATCCTCACCCTACAAACCGGTTTTGTAGGGATGAGGTAGGCCAAACCCAAATTCTGAGACTTTTTATTGCTTAAAGTTACTCTTTCGGTCTCATATTATGTTTCATTACGAATTTTTTGCTTCTCATATTTTTGTCATTTTATAATACCCATAGTCTTGATTATAATTTCCTCGTAATATATAGTTATTTATTGTATCTCAATTGATCTTACTATTCCACAAACTATTATTAATAACTATAATTAATAAGGGTATTTTACTAAATAAAACTACTTCATGAAAAAATTAATACACTTAATGATTTTCTTACGAGGTGTGTATTACCTTAAAAATACACATACTATGAGATGAGTACTCAAATTCCTACAAGGAATATGCACTAACCAGGGTAGCTCTCTTGTTAGTAGCTAACAATGCATAGTTGTAAGTCTTGGTGTGTGTTCGGAAAACTTGAAAATCATGATGAAAAATCACGGTGGGACAGAAGCTACCTATACCAGCTTCTCAAAATTGCGGTGTAAAAGACCTTAAACGTGCGGCAGCAGTGGCCCACCGTGTTACCAAACATAGCGTTAATAATTATATTGCCATTCCTTTTATATAAATTTCTTCTTCCTGAAGTTCCCATAAGCAGTGTTGTTAAATAAACCAGGGTAGCTTTCTTGTTAGTAGCTACACTGCATAGTTATAAGTCTTAATAATTGTACTGCCATTCGGTTTTATATAAATTTTTTCTTCCTGAAGTTCCCATAAGCAGTGTTGTTAAATAACTGGTATAGCAGCGCTATATGCTATACCGCCTTTGTATATTAGGACTTGGAGCAACTGCGACAAAAGCCGATATGCCTTTGCAATTTCGCTACCACTGTTTTCTATGTTTTTTTTGTTGCAAATAATAACATTAAAAATATCATTTGAGCTTCATTGACATATTTTTAAAAACAAAACAAAATAAAATAATGCTGAGTTGGTGATGAGATGGGGTCTTATATAAACCCACAACCTAGGCAACCTCTCATCTGTTCCCCTTCACCCATCATCCCTATTTTTTCTTCTTTTTATCTATTTTTTTCCTAATGTTTTCTTTTATCTATTCCTCAGTTTTTTTCCAAAATATTTCCTTTCTATTATATTCCCCATCCCCTGTTTAATTCAATTTCTGTTTATGTTGCCTTTTTTTGTGTGTGCCCCTTGATTTATTTTATATACAATTATTTATTTTAACCTCTTTGCGGCTTCCTCTATTTGTTCACTATGCTATCCGCTATTTCCTATATCAAAATTTTAACTATTCACTATTTTTGACGATTTGCTATTAATAACACTGCCCATAAATGGACTTCTCTTGAACATTGTACGAATCCACTTAAACAAACTTGCAATGAATAAAATGTTTGTGTGAAACAAATAGATTAGTTTCCCTACTAATCATTGATACCTTTTCTCATCCAATGCTGCACCTTCATCTGCATTACCTAGTTTAATAACCAAATACTCGAATATATGGGTGTACTTACATTCTTACAAACTCTCTTTCTCGAAGATTTTGTTTTAATTAAACATGATTTGATTAAGGCAGTACTGTTAATGGGAAAATTTTACTCTCCCTCTCCTTGTGTGCGTGTGTAGTTGAAATAATGTGTGAGCACGCCCTTGAAATGATCTACCTGACAGCTTTATTATCGTACAGCCATCTTCTGGAAATTCATGGCTGAGTTCTCTTATCTCTACAATTATTGGAAATCTCAAGATATCTATAAGCAATGTGCATATCAGATACGAAGATTCAATTAGGTTGGTTAATAAGTATCATTTTACCTTTGATTGTACAACTATGCATTCATATTGGCATTTAATTTAATTTTTCCACACTTCAGATTACCGAGGTTCTTCTTTTGCTCTGTTTCCACTTGCTTATGCTACTAATTGTTGTTTGCAGTAATCCCGGCCATCCATTTTCTTCAGGTGTGACTTTGGCTAAGCTTGCTGCTGTTACAATGGATGAACAGGGGAATGAAACTTTTGATACTAGTGGTGCTTTGGATAGATTGAGGAAGGTAGGACTTTTTTTTTGTTATGATAGGTATATGAAAACTTATATTGAAGGTCCAGCTGTTTTAGTAAACCAAATCAAGACTTGCCAAAATTGTTTTTTGATCCAGTAAAGCTTCATGTCTAAATACACGTTTTTTAAATTGTAGTTTGTAGACTCGTTTCTGTTACTTCGTATTATTTTGTTGTACAGAGTTGGGATTTTGTTTTGCAATATTTCAGAATTTAGTGGACGAAATAGAGGTGGATCAGAATTAATAGGAAAAGAGAGATTTTGTTCAAGTCAAAACCACAAAATCTTGGTCAGTATAATGTTGGTACTATAACAGAAAGCAGAAAATCCCAGGGTATTCTGGAGACCCAGTCTCTCCCGAATGGAATTCCCAACCAAATCAAAATCCGCTTTCTCTCCTTTTTATTCTCATCTCCGTTATTACATTTTATTGTCTACCAAACATTTACTAACTGCCCCTTTCCCCTTTTTATTCCTGCTCCCTCTGTTACAATCAACTGTCTAGGGACAGTTACTGTTATAACTCCCCGTGTTAAGAATATTCTGATACCACACTTCTTTTGCCTATTGAAAATCCTCTAAACTGGTGCTTTACTAGTAGTTGGAAATTCCACTTTTCTTGTTGGGTTTGAAGGGGTGGATTTAGTCTCATATTATTTAGAGGTATGACCTGTGTAGTGTTTATAAAGCTTGAGCAACCCTCACCTTACAAACCGGGTTTGAAGGGATCCAACTCAAATTTTAAGATGATATCATAGTTTATCCTAGATTTGTTGTTGGGCTTCCTGCATCGTCCATGCTTCAAGCTCATTGAGACCTGAGTCTGAGGGGGTATGTTGGAAATTTTGCCTTCATTGCGGTTTGTCCCAAGTCACCTAATCGCGGTATTTGGCTGCCTTCAATGTAGCCTCCAACACCTTATTTGTATTGAGTTTGAAGGGAAGATTTGGTCCCACATTGTTACATTGTTTAGAGATTGTTTAGAGATATGACATGTGAAGTGTTTATCAAGCTTGAACTTCCACCACTTTACAAACCGGTTTTGTAGGGATGAGGTAGACTCAAACTCAAGTTTTAAAACTAGTAGATACCAAGGCAAACGGTATTCATAATTCCTATATTTTACTCTTCTGCCATATGGTTGTACAATTTGGGTCGGGGATATAGCTTCCTGGCAATTTCTAGTTGGTTTTATCAGAAGATTTCAGTAGCCGTAGTAGCCGTTTTCCAGCCACTTGTACTTCCCCCATATGACATGGTGTACCATAGAATGGTGGTAGAGATGTTTAATAAGTCCTTTGCTTGGCAGCTGATGCACTTGGGATGGCTTGGTTCCTTAAATCTTAATAGAGAGCATCTTTGACATATTTTGATCCTTGTTGCCTCCACTTCTACTTTAATTAAATATTTAGCTCAAAGTCAAGGTGGCCTTTTACACTGTACAGCAGGGCAGCTCCTCATATTGGTTTGACATATTTTTCATTCTTACAGTCAGTGCACTTGGAGAGGCTAGCTCTTTATCATGATTCTGATCGACTTCCTTGGGAGATTGACAAGAGATGGGAGGATATCAGTCCACATGAATGGATTGAGGTTATTTTTAATTTGACCAATTCTGCATTATCATTTGATGTGTTACATATATGTTACTGTCAATTAGATCTTTTTATCAGCACGGTATGTGACTTATGCCCCATTTCATTCGTTAGTTATATTTGTTCTGTACCAGATATTTGAAGATGGCATAAATGAGCCTACTGATCACCATAAGTTGGTGTCTAAGTGGGCTATGAACAGAACATACTTGGTCTATCCCATCAATGCAAGCCTACAGTATCATCGTCTTGGAAACCAAGAAAGAAGTGATCCCGAGATCCCGTTTGAGAAAATTTCCCTTGTCCTCACGGATATCTCTCTTACCCTTACAGAGGTATTTAGTTTTCAATTATTTTATTGATTTCTAGAATTGCCCTTGATTTTGGTGTCAAACACAAATCTAATTAAGAGAAAGGTCTAAAATGATACTTCAATGTGACCGCAATGCTTGTCTTAGGTCCTAACTTGTTTTGATATCATACTGGATATCCAATATATTTTTTTAGTTATTGTACAAATTACAAGTACTAAGAATATTAATTCTTAATTCTTACGTTGTCATTCATCGGTCATTTGCGTCTCCTTGAAAATACTGTTTGTTTTACTTGTTCCTGTCTGCACTCTAGGCGCAGTATCATGATTGGATAAAACTCTTGGAAGCTGTTTCAAGATACAAGACATATATGGAAGTTTCTCATTTACGACCTACAGTTTCCATCTCAAAGGCTCCTTATCTGTGGTGGCAGTATGCTGCCCAGGCCACACTCCAGCAGCTGAAGATGTGGTAATAAATTATGGTTTTGTTGGAATAAATAAATGACCTTTGAATGAGATATGTATTAGAGCTCAGTAGTCTCCCACTCATATGGATTTTGTACTGTTCTTGTTAAATCCTGTATTTAAAATTGATTTTACACTTTCCGTGTTAAATCAGTTATCGCTTGTCATGGGACCAAATTAGACATCTTTGTCAGCGTCGGCGGCGATATGTTCAGTTATACGTGGCTTCTCTTCAACAGTCATCCAACGTCAACCTCTTAGAAATCAGAGAAATAGAGAAGGATCTTGATTCAAAAGTGATTCTTCTATGGAGGTCTGTATTACTTTTGATGGTCATTGTGCTGTTGATAGTTGATGAGTATATAGTTTTATGCTATAACTTCTTTTATTTTTTTTTCCATTTGAAACCTAGCATAAAAAAATTGTTTCTGATTTTTGTCTTCTAATTACATATAGCTTAGATTTTTGTGTGCATATCAGATTTGAATTTAATGCAACGGAGAAGCTTGTTATGTTTGGTTTTGTAAGAATTTCTTGTGAATTTTTTTAAGAAGCACTTAGAGCTATGAAGCACGGACACCTCTAGGAGTAGGTCTGTGTCTGTCACTTGTATGAAACCTGTACGACACATGTCGGAAAAATTAGACAAATGTTCACAAATAATTGATTTTTTTCTTTGCTTTGACACTCTGTAAATCACTTTCCAACACCTGTATGACATTCATATAACACATGTCAGACAATTTAGACAAGTATTTCAAAAAGAAATTGGTTTTTTCTTTACTTTACACACCTTATACTTTTTTTTTACAAATCTCACATACATCTAAAAGGTTAAACATATATTTAAGCAATGTTATCAATGAAGTATGAAGTATTAAACATTAATTTTAATTAGAATATTTATAACGCTTTTAATAATAGACGAATAAATGCAGCTCAAATACTATGGTATATATGTACCGGTGTCAGTGTTATGTTTTTTACATTATCGATGTCTGAGTGTCTGTGTCGGAGTAAGTGATTCATAGATTAAGAGTATGTTTGCTTTAAGAATCTCCATTTTAAAAACTGCTGAATTTGCAAAACACTTGGGCTTTTTACCCGCTAATGATCCAACTCAATCCAACTCCATCCACATAGACCTCCATTGATTGGGCATATTCCGTAACGAAGTTGTTCCATTGCTTTGCAGCAACTGTTTTTACTTGCAAAAGTTTACCAATGCAATTTAGAAGGTAGTAATTAGGTCATCACAGTTTCGTACTTGGCCAATGGAACATTAGTGTCGTTTAACTTCCAACAATCATTAACGTTGTTTATCTTTCAACAAAACATTAAAGAGTATCATGATGTTAATTATTACAGACCCCATCATTGGACAAACATATCATTAGCAGAATGAATGATTATGTGGAAGCTATGAAGAATAACAAGATTATTGTTGGGAGGAATAAGACTTTAAGCAGGGTAGGTTGGAAGCCACCGGGGACGGATTGGGTGAGTCTAAACACTGATGGTGCTTGTGTAGATGGTAGAGAGTCAGGGTGCAGAGGCATAATAAGAACAACAAATAGTGAGTGTACACGATGTTTTGCCAAACATCTTGGTAATTGTAGTGTGGTGAGGGCGGAACTTTGGGGAGTGTATGAAGGGCTTAAGTTTGTTATGGAGATGGGAGTGTCAAGAGTAGTCCTTCAAGTGGATTCTAACACTGTCGTAGACTTGATAAAATCAGGTAATAATTTCGTGAAGATTATCCAGAGTTTATTAGGCATTTAGTTCTTTCTGTTCCGAGATTAATTTTGTTGTAGTTTTTCCTTTGCTTTGGGCCTCGGCCCTCCCTTTTACCCAAAAAAATAATAATTTTTATCCAGAGTTTTATTTTGGAATTATTTATATTCTTAGGAGGTGTGGAGGTGCTCAGTGTTAGACCTCGTATTAGAGAATAGAGTTAGAGGAGAGAGTAGAAATAAATTATGGCAATTATGTCATTTTTATTTATTTGAAAGTTATGTTTTTTATATTTCAGGGGTAAATAGAGAAAGGAAAGGGGAAAGGGATTATTGAATAGTTATTGAGCTGTTATGGGAGGGAGAGACCAAACTTTCAGAGTTTATGGATTCAATTATAATAAAGCTATTGTTTTCTTTAAATTTTTTTATATAGATACCCATTTTTATCACTGTAAGTAACAAAAGATGATCCATTTGATTGGGACAAATGACTTTTAATGCTAGAGGGGAAGATAAAATAAGATAAAACAAGACACGTGATAGAGCAAGGACTTCAAAGAAATCTAAACTAAAAGATAGCCCCGACCTTAGCCGAGGGAAGCCACCACATCCCTACAAAGTGTGAACTTTGCTGTAGTGATTAGCTCATATTTATTTCTGGAAATGTTTTCTCGTAAGTGCTTCCAAGAAGTTGAAAGACCGAGTCATATTATTTGATTCAATTGTTTCTAAATAGTTTTTGATTTTCATGTCATTTTCTTCATCTACTAGTATTTTGGCAACATTTTTTTCTTGTTTAATCAATACATGTTCACTTATAAATGAATAATAGTTTTTTTTTTGCTTGTTATCTAAAGGTTGCTAGCTCATGCCAAGGTTGAATCTGTGAAATCTAAGGTAGCTGCTGAAGAAAGGAAACTCAAGAACAAGAGCTGGTTTTCATTTAGATGGTATTTGGCAATTTCACAGTTTTGCATATTCTTACCACTTTGGAATGGTTTTGTTTTTGCATTTCGTGGAATAAATTTCAGCAACATTTTCAGGCCTTTCTGATAGGCATTTTCCATAGTATTAGTCTGTATTGATGAAGATTAATTGTAACAACTTTTTTGTAGGCGTGCTGACACAGAAGAAGCTTCTTTGAGTGATGCTTCCGAGGAGCAACAACTTAAAGAAGAAAGTTTAACTACAGAAGAATGGCAGGCAATCAATAAGTTACTAAGTTTTCAGCCTGAGGAGGAGTTGATGGTACGATCTGCAAAAGATGTGCAGAATATGGTTCAGTTTCTGGTAACTGTATCTATTGGTCAGGCTGCTGCCAGGATTATCAGTGTGAATCAGGTGGAAATTGTATGTGGTCGTTTCGAGCAACTTGATGTGTCAACCAAGTTTAGGCACCGCAGTGTTTACTGTGATGTGTTACTAAAGTTCTATGGCTTATCTGCTCCTGAAGGTTCACTTACCCAGGTTTGATTCTTTGCATTGTAAATTGCATACATAATTTGCTGAAATAACTATAGTTTATTTTGCAGATTTGAATAGATTGACTTTATTTTCTCTGTATCTCTCTCCTTATACACGCACACACAAATGCACGTATCTCATCCAGTTTAAACTTAAGTTTAGTTTCCTTTTTTCCTAGCTTTACTATTTTGCCTACATTATTTTTGTAGGTTGTCAAAATCCTATATCGTGTATTTTGTTGATAATTGAAGTCTAACAATTGATCATTTTAGATTTTTTGTTTGTTCGCTAGTACTCACTTCTTTGGAACCTGATTTGTGTAGAGTGTCTATAGTGAGCAGAAGGTAAATGCATTAGTGGCTAGTTTTGTGCACTTGCCAATTGGGGAGAATATTGATTGGAGATTGTCAGCTACAATTGCTCCATGCCATGTTACGGTAATTTCTGAATCTTTAAGATATTGAAAAATTAGTGTTTTAATTTTTCCATTTTCCCAATGATGCATCCCTTATCTTCCATGTACTTTTTCCTCTCTTTTGTCGTAAGAATTTTTTCTTTTATTAAACAAGATCTTTCTCTTGGTCCAATAATGAAGCACTCCTACTCCCCCTGAAACTCAAAATGAGCTTAGACCCATTGTGAAGTTAGAATATCAATTTTGTTGTACAAGAGTTTTAATGAAAAGAACATCTCTCGACGTGTTTGGTATTGTGTTCTTTCTGAAGTGGAAAATATGTACTGCTTAACGGCTTGAAATCATAATATAGAAGCTTCTCTCTTCTCATTAGCTTTAGAATATTTCTTACCCTTTTTTGCAGATTTTGATGGATAGTATTGACCGTGTCTTTGAGTTTTTAAAGCGGAGTAAGGCAGTTAGTCCTACTGTTGCATTGGAGACAGCTACTGCTTTACAGGTGATTATATCCTTGCATTTCATTTTTGGCTTTTTTTTTAATTGAAAAAAAATGATTGTAAAAGAATGCCACTGATAGAAGATGACAATCATGAAGAAAGAAAGAGAGAAGAGAGAAGAGAGAAAAGAGAGTTGGAGTTTGTTAGAAACTGAAATGTAGTTTATTGATTCTATTCAGTTTACAATCTACATATTTATAGTTGGTTATAGAAGTCCAACTTGTAACAAAATTCATAACTGAATTCTTAACAAAATTCTTAGTAGAATTCTTACTTAAGGGAAGGCGAGAGAAGCCAAGCCCAATTCTCATTACAAGGGATCTTAGCCCATATTCCTAATTGCCACCCTTCAATTTCAAGGTGGTTGACCAAGTGAGAAGCCCCCGTTTAATTACAAGGTGGTTGACCAAGTGAGAAGTTGTCAACTACTCTTAACTTGTCTCTGAGTGTTGTGAATCTGGCAGTTGAAAGTCAGATTCTTGTTGATGACTTTTTCTCTGACATAAAAAATGTTCAACTCCATGTATTTTGTTCTAGAATGAAACACATGATTGTACGAGAGAGCAACTGCACTGAGGTTGTCACATTGAATCCTTGGCACTTGGTGTTTGACCCTAAGTTCATGAAGCAATGAGTTCATATTTTCCACCTAAACCTGCATAAATTTTTGTATTTTCCACCTAAACCTGCATAATTCTTTCGATAAAAAAACCACCACATATAATAGGTACATATTTTCCACAAAAAATGTGCTACGTACAAGATTATAAAACAAATTAGGATGACTTTCTAACTTCATCTTCCCAGTGCCTAATACGTCCTGCATATGCTGATTCCCGTGCTTTTGTATCTTCAGTACAATTCTGTATCCAACATTTAGTGACCGGAGACATTGGACAATCAGGTTTCAACTTTACCTGAACCCAACGTTTGTTGTTGACAAAACCAACAACAATGATTTAATGCCTGCTCGTATACATAGGTGGAACTAATGTAAGAGGGAAAAAGATAATGTTAAGTCTCTTTGACAGGGAGACAAATACGACACTGTATCTACAAGCAATGTGGTATGTATCTCCGTCAATGGACCTTTCTTGCTCGCATTTTGTGTACCTCTAGCTTTATACATCTGGATGACACTGGTGAGGTTTTCTGGTTCTTTGTCTTTCAATGCAGAAACTATGTACCGTGGAGTCATTTTTTACTTCATCATGTCATTTATAAACTGTCTTTCATGAACTTTTAGGCAATCCAATATGTCATTTGCCTTATAAATCCTTAGATAGTTTATGATTGTTCAACCCACACCTAACTATCACCTTCCAACCGCTACCCCTCGACACAGATCTCAAGCTAAAAGGACATATCACTTTCATACTATAAATGCCTTCCGAGGATTTGCTTTTAGATGCATTCTTCCTTTTATAATTTCCTCCTCTCTCACAATCCATAATCAATTTATCTTTCCTACCACGTTTGCCATTTGCAATATCAGAACGAATAGTCACAACAATAGTACCATGTTGTTTGCCAATATTCTGTGCCCATGCTAATACTTCGGATTCGGTCCTCAAATATCCGCCATTTACATCACATAGAAAGTATACTATCAATATCATATAGAGGCGGGGAAATATTTAAATTATACTTGTTACATAAAAAACATATTGCGTCAGTGGTGTAGAACTGCGTGTAATCGGTACACGAATCTGTAGATGACCTTGGCGGCTTCGGACCACACAAATAAAGCATTTTTCTTGTTTTCTGCACTGTTACCATAAATTTGATTTATTTGCAAAATTTTCGGTATACCGGAAATTTGTCTGTCCTCGGAAATTTGACAATTTCCGGTATGGGTTTAAAATTTTCCTCAGAAATTTGACAATTTCCGGTATGGGTTTAAAATTTTCCTCAGAAATTTGACAATTTCCGGTATGGGTTTAAATTTCCGGTATTTTTCTTCGGAAATTAATTAATTTCTGTTATAAATGCGAGAATTTTCAGAAATGCGAAAAAATGCGTATCGGAAATTTCGATTGTACTATCAAAAATTTTGATTTTTGCATGTTAGTAAGAGTGAAAATTTTGGAAGAGTAAAATTTGGTTGGTAAATAATAACAAGTATATTTTTAGAATTTTGAAATTATCAGGGGTGCCAAGTATAAATGGGGGGTTGACAAGTTAAATGCTCCCTGATCTCCTATCATCTGGTTTAGAGGCCCAGTCACATCACAGAACCCTGTGAAGGTGATGGGAGTAGTGTTGTCAGCTGAGGCAAGCAACAAGCTAGGGTTAAGAGTCCCTTGTATCTTGACTGCCTGCCACTAGGAGTAGTGTTGCCAGCTGAGGCAAGCAGCAAGCCAGGGTTAAGAGTCCCTTGTATCTTGACTGCCTTCCACTAGGAGTAGTGTTGACAGCTGAGGCAAGCAGCAAGCCAGGGTTAAGAGTCCCTTGTAAGTACCTTAGGATTCTCTTGACTGTTTTCCACTGATCCTCAAGAGGGTTGGATAAAAATTGACACCTTATTCACCACAAAGGAAATTTTAGGTCTAGTGATTGTAGCATATTGTAGGGCATCTACAATGTGCTTGAACATAGTTGGATTACTCACATTTGCTGAACCAACCTTGGACAGTTTTGTGCTAGAGGCCATGGGTGAAACAACCCCTTTAGCTGCTGACATGTTTGTTTTACTCAGAAGATCCTTTAGGTATTTGCTTTGAGGTAGAAGAAGAGAGCCAAATTAGAAATTGAGTTTGGTGATTAGTTGTTGGATGAAGGCCTTTGATGTGTCTATGATGATTATGTCATCAACCATACACAAGGACAAGAGTGCATTGTATGGGAGTGTGGAACATAAACAACGACGAATCACGTTTGCTGACAGTGAAGTGGAATCACATTTGCTGACAATGAAGTGGAGAGAGAGAGGAGAGCACCTTTTAATCTGACAAATCAGGCCCTAGGAGCTTGGTTATGGCCATCCAAAGCTTTGTTGAATTTGGAAACAAACATAGGATCACCTTTCTCAAAACTAGGGGGCTGCTAACATATAAACTTCTTGATTGAGAAACCCATTGAGGAAGGTATTGTTGATGTCCAACAACTGGATTGCCCAACCTTGAGTGTCTGCTAGTGTGATGGCAATTCTCATAGTGATAAGTTGTCAACTGGGGAGAATGTCTCATTGTAATCAATACCCTCAACTTAATGGAAACCCTTAGATATCAACCTGAATTTGTAATTGTTGATGGTCCCATTCGAATTATCTTTAACTCTAAATACCAATTTATAGCCTATAGGTTGTGTCTGGGTGGAGGTACCCAGGACCAAATGTCATTTTTCATTAGGGCATCATATTCTGTCTGCGTTGCAGTAAACCATTCAGGAATAACCAAGGCTTGTTTATAGGTGGCTGGCTCAACATGTGTTACAAGAAGAGTTAGATGAAGTCTTGGTTGGACAATACCATCTTCGGCTCTAGTTAACGTTGGATGTGTGTTCAAAGGGTGAATTTTAGGTGCCGGAGGAAGAGCCATGATGGATGAAGAATTGGATGAGTTATTGGTTGACATAGGAGTGATGTTACCAGAACTTTGGGTTAGTGTAGTAGGTGTGGGGTGTGCCGAGGTGAGGAATTAGACTCAATTATTTGTAAAGGAGTTGTGTCGGAGAATAATTTAGATTGAGGATATGAGGAATGAAGTCTGCAATTTGAGCATAACTTTGGGTGGAGGAGGTTGTAGGTGTATGTTGTTGGGAGGAATTTGTAGGTGTATGTTTATGAGCGGAGTTTGTAGGTTGTGTTGATGAGCAGGAAAATAGGTGTTGGAATTAGTTTTATTTTTGTAGGGTTGAGAAACAAGTGATGACAAATTGGAACTGGTGTGAACTGATGTGGACACACTTGATGATTTGGAGTCAAATAATTCAGTGTGGGAAAACCTCATTTCATTAAAGAGCACATCTTTTGACACATATTTTTCCACTGGGATTTAGACATTTATAGCCTCCATGTGTAGGAGAATATCCTCGAAAGATACATTCTTTTGAATGCATATCAAGTTTATGAATATTGTAAGGTCTTAGAAAGGGAAAGCAAGCACACCCAAAAGACTTGGGGAACTCGTAATTAGGAAATTGCAAATTAAGGCGAATAAAGAAGAGGAATATTTTGAGAGGATGATTGCTGTCTCTTGATAAGATATGTTGCTGTCAAAAAGGCATGGTCCCAAAAGAATAAAGGAAGATTTGCTTGAGCTAGGAGGGCTAGGCCAGTTTCAACTATGTGCCTATGTTTGTTTTCTACAGAACCATTTTGATGGTGAGTATGAGGACATGTGAGTCTATGTGTAATGCCAAATTTAGCTAGGTATTGAGGTAAGGGTCTGAACTCACCACCACCATCAGTTTGAACAACCTTAATTTTGTGGTTTAATTGCAACTCTATCAGGCTTTAAATTGAGTGAATGTAGTTAAGGTTTGGGATTTATGTTTCAAGGGATATATCCATGTGTATCTACTGTGTGCATCAACACATGTTAGGAAATATGTAAGTCCACATAAGGATGTCACCTGTGCAGGTCCCCATAAATCACAAAAGATAAGTTCAAGAGGCTTAGTGTAGGTTGCAGTTGAAGGGTGAGAGGGGAGTCTTGTGCTTTTCCTAAACAACCAGCATTGCAAAATTCAAACAAATTTTAATTAGGTATTTGAATGTTACAAGTTTGAATTACATGTTTAAGAGTCTCATGTTGGGGAAGCCCTAGTCTACAATGCCAAATTTGGTAAAGACTAGGAGGGGTGGGGGAAATACTAGTTGTATTGTTATTACAAGAGAATTGAGAAGCATATGACAGGAATTGAGGCTAGTGATATAGCTGGACCGAGAGGAATGACTTGAGACATGCAGGACTTGAGGTGAGGTTGGAGCAAGATTGTCAGACTTGAAGAGACCATTCCTCCCCAGAGAGCCTCTTAACAAGATTTTAGAAGTATCATTTAACAAAGCACATATCAGCATGAAATTCAAAGAAAACTGAATTTTCCCTAGCAAACTGACTTACACTAACTAGGATTTTGGTAATTAAAGATACAATCAACAGATTGTCTTAGTATTTTGGTAATTAAAGGTACAATCAACAGATTGTCCGGTTTTAGGGATGGGTTAGGATAGAATGTGGAAGCAAAAGCCATTGGGCCAACATATGTGATAGACAAACCTTGGCCATTTCCAATATGGACCTGATCGCAACTTAGATCCGAGTTGCCTCGAACACGTCTTCGTCTGTGTGTGGCAGGAGGAGTGCATTTCTTCCCACACTTGTCATGAGTGACGTAGATGAACAAAGCGAGAAAGAAGCGGGTCTGGGATGGTGAACAACAACCATGTGCATAAGAGAGAGTGTTGTTCTTCCCAAGCTACGAATGCAGGATTTTCAATTTGCGAATCTCGACCAGCAACAACGAGAAATAGCTCAGGGATCTGAGGTGTAACATGCTTCTCCATTTTTGTTCCTTGAAGTACTCCTTCAACCTGCTGTAACAACATACTTCTCCATTTTTGTTCCTCAAAGTACTCCTTCAACCTGCTGTTTTCACTGACGGTAGTTTGATTCATCAATTTTAACAGAGACCCAATGTTTAAACATGGTATTAGCGTCGGTGGCGAAGAACACCCAAAATTAAAGTAAAAAGATAAGGGCATAGGGTTAAACCTTAGTGCAATTCTGTTTTTTTTTTTCAAATAAAATTAAATAAAATGAAACAATTATTTATGTCTCTATTATCTCTAAACTCTTCATATGTATTTCCCCCAACATTTACTGAATTGGAGCCTGTTGTAGTTTTAAATTCTTTCTAGGCTAATTTGTTTAACCGGTAATTGCAAGGGCAGATGAAGTTTGAGAAAGTGACTCGTAGAGCGCAGGAGCAATTTCAAATGGTTTTAGAGGAGCAGAGCAGGTATTCATTGTTATTCTCCTTCTATTTTCTGGGTAGTTTTTGCTACCTTTGTCTTGCCTCTTGTTGCATGGAACTCTCTTTTTTCTATGTTCATACCTGGTGGGATTTCCGCCTTAATTGCTGTCCACCCTTAGTCGTCTTAGTTGAGGCACTTTGATTTGCCTTCATTGCAGCCCCCAACACTTTAATTGTGTTGGACTTTGTAGAATTATGAGAGAACGAGACATTTGAATAAACCCTTTGTTTGAATAGCACTACGGAAGTTGTATTATATAGTAAAATATACAGCTCATAGTACAAATTACATATGGAATAGGGGCGCAATTAAGGTGTTGGGGGCTGCAATGAAGGCAACAAGCTAAAGTGTCGCAATTAAGGCGACTAGGGGCAGACCACAATTAAGGCGGAAATTCCAACAGACTCCCTTACGCTCGGGCCTCACTGAGCCAAGAGTGTGGATGATCCGGGAAGTCCAACAAGTGATCTAGGATAGGCTCTGATACCATGTTAAAAAATGTGGTTTGGGCCTAACTCAACCTTACAAGCCGGTTTCGTAAGAGGTGAGTTAGGCCCTAATCACATTTCTAAACATGGTACCAAAAGCCTCGTTTAAGATCCGGTGGGTCACCCACCATTTATTCACATAAGATAATATATGGCTTGAACATGTTCTTATAAGTGGGAGGCAATCCTCACCCTACAAACCGGTTTTATAGTGTTGAGTTAGACCCAAACCACATTTCTTAACCATTCTTATTAAAAGCTTTGCAAGTGTCCAGAAAGCCAGGGACCAAATATGCTTGAATTATTAGGTATTCTGAGTGAGATGTGGCCAGAAGCTTTTCCTAAGGAATTTGTGGAGATTAAAAAGGAAATTCATTCATTTTTTTTTTGGAATACTAGAGTTATCCTTTAGTTCATGTTTTCTTTTTCACATTTCGTTTTATTAGTTTTTTCTCTTAAATTGAAAAAGCATATAATGCTCAATTATAGACTTGTTTCTGACTGATTTTTCAGATTTGCATTTGATATTGATCTTGATGCTCCTAAAGTAAGAGTTCCTCTCCGAACTAGTGGTTCAGACCGATGTGATAGTCATTTCCTTTTGGATTTTGGTCATTTCACCCTACACACCGCGGTATGCTTCTTGAGTTACAAGATTTTAAGTTGTGATTATTGCCGTGGTATTTTCTCAAATTATCCAGTATTTTCACAGGAAAGCCAGTCTGATGAGCAGAGGCAGCATCTTTATTCTCGATTTTGCATTACTGGACGAGATATTGCTGCTTTTTTTACCGACTGTGGCTCTGATTTTGGGAGTTGCAGTTTGGTGAAGCCAAATTATGACGGCCAAATAGTGAACTCACCCATTACCGATAAGGATGGAAATGTTTATTCTCTGATTGATAGGTGTGGAATGGCAGTACTTGTTAATCAGGTTTGTCTGTCATGCTCATCCAAACTATTCTATTGTCATTTTCTGGATGACTTGTTAGTGAGTATATTTTGTTCTTATCATGTTTCTTTCTTTGGTTACTCAAGATTAAAGTGCCTCATCCAAGTTTCCCCTCCACTCTTATTTCCATTCAAGTGCCGAACCTTGGCATTCACTTTTCATCAGAGAGATATTTCAGAATCATGGAACTGCTAAACATATTATATAAGACTATGGACAATTGTAGTCAACCTACGTCAGATAGTTTCCAATCTAAACTTACTCCTTGGAGTTCTGTGGATCTTGCCACTCATGGTAGAATCCTAGTATGGAAGGTATTTCCATAACTGTGTTAATTTACTCATTAGTCATTTATTTTTAAGGTATCATTTTGTTTTTTTCCAATTAATTGAAAATAATGTTATATTGCATAGGGAATTGGCAATTCCGTTGCTACATGGCATCCTTGTTTCTTGGTGCTATCAGGATCATATCTTTATGTATTTGAATCAGCAAAGTCCCCGAGTTACCAGCGATACTCAAGGTTTTTTACATCCTTTTCTATTTTATTTGTTGGAAATTAGTGCCAATGTTTCTTTTAACAGAAAAATATTTTATTTAAGAGAAAAGAGAAAAACTAACTTGTTTATGGAATGTTCTATCCTCCAAAATGGACAAATCTACTAAAAGAAATATGAAAAATAGAGCCATTTATGTTTATTTTAAATTGCTAATATGAAGGCTCATGTAATGAATATTTGTGATAGAGAGAAGGTGGAAAGCAAACTAGGAAGAATGCATTTTCAAAAATAATGAAAACAATGTTTAGTTTTAACCTGTTTTTTTTTAACAATGATTTTAACCTGTTTTAACCATTTTATTATTAACAGTGATTTTAACCTGGAAGGCAAACTCTGGATTATTTTAACCTGTTTATTTTAACTATGATTTTCTCATTATTGTAGAGTTGCAATTATGTAATTATTTAAGTGTCTCCTTAATTATGAAAACAGATTGTATACAGTATACACTATACATATAGAGAGAGGAATAAGACAACAGAATGACACAATTTTATGATACAGTTTTGTGTTTAACATGGTATCAGAGTCGGGGTAAGGACTGCAGTGTGAGAATTGGACCCTATTAGAGTTATATCTTAGGATATGAAAAATCAGCACTATAGAATAATTAAGGCCAGCCTTAATTTAATAGAATAAGAAAAGTTCAGCACTATAGAATAATTAAGGTCATCCTTAAAAGAGGAGTTGAACATTCAAGAGTTGAATCATTGAAGCTCTACATTTAAGGATGACCTTAATTATTCTATAGTGCTGAACTTTTCTTATTCTATTAAATTAAGGCTGACCTTAATTATTCTATAGTGCTGATTTTTCATATCCTAAGATATAACTCTAATAGACTCAAGCCCATGCTTGGCGTGAGGGTGGGTGTTGAAGTTGTTTGGAATCCACATTGCTTAGGTTTCCGTTGTTGGATGTATAAATGTGTTTGAGCACCCTTATCCTTTGAGCTAGTTTGTGGGATGAGATCCAAGCTCATTTAACACATTCTATATTGGAATTATGGGATAAAGTTGTCTCCTTATCGAATGTGGCCATGACTCTCCTGGCAATTGCAATTGCACTGAAGCACTGCACATTGTCCTTAAAATGCACTCTATTTTGTAACTATTTTTGGTAAAATTAAACAATGAAAAATCGATTCAAAGCATTAGGGCACATCTAATTCCCGCTATGGGTCCCAAGACTACTGCTTCACAAGAATGAAGGCTTATAATAATGTACATTGGGAGAAAGAGCAGTGTAAGGATTACAAATTTGATATGAGTTATAATAATTCTATTGAGTACTAAGTTGTCATAGCATGCTATAGTGGCGGTGTGGCCCCTCACCGCTACGCTATTGGCCTGCGAAGTGCTATTGACGGTAGTGGTCTTAGCGGCCGTGAAGTGGTTTGGTACCGGCACAGCGGCAACGCTATGGTGTTTTCTTGACCGCTATTCTCAATTTGGGGAAAAACGTAAACCCTAATATTTTAAAACTTGATTTTAATCTTTTTTTTACGGGTATATTGGTATTTCCCACCCTTTTAGTGACCTAATATATAACCCCATGTGTTATGTTTCTTACATTTCACTGTTTTTAAGGGCTTTACTCGAGAAGTTGTTGGTAATGCAGTTGGGGATAATGAACCAACAAGAGTTACTAGACACTAATCTAGTAATGGAGTTGTGCTACCAATGTGCCTAATGGAGATGAATTGTTAATTGTTTCTTTACTTGACAGGAATTCATTTTGATGGGATATATAGTTGTTACTTGTTCCTTTAAATATGTTTTTTCTTTTCTTTTCTATTTTAAGTATTTATGCATGTTGTTGTAATTTATGGTTACCATGTATATTGTTTTTTATTCTTCACAATAGCGGTCATCCCGCTATCCGTTATGCCGATATCACATTTTGGGGGTTGTGTGCTACCCGCTGCTATCCGAGATTAACCACCAAGATTGAGTATCATTACCCAAACAAAAATATTTTTAAAGATAGGGTTTTGGCCTTCTTGTTTCTTAATGGGTTTGTCGTGGTGGAATTTAATTGTCCGGAGTGATACATATTCATGTCCTGTGGTTGGGTATTAGTTTATAAATATATTTTTTATTTTCAGATTTAAAAAAGAGTGAATTAGCAACTGAAACATGGATTAAGTGAAGATTTCGAAGTAAAAATTAAATCGAGAAAAAAAGAGAGTTGGCTGAAGGCTTTTGCTTGTAACTTTCCAGAAAACAGTGATTCGATTGGTATTACTTGTAGCCATAGTAACAGAACAAAAAAAAAATTTGCAATATGAGTGCCCAACAGGAATCCAAACTTTCTATACTTGTAAGAACTAACTGACTCTTATCATATTAAAAAACGCATTAACTAACACTAGAAGTAAACTACTAACAAATGCTGCTAGAAACAACTAGATATCACTTAAGTAAATCCCCACCCCTTGCAATCCTACGATTTGGCTTTTCTAACTTCAAGCAATACACCAGAAAAATCCTGTCTCTGTGCTCTCTTTTGTATGGAGTCGTTGAGAAGCCAGTAGAATTGAAGCACCAAGTAACTTCAATAATATTAAGGCTCTATGCAGTTGAAAATTTAAAAGTAAGTTAGTATCACGAATATAACATAAATTGCTATTAGGCAAATTATAAATTTGAAAGAACTGACAATGAAGGAAAATTGCTCTAGAAACTGTCATTACCCAAATGAGTTGTTAGGCCACCTACATATCTCCTGGTTCTAATGATCATTCATGGGCATGAGAGGGTGTGATGAGATCCCATATTGACTAGAGATTTAGCCAAAAGTATTCCTTATAAGGCGTGAGCTTGCTTCTAGGTTGAGTCAGGCCTTACCCTAGTGCAATATTTTTGCATAGACCCAAGCCCGTGTCTTCCAACTTTTTTATTTCCCTTCAATTTTTATGAGTTTGTTGTGCTAACCACTTCTAAACAGAATTTATTTTAATTTATATTATGTATGTAATTTAGTGTTTGGACTTTGCAGCATGGCTGGTAGGCAAGTCCTTGATATTCCTCCGATGAATGTTGGTGGCTCCCCATTTTGTATTGCTGTAAGCACAAGGGGAATGGACATTCAGAAGGTAAGCTAAATAAGTTCCGATAGAAGTATGGTGTTTCATTTCTTAAATTATTCATATTTTATTCCTCTACACTTCATCATGAACTCTCATTCAACACTTAGGGTTCTGTCTCTAAACTCGCAACACCCCAATGAAGTTACTTGATAGCATGCTACCTGACTTGTGACAGAACATTTTCACTAATGTGTTGGTATACTTGAGCCAGAAATAAAGGTGAGAATAGATTGGGCTGAGATAGGCTTTGCAAGATCAAAATCTAGTCTGGTCTTACACTTCAAATCCTAAGCTTGGCATGTGGTTTATCATAGGTTTAGTTTTAGGTCCGAGTCTTGCCTTTTCGAAAACCTGATTTGGTCTATTATTCTCCTTAAAAGCTTATTTCTTACTAACATACTTAAATATGTAGTAAGACGGATGTTTAAGAAATAAATATTTTAATAGTTTATATATATATATATATATATATATATATATATATATATATATATATATATATATATATACACACACACACACATATATATTGTATTAATTATTAAAAAATATAAAAAAAACTGAATAGAGGCTTACCCGTTTTCTGCAAAACCACTATCCCAGTTGTATGGCTGCGGAAAACTTTGCATATATACAGATAGCTGTGGCAGAGTTAACATTAGTGTAATTATTTCAATCAAATTCAGTTTAACCTTTTCTGTATTTCGGTCTCAACTTATCCCACTCTAGTACCTGACGAAACATGACCAGATGACATGCTTTGATTGCTTCTTTTGGATTATGATTTCCAAATAAAAAATATGGGATCTTCATATTTGTAACCATTGGGAATAGATATGCTTGTTTGTTAACTTACTTGCTCTGACTCTTTGAAAATATGAATTTCCTTCCAGGCTCTGGAGTCTTCTAGCACCTGGATCTTAGACTTTCGGGAAGAAGAGGAGAAGGGTTTATGGTTCAAAGGACTCATCCAAGCTACATATCAAGCCTCTGTAAGACAGCCTTAGTATATGCTTTTTTTCTCATTCATTTGGCTTTGGCAAGATATTATTTCATTGATCTTCATAGTTTATTTCATAAACTTATACATTTTGCATTGCATGCAGACGCCCCCATCAGTTGATGTTCTAGGTAACTCAGAGGGTGCTGCTGCTTCCTACAATGCTCTTAATACCACAAATTCAAAAACAGCTGACATTGTTATAAATGGGGCATTGATGGAAGCCAAGGTGTTTATATATGGAAAGGTTTGATACATTCCTTTTAAGGCTTTATCTGTCAAAAAGCATGGGGAATGATTAGTTTGTAATACCCACACTAACGCGCATACGTCTCTCGTTACTTTTTATTCCATTCCCAAATTATGCCTATTCAGTATTGAATCAAGAGAGAGAGAGCGCTTTCCCAGGAAAACTGTTAAAGTTAATTTTAACATGTATTTATCTGCTGATTACAACTGTATTTATAGCTGAATCTTGTAAAATAAATATAAACTGCCATCAATGAACTAATTTGCAAAGCATCAATGAATCTTGAGGATTCTGAATACAGGCTTGGCATTTATAATGCTAGTAGCATAACTAACACTAACAGAAAGATAGTTATGGCAGTTGTCAGCCAACTAATCAAAACAAACTAAAACAACAACGAAGATTCTAAAAAACTCATTAGCAGATATTAGGACATATTTTGAAGTGTTTCACATGATCTATCAGGTGATGACTTAATTTAAGTTCTGGCAGCTAAGTGTTTCCAAAGAGAGAGAGAGAGAGAGTTTGAGAGTGAAAAAGAAACATATGTGATTTATGTAAAAGTAAAACTAAATCTGTTACATTCTCTAACTAAATACTTAGGAAGTGCAGAAACCTCTATGGGACAGGCTACTAATAGTTAACAGAATAACTGATGGGATAACTATCTCCTAAGTTCAGCTGTAATGGAGTAACTCATAAGAATCTAGAAATCTACATTTAACAGTAATATGTGAGACAAAACAGAGACATGAAGAACCATCTCACGCTTCTATCACCAGTTTAGCTAGCTGACTAGAAACTTCTGTAGCCTAACTTGGTGTTCACAAACATACGCTCAATCAATCAGTCTCATGTGGCTTAGAGTCATTTGTTTAAGTCTTTTGTGGTTTCTGGTAGTAACTGAATTTTTCACCCATTCTTTCTTATGGTTATTTGCTATGGTCTCACTGCTTTAGATTCATAAGCCCTTGTGCCAAATACATAGAGATATATGTGATTTAACATACGTGCAGGCTGGAAACACCACTGATGGAAATCATGACGAGTCTCTCATTCTTGAAATTATTGCAGATGGTGGAAAGGTTTGTTCCTAAACTAAGCTTATATATTTGATACTTATATAGATACAATAAATTGGAAATTCCATAGACTGCTTATTTCTTTTGATTGTCTTTTTATGCACTTTTGTCCCTATGTATAGGAATGTGGAGAAGTATCTGTAAGTTTCAGTGACTTTATGACTAAGTTTAAGTACTACACTATTTTTTTTTTTGGGTTTCAACAGGAACTTGTGTATTTATTTAACCTGTTTTATGTTCCGTTAGAAATAATACATGTAAAACTTATACTAAATTGATATCTTAATATTTGGGGCAATTCGATAGCCAAAGAGAAACTGTCAGAGAAGTGATAGAAAATAAAAGAAAGTTTCAATGAGAATATTGGAAGGAAAGGTAATATTCTGGAAGTGAATCTGCTGCTATACTGTGGGTGAAGTTGATTCTGTTTCAGATTGCCATGATTTTTCTTAACATGCTTGATTGAATTAGCACCTAGCATAATGTTTAATTTAGATATATATTGATTGCAAGGAGAATGATTGTAAAATGCTATTAGATAATAAGAGATGTTGAATGCTGATGTGATTTATTCTTCGGCTTTAGCTGATTTAAATAGAAAGAGTACTACCTAATCACCTCCCTGAATTAAGAAGAATTAGTTAGAATAGGAAATACTAGAAACTCCTAGTAAAAAGTAAAAAATAAAATAAGCAGTAAATAATAAAGACAATATTGTTAATCCAACAAATGCATTTTACAAAGGTAAGTAATTAAGTTATTTCTAAACTAAGGTACTAAATTTCCAGTTTAAGGTGAACAATTTACTGGAGGACAAAAACTTCCTGAGTACTAGGATATGCTTCGCATACTGCTTTTTACTCCTGCAAAGTTACCAAATTTTCCTCAACAAAACTACAATACTTAGTACTCCCTCCGTCCCACAATGAGTGTCCCAGTTGACCATTTCACATAGATTAAGAAAAAGGAATAATTGAAAGAGAGAGAATGATACTTTTACTAAAGTACCCTTATCATGTATTGAGAATGATAAAAGTAATATTAATTAAAGGGTAAAATTGGAAAAGATGCATTGAAAATTGAAATGGGTCATTCATTTTGGGACACTATTTTATTCCAAATAGGTCACTCATTGTGGGACTGAGGGAGTAGCACTGAAGCATGTGTACTTCTAAATTGGTGAAGTACCGGGTGCGCACCCGTACTTGATACTCGTACCGTATTCGTGGTACTTCATTTTTTCTCATTATTTGGTTTTGAATGTGTAAGATAATGAAAATCGTGTCCTTCTCATTGATCCGAATAGAATATTTATACATCACTGTGTAACAGTTGGTCAACTATCTAATTATGATACAACATAATTATAGAAAACTAATTATGACTAATTATAACAAAATATTCTATTCTATCACACCCCCGCAGTCGAAGCGGGAGGTTCACAGACGCTTAGACTGGTCCGAAAATCATCAAAGAGAATGCGAGGAAGTCCTTTGGTGAAGATGTTTGTGATCTGATGTCTTGAGGGAACATGAAGGACGCGAGCCTGACCACGAGCTACCTTTTCCCGAACAAAATGAATGTCCATCTCAATATGCTTAGTGCGCTGATGCTGCACAGGATTACCAGATAGATATATGGCACTAACATTGTCACAATACACCAAAGTGGCATGAGGAATAGGAAAATCAAATTCCAGGAGAAGATTGCGAATCCAACACGATTCGGAGACAACATTGACAACCCCCCTAAATTCGGCTTCAGCACTGGAACGGGAGAGAGTTGGCTGCCTTTTGGAAGACCAAGAAATAAGGTTGTCACCTAGAAAAACACAGTACCCAGATATAGAACGTCTGGTGTCAGGACATCCACCCCAATCAGCGTCAGTGTAGGAGATAAGCTTTGTAATGGGAGATGGGGATAAGTGTAGTCCAAAATGTAAGGTGCCCTGAACATAGCGCAAAATGCGCTTAAGAGCAAGCATGTGTTCCCTGCGAGGGGCATGCATGTGAAGACAAACTTGTTGAACAGCATATGATATATCAGGTCGAGTGAAGGTGAGATACTGTAGGGCCCCTACAAGACTCCGATACAAGGAGGGATCCTCATAAGAAGTGTCGGAGGAGGTGCTGAGTTTCTGTTTGGACAGGAGTGGCTGATGGTTTACAGGACGCCATGCCAACACGTTCAATGATCTCTGATGCATAAGTGCTTTGACTGAGAAATATTCCATCAGGATGACGAGATACAGCAATATCCAGAAAGTAACTCAGAGGGCCCAAATCCTTCATTGCAAACTCAGATGCTAAGAGTGACATAATTGATTTGAGGAGGACCTGAGTGGAGGTGATGAGGATGATGTCGTCTACATACAGCAGAATGTATGCCATGTCTAAACCTTGTCGATATATGAAGAGGGAGTGGTCTGATGTGCTATGGCGAAAGCCAATGGTGGCGACATAGTCAGCAAAACGTTGGTACCATGCCCTAGGCGCTTGCTTGAGACCATACAATGACTTCTTCAACCGACGTACATAATCTGGATGACGGAGGTCGCGGAAACCCAATGGCTGATGCATGTAAACAGTCTCATGAAGATCACCATGTAAAAAGGCATTCTGGACATCCAGTTGATGAATGGGCCAGGATTTGGATAGAGCAATGGTAAGCACTGTTCGAATGGTAGCGGGTTTCACCACAGGACTAAAAGTCTCATCACAATCCACACCTGCAACCTGTGACCTGCCATCACCTACAAGACGAGTCTTATAACGCTCAAAGGAGCCATTAGAATTTTTCTTATGCCTAAAAATCCACATACATCGAATAAGATTAGCATCACAAGGACGAGGAACTAAATCCCACGTCTTATTTCGAATAAGAGCATCAAATTCAGATTGCATTGCGGATTTTCAATACGGGTCTGATAAGGCTAGTTTGGGTTTTTTAGGTATGGGAGAGATGGTGTGGTCAGAGTGAGAGATTGATAAGTTAAATATCGTGCGGGATTTGACAATGCCTTTCATGCTTCAGGTGGTGATGGTTCGTGTAGGTGGAGATGGATGCGGTTGAATTGATGGTGGTGATGGAGAGTTTATTGTAATGGGTGTGTTGATCGAAGAGGTAGGAGATGATGATTGTTGATTTATTGAGGGTAGTGGTTGGTCAATTGGGATTATGGGTGTTGGTTGATTATGTGCAACAGGTGGTGAAATTTGATTTTGCCACTGATGTATAAGGTAGGGGTGAAGGTCATCATCTAGGAATTGATAAGAGTGAGGTGAAGGGGAGTGTATCTTGGTGAAGGGAAATTGAGTTTCATCAAAGATAGCATGCCTCGAAATTTTTTAATTTTCTATTAGACAAATCAAAACACTTATAACCTCTATGATTCGGCGGATAACCCAAGAAGACACACGGAGTAAAGCGGGGTTGTAACTTATGAATGGTAGATGACGGGAATAATGGATAACATAGACAACCAAAGACTCTGAGATGTGTGTAGGTGGGATCACGAAGATACATGAGTTGTGTTGGTGACTGATTATGAAGTGTTTTACAGGGAATAATATTTAACAGGTAAGTTGCCATGTGGAGAGCATGATGCCAAAACGAGGGGGGAACAGAAGAATGAGCTAGCATAGTGCGTATCATGTTATTAATGGTTCTTATTTTGCGTTCCGCTTTCCCACTTTGTGAGGATGTGTGGGGACAAGAGAAACGAAAAACTAGACCATGATCAGTGCAATATTTTTGAAAAAGCTCATTATTATATTCACCACCATTGTCACATTGAAAAGTTTTGACTTTTTGCAAAAATTGAGTTTGAATGAGTTGAGTAAGTGACTTGAACGTTTCAAACACATGAGATTTTCTGCTAATAGGAAAAGTCCACAAGAAGTTTGTAAAATCATCTAAAAATAAGACATAATATTTATGACCAGCAAAACTTAAAATTGGAGACGTCCATAAATCACTATGTAAAATGTCAAAAGGCATCAAAGTCGTAGTTTGAGAATAAAAAAATGGCAATTTAACTTGTTTGCCTAAAACACAATAGTCACAAACGACAGAAGAATTAAAAGGTTCACAACATATGAACTTATTTTTGCGAAGGGAATTCAAAACAGACACGCCAGGATGACCAAGACGACTATGCCAAAGACTGGATGTGTGACCGGCAAAACTGGGAGGAGTGGTAACTGGATAGAGATCTCCACGACTGTCACATCTGAGAAGGGTGATCCCCGTCTGAAAATCAGAGACAGTAAAACCAAAAGGATCAAAGGAAACAAAAACATTGTTGTCAGTGGTGAGTCGTCTCACAAAAATTAAATTTTTAATAATTTTCGGGGCATGCAGGACATAGTTAAGGTGAAGGGGTTTGTGAGGTGTGGTTATTTGTGTGTGTCCGGTGTCGTGAATTGGAATTCCATGACCACTGCCTACAATGACTTTCTGATTTGAATTACTTACAGGAAAATAAGACGAGAGATTACCTTGTGATGCGGCTGTGTGAGATGTTGCGCCTGTGTCCATGTACCAATGATTGTCAGGAGTGTGGAGTGACATAGTGTGCATTGCGGTCTCAATGTCTGTCGGTATCTGAGATGAGGTAAAGGTTGCATACACCTGAGGACGCTGTGCTAGAATGCCTGGCTGCTTAGGAGGACCGGCAGGGCGTGTCCACTGAGAGGTGGGATACGGACACGATGGCATAGTCCATTGTGGTGGAGTCCAACCCCATGGTTGCCAGGTTGGGTATTGCTGTTGCCAAGGAGGAGCGGACCAAGGTGAGGGAGCGTTGGGAGCTCCAGACTGAAGTGTACTGCGGTTACCACGTCCTCCTCCGCGACCCTGGTTGCCACGGGAGCGAGAACGGTTGCCGGGGCGGCGGTTGCCGGGGCGGCGGTTGCCACGCTGAGAGGTGTCTTAAGTAGGTTTCGGCTGAGTGATGTGCATAGTAGCATGAAAGCCTGTGTTTGCCATCTTAGCCATACCGGCTTCTTCTAAAGTGAGTATGGAACGAGCCTGATAGAATGCCGGAAGAGGGTTGCTCTGACGAATCAAAGTAGCAACACTGCGGTAAGCTTCTGGGAGACCAGAGATCAGCTGAAGGACCAGACGATGATTGTTGACAGGGGAACCGACATTTCTCAACTGATCAGAAAGCATCTTAAGACGCTGACAGTAAGCTGAGACATTGGGAAAATCCTCCATACGAGTGTTAGAAAACTCTTGCTCAAGAGTGACAGCTCTAGCATTTTGGTTGTCTTGAAAAAAATCTTCCAAGCGATTCCATGCTTCCATTGCAGTGAAGTTGGGTTATAGAATAGTGGTCAGCAAATCGGTAGAAATAGTGGAATAAATCCACCGAAGAACGGTGGCATCAAGAGTGGACCATTGTTCATGGTTGGCGTCGGTAATGGCTGGTGGCTCTTTTCCGATAGATGGAACGATGTGATGCAGGACTCGATGTGAGCGAGCATGGATGCGCAAAAGCTCGGTCCAGGTACCATATTGATCTTTTTCCATCTCAAGAATAATAGGAATGTGGTTCCTAATATTGGAGACGGCAAGTGTGGGATGAAACTCCGATTTGGAACCTCGAAACGTGATGTTCTTGGACTGGCCGGAATCCCCAGTATCAGCGGATTTGTGGGTATCGGCGACACTGTGTTCTGAATGGTCTGATTTAGACATGGCTGCAGGTGCGACGACGGCAACGCGAACAGAGGCGGAAGGCGAGAGAATAGGATGGTTCTCGTGTTCGGCGGCGGCGGTACAGAGTCCAGTAGTCCTGTTGCGGCGGCAGACTTCGAGGAGGGAGAAGAAGCGTGCGGCGGCGGACTGAATGAGGGAGAAGATGAAACGTGTTTTTTTTTTAGAAAGTGGGATCAGTTAGGATTGATACCATGTAAGATAATGGAAATCGTGTCCTTCTCATTGATCTGAATAGAATATATATACATCAATGTGTAACATTTGATCAACTATCTAATTATGATACAACATAATTATAGGAAACTAATTATGACTAATTATAACAAAATATTCTATTCTTTCTCAAATATCAATATAGTATATTTATGTGTTTTAATTTGTTAAGAAATACCATGTTCTGATACCATAACCTACAGGTCCCTGGATCGGAACCAGGCTCTGATACCATGTTAAGAAATGGGGTTGGGCCTAACTCAATCCTACAAAACCGGTTGGTGGAGTGAGGATTGCCCCCACTTATAAACACATGTTCAGGTCATATATTATCCGATGTGGGATTCTTATAATAATTTTTTTGTTATTGTATTTTAACATTATTTTTAGTTTTTTCAATTTTTCATAGTGATGTTTTGTTATGAACCTAAAAATATAGTTCTCTGCTCAAACATTTTATAAAAAATTCTTGTTTCTTATTAACGTATACGTACCTTGATTTTTTTTAAAATGCCGTATCCAGTACCAATACCCAGTGCCACTGGGTACTGTACCCGTACCTATGTATCATAGCTTAGTAGGGACCTCCTCTCATCAATTGGCCCTGCATAGTCAGCATCAATATAAGTTTCAATTATTGCATTGACATTCATTTTATATAAAATTTATCTTATTAAGTTATTTCGTTACTCTTTGCTAACAATATTATTCTAATTTTGTAGTACATTTGGCGTTTAGCTCCATTTGTATCTCTGACCTAGAGACCAAGTCATTTATGGTTGCCGTTTTGTCTCCCAGGTGCATGTCCTTCTTGCAGATGGGGACCTTACAGTGAAGATGAAATTGCATTCTTTAAGAATTAAGGATGAACTTCAGGGTCGTTTATCTGTATCTCCGCAATATCTAGCTGTTTCAGTCTTGAAGAAAGAAACTTTACGTTCTTCCTCTGACTTAACTGACTCCCATGGGAAGGACGTTTCTCTTGGGATTCCTGATGATGATGATAGCTTTATGGATGCATTATCGGAGTTCATATCTCAAACAGATGGAGGACATTGTTTACATAATATGGAGTTAGATCAGCATGGATTGATGGGGATTGCTTCGGACTTTGAATCTCTAGAAAGTTTAATTCATGAAAAAGAAATTGAAAAGGGAAAGGGTACTCCTCGTGAGGTATATTATGAGGCAGAGGGAGGTGATACTTCAAATTTTGTATCTATGTCTTTCTCAACAAGGAGCTCTGCCTCACCTGATTATGATGGTATCGATACACAGGTACTTTGACGAGGATTGATAATATTGAATCTGATTTTCGGGTCTTCTCTTTTATGTTATGAGATACAATGCTGTATTTTCATTTCTAATTATTCATCTTCAGATGTGTGTTCGTATGTCCAAGCTGGAATTTTTTTGCAACCGACCCACTATTGTTGCATTGATAAGTTTTGGATTGGATATAAGCGCTGGAAATGAAGTGACAAGTGATACAGACTCTTTGAAAACTTCTCCAGAGAGACCTTTAGTGAAGGAAAGGACTGATGAAAAGGGGCGTGTTAGAGGATTGTTAGGATTTGGTAAAGAACGTGTAGTGTTTCATTTGAACATGAATGTTGATAGTGTAACTATATTTCTTAACAAGGAGGATGGTTCTCAACTTGCTAAGTTAGTACAAGAAAGTTTCCTGATGGATCTTAAGGTAAATGACTTGCTTTCCAATAGATGGTCTTTTAGTCTTCCTTTCTCCTTCTTCTGTGGTTTTTTCTATGCAATTTGTTTCCTATCTTTTTTGGAATTATTATTTTCCACTATATGTTACTCTGAAAGCATTGCTATTTTCTATTTGTTGTCATATCTGTAAAATCTAAAATTGTTTATTTCTCTTATGAAGGTTCACCCAAGTTCTCTTTCTATTGATGGAACATTAGGCAATTTTAGACTCTGTGACACGTCCCTTGGGACTGATCAATGTTGGGATTGGCTCTGTGACATACGAAATCCTGGTATTGACTCCCTTATAAAGGTGTGTTTTCTTTTCCATGAACCTAAACCAACCTTTCAGAGACTCCTTGTGTGTGTGTGTAAAATTCCACCGCCCTACAAAAGCTTAACTGTTTTAACACATTATTTTAATTTTTACATCAGTCATAAGTTTTCACTGTAACTTGGTAACTTGACAATATAGTACATTACACGCGGGTTAAAATTAGCTTATATTGGCTTTAGAAAATTTAAAGTTTATAGTTGTTACAATCTGTAAACTATTTTAACAGAGAAGTAAAACTTGAAAGTTAAGATAGAGAAAATTCTGAATATTATTTATATGAAATACAGGCTAGAATTCAATGATATAGGCTAATGACAATTAAGAAAAAACAGAATCAGAGTATCCTAGTAAACACATTGTTTGGAAGGTAAGAAAGATAAAGTGTTCTATCCTAATTTAGTGCTACTGTCATATTTATAACAAAAACTACAAAATAAAGACTTTTAACACGACTCATTCAAAACCTAGTCAATGAGTGAGTTCGTTTTGTTTATTTATGTGCGTATTTTATTGTGATTTATATACACAGTTTAATATTTATTTACTGAATGAATGGAGAAGAAGCACTTTAGTTCCAATGTATAAGAAACAGTTTTCAGGCTAAGGCGGATACTCAAGGCAGTTTTCGGGCTCGCTGCAATGGTATATATGGTCGATATTGCGGATATTCCCCACAAATCGTTGTAGTATAGTGGTGGACAGTGTAGTCAGTGCTGGATCGTAAGATCTTACGTGCCATGACTGCCAAAGTGTGCACGTTCACAACAAGATCGTTATCGCCGTCGGCATGGTCAAGATTGCAAAATAAAACATGCTTAATTTTTTTTTATTGGGCCTGTCTATCTGGGTCGGAATTTTGTTGAAACCCCAGTTTACTTAAAGTGGAAAACGGGTGCTTCATCTAACCCTATACAGTTCTCTCAAATACAAAATATGCCTATTTTGAGTTTAGTCTTTTGATGTTGATGGCTATGTTTTTTGAATAATACTTAAGATGATGTCTTTTGAGTATTCCCACTAGTTTGGAGAACTTTACAATTGCACCCTAACCCTAACTAGGGTTCGGGAAACCATATCAGAAAATAGAAAATACTGTTATATTTTATTCTTTAGCAATAGATGTTATAAATAGGAAGATTACAACCTCATATAGAAAAGGAATATTTTAGGAGAATATTATTATTAAAGACTAAGTATCACTATTAGGTAATCTTCACCTTACAATCCGGTTTTGTAAGGTTGTGTTTGGCCCAATCATAATTCTAAGAATTGTTATTATCATTTATATGCTTTGAAGGGAAAATATGAGTCATTTATTTTTTTATATTTTTTTTTCAGTTCAAATTTAATTCTTATAGTGTTGAAGACGATGATTATGAAGGATATGACTACAGCTTGCAAGGTCAACTTTCAGCTGTTCGCATTGTTTTCCTTTATAGGTTTGTTCAAGAGGTACGCTTGAAAAATTTACAAATTTGGACATAAATTAAAATCTGTACTTCTCTCCTGCTTTGAGACAGGTTTTTGGATAGAAATTTAAATCTGTGTGTTCTATGGGTTCATTCACATTTGATATATTTCTAAAAAAAAAAAGAAATGACTAAATACTTCATGCTTTACCTCTGTAGATAACCGTGTACTTTATGGAACTGGCATCCCCTCATACTGAAGAAGCAATCAAACTTGTTGATAAAGTTGGAGGATTTGAATGGTTGATTCAGAAATATGAAATAGATGGAGCTACTGCACTCAAGCTGGATCTTGCACTTGACACACCAATTATCATTGTTCCAAGGAACTCAAAAAGTAAAGAGTAAGTAAATTTTATTATTAAGAATTATATTATAATAATATATTACTAGGTTTAGTATTAAGTATTATCGGCTGTGCCAATTTGTGTGTTTTTTATATATTACTCTTTTAACCTATTAATATAAATAGGAGGGTTACTACACATTGTAGTGTATCATATTTATTATTCATATTATTGTAGTGTACCTAAGTGGTTGGTGATTTTTTATGATGGTCTAGGCACTCAGTGTAAACTCCACTTATAACCAGGATCTGATATCTATATTAGAATTTCTGAAGATGTAGTTTTGTGCAATTCATAAATGCTGAAATATAGAGAGAATTATGAACTGAATGCTGAATCTCAGCTTCCGAGTTATTTTGACCGAATTATGTTAGTTATTACTGTTAAGAGTCCTACATTGGACAATATATGGTCTGAACATGTGTTTATAAATGGAGGCAGTCCTCACTCTACCAACCGGTTTTGTAGGGTTGAGTTAGGCCCAATCACACATTCTTAGCTTGGTATCAGAGCCTCGTTTAAGATCCGGTGGGCCACCTACTATGGTTTCCGCTATCGGGCCACCCACCATTTATTTCCACGCTCCAGATGTCCAGTCCTGGGCGTGAGGGGGTGTGTTAAGAATGGAGGCAATCCTCACTCTACCAACCGGTTTTGTAGGGTTGAGTTAGGCCCAATCACACATTCTTAACAATTACAATAGGTGAAAATCCTATTTATAGAGAATCTAGGGAATAAGAGATTACTGGCTGTAGCCATTTTACCGACGGTGTGTAACAAAATCTGTTTAGAGGGATAATCAGTTAGTTAGTTATAACGGAAATTCTCTGACTGCATCACAACAGATTCAGATACGGTGTGTAACAAAATCTGTTTAGAGGGATAATCCTCTGGGGGGGAGAAGTCCTATTGCGGTGAATCTTTCACTAATCTCTCCTTTAATAGGAAGAAACTACACTATCTTAATATTGACATACTTGAATGTCACATTAAATTACATCAAATGTGACACTGTATGCTTAAGCATTTGTGTCATATATGCTTTAGTGTTTCAGGTGGACGAAATGCTGTTAAAAGTTAATTATTTTCCTTTCTTTCCTTTGGATGCTTGTCATTTTGATGATGGATTACAAATGGAAATTTGATAGATTTATGGGCAGGGGCAATTTCTTTAGTTCAGAAAGAATAAAGGAAGCATAAGACTTAAAATATCATTAAGATTTAACAAATCAAGATTAGGATTTTCATGGAAGAGTTATGTTTAATTATTGGTGGTGTGTAAATGTATTTCAATTGGTGGATGTTACTCTTTTGTTTGTTATCTATAGATGGGTTTACAATGACATCTTCCTGTAATTACATATTAGAAAAGAAAACAGTTGTATTAGAAGTGAATAGTGCTAGTAAGAATTGAATTCATGACTAACTATTTTTACTGAGTATCTTTATTTCAGTTTCCACTCTTTTTCCTTGTATTCTTTTTCTCTAGTAATAAAAATGTGTACTTTCATTTATGTTAAGGAACTGGCAACATCAAAAAATTTAACTTTTTATGCTTAAAATGCCCCTGTGCTTAGTGTACTCTGTGTTTGAGGTACAGGCAATGCATATGTTCACTTGTATGTTGTGCTAAAACTTAAGCTATATATAGAAGCTAAGTGATGGCAAGGATTGGAGACCTATCCACTCGGTCATAGGGACTATGATGTATGTCATATATGATACATTTATTCTTGTAATAGCCTAAGTTATAAGGTGAAAGATCGTAAATTGTTTTTGTATCTTACAAGCTGAAATGCAATTGCTTTATTCACTTCCAGTTTTATACAACTTGATCTGGGAAAGCTTCAGATTAAAAATGAATTCAGTTGGCATGGATCTCAAGAAGAAGACCCTTCAGCTGTGCATATTGATGTTCTTCATGCTCAGGTATACATTTCTGTCATATGACCTATCACGATTAAAATACTTGACATATTCCTGACTCTAAATGAATTACAGATTCTGGGTATTAACATGTCTGTTGGAATCGATGGTTGTCTTGGAAAACCAATGATACGGGAAGGTCAAGGACTTGATATATTTGTTCGTCGAAGTTTGAGGGATGTCTTTCGAAAAGTTCCGACATTTTCACTTGAAGTGAAGGTAACTTTAAACACCAATGTCTAATGTTTGTATTTTATATCCCTCGAGATGTGTAAAACTACCTTCTTTTCAGGTTATATGAACTGATAAGTAGGGTGCAATGTCAAAATTTTCTAATGAGTTTTTTCACCAAATTGCAAAAACGTATTAACGTGTTTATTTGTTTGAGGAAGTTTAAAGATAAGATTTAATAATATTTTCTGGTTGAGCTTCTGAAACTAGGATTTAGATATATTATAAGAGTTGCTTTTATTTAAAAGAGAGGAAGTTATTGAATTTGAAAGATTATAAAATCTTGGGTATGAGGCTGTTTTATTTGTAATCAGGTGAGGGAGAAGACATAAAATAGAATGCTGACTCCCGATTATGAACGAATCCTAATTTTCGTGGTATTAAGTATAATTTTAGACCTATGAATTAAAATTTATAAAATCTAAAAGTTAGTATAATTGTATCTCTTAGTATCAGATTGATATTAGTTTTTATTATAATGATTTGTTCTTGATTTAAGATTGAGTTTATGTATCCAATGAACAGTAATTAATATTGAGTCTTTTGAATCAAGTCAATATTTTTCTCTCATCCTTTACATATAATAGCATTATTTATCTTTGGGTTCCGTCGTCAAGACTTACCCTAATTTTATTTATTTACCTGTCCTTTGGTCACCGTGGGGCACACACCCACAACCACGACATTGAGAGCCTTTCCGTTTTTGTATCATCTAAGAAAATCAAAGGTAATTTTTCTTAGTAGCTTGATTGCCCCCATTTATAAACTCATGTTCAGGCCATATATTGTCCGATGTGGGACTCTTAACACACCCCCTCACGCCCAGGACTGGACATCTGGAGCGTGGAAATAAATTGTGGGTGGCCCGATAGCAGAAACCATAATAGGTGGCCCACCGGATCTTAAACGAGACTCTGATACCATGTTAAGAAGTGTGATTGGGCCTAACTCAACCCTACAAAACCGGTTGATAGAGTGAGGATTGCCCCCATTTATAAACTCATGTTCAGGCCATATATTGTCCGATGTGGGACTCTTAACAACAGCTGGCAGATGTGTTAACAAAAGGCTTACCAACAGAAAGATTCAGGCAACTTACTTGCAAGCTGGGAATGATAGATATCCATTCACCAGCTTGAGGGGGAGTGTTGTAAATATTAGATTGTAAATAGTAATTATTTCTATTAGTAATGAGGTCCATTAGTCAAAGCTCATTAGGTTTTCTATTCTCTTTTATTTAAAGCATGTAGATATAAGACTTCACTTTTCAATATATCAGTAAAATATTTCACAACATGGTATCAAGAGCTCCCGATTTTGGGGGATTCGCTTCCGCCTAAACCCTAGCCGCCTTGTAGCGGAGTTTTTTTTTCCTGCAGTTTGTTGTTGTTTTGGGTGTTTGGGACAACAGTCTACGACTTGCCTATCTCATTGTGTGGGGGATCATGAATTTTAGATTCTGGTGTTTCTGATCAAGTAGTTGGTTATCCGCCTCTTATCTCTAATTTATAACTCTTAAAATACCTCACATTATTACTATTGCTCAGTGTTGTTTATGGCGGATTGCGGAAAATTGCGGCGAACCAAAAATCCGCCATGAAAATATGGCGGAACGGAAAATTGCGGAAGCATGGCGGACAAACAAAAAACGTTATTATATACTCTCTCCGTCTCATAAAAAGTGTTTTATTTGAGCAATGCACGGTTCTTAAGAAAATGATTAACTGTGTTGGTTTTAGTGAAAAAACTAATATCATTTACTAGAATACCCTTATTAAATGTAGTTAATGAAGTAGTTGATTGAATGAAGTGAAGGTTAATGAATAGGGGTATAGCAGTAGAAAAATAATAATAAATGTTATATTGATAATATAAATGGACAATTATTTTGAGACAAAGAAAAAGTACAAATGAGACACTTTTTATGAGGATATATATATATATATATATATATATATATATATATATATATATATATATATATATATATATATATATATAAACAGTAACAGTACCAAAAAAATTGAATTCTTAAGGCTTGAAAAACAGAATTATATAGGGAGGAGACTATAATTCATATCTCAAGTTCTTCAAAATAGACATTGTAAAGTAAATAAAATAGATGACGCATGTCTCAAATACCTAAAAACAGAACTAAAAAACAAAAATAGTAATAACAATGTAACATAAACTAGAAAAAAGTAGTAAAAAATAACAGAGCACTCATAAAGAGAACTAATAAAGAGAGAAAAATACAGCACTATAAAAACAGAGCTGGAGAAAAACTAGAAGTAAAAAATAAACAGCAGTAACATGTAACCGAAACAGGAAAAAGAAGAACATTAGAAAAGAAGGGATACACAAGTAGAACACAAGAAAAACAACAAAAGAAGGATACACATAGGGAAAAGAAGAAACGTGGATAATAGAAAGGTTGCAACATGTTTTAGTTTTCTAAATATTTAATCAGAGTAATTATTTGTGTTTAATGAGGGTTATTGGTATTTAATGAGAATTACAATTGGGGTTGAGTAAAATAATACAGAGACACAAACTTTTCAGTTTATTTTTAAAAGGGTAATGCTAACTTGTGCCCCAAGGGCACATGTTAAAAGATCTATAAATAGAAAATTCATATTAAGAAAACAATAAAAGCATTAATTATAAAGTTGTATTAAATTTAAGGCACAATTTCCAATAATTTTTTACTATATTTATCTCTTAACTTGTGCCCCAAGGGCACAAGTTAGCATTACCCTTTTTAAAAAATAACCCGCAGTTTCTGCTATGCTACCATGAACATTAAACTCGTGGTGTCCGCCATGGCACCGCAATTTAAAATCCGCCACGCCATAGCTTCTCCATTGCGCTATCTTGAATTTCCGCAACCGCAATCCGCCGCGCCATAACTTCTCCATTGTGTTATCTTGAATTTCCGCAACCGCAATCCGCAATAGCGCCACCATGGCCGCAATTTGACAACACTGCTATTGCTAATGGTTCTAAGGCACAAGTTACTGCTAAGCTTCATCTCTACCATCGCTATCATTGAAATATGTGTTATTTATACATGGTCCCTTTAATTTGATTTCAATCAGTAAATGTACTTGCTCTCTCAATTATTCCATAAAATTCTTCTCCGAGTCTTTCTCTATACAGGACTGCAGTACGGGAAAGGAAATTGGAAATACTACCTTCATCGTCATCCACCCACCCATTTGTGGCGTTTTTGCATTTTCGGATATCATTCATCGTCGTTTGGGTCATTTAAGTTTAGATAAATAAAATACGTTGGTTCCTGAGCTTCCACATTTAAAGTCATTGGATTGTGAATCATAACATGTTGGAGCATCTTTTTCAAGCAGCTCCAATGAAAGATCCATCTCTCCTTCGATATTGTTCATTATGATTTTGGGGGGTCTTAGTCGTGTGTCATCTCCTTTGGGATACAAATATTATGCCACTTTCATTGATGACCTTTTTAGATGCGCCTGGATAGTTTTATTGAAGGATTGTTCAGAGATTAAGAACCGATTTAGAAAAGTAATTTGAATTTTATAGAATGAACACAAAAGAATATTTTTCTGCACCGTTCAACTCTTTCTTGGCTTCTCAAGTTATTACACACCAATCTAGTTGTGCATACACACCACAACAGGTGTTGTTGAAAGAAAACATTGTCATTTAGTTGATGCGACTCAAAGCTTGTTGATCAATGCCCACACACACACCAATCTAGTTGTGCATACACACCACAACAGGTTATGTTATTCTTACTGCTTGTTATTTGATAAACCGCATGACATCCTCAATATTGGATGATAAGTTTCCAAAGGACATGTTGTATGATGTCCTTCTTTGTGTGTTTGGCTCTACATGTTTTGTTCATGATCTCTCTCCTGGCCGGATAAATTGTCTGCACGAGCTATCAAATGTGTGTTTTTGGTCTATTCTAAAACTCAAAACGGGTATCTGTGTTATTCTGTTTCTACACATCGTTTTTATATATCAGTAGATGTTACTTTATTTGAGGATACACCATTTTTATGATAATGTATTACTCTGTGCTGTTTAGTTTTCAGGACGTGTGTGTGTGCGTTATGCAAATCTTCTAGAATGATACTCAAGTATAAATACTGCTGCAAGCCAAAATTAGACTGAGTGATTTTCAGATACCACTAATTTTGTCTTTAAATTTCTCTCAATTCCCTTCAATTATCGGTTTATATCCTCCTAAACTCTAAACCCACAATGCTTCCATATCATAAATTGCTATGATCTATGAAGCAATGACACGGATATTGGAAAACGACATGACACAGAGTGTCTGACACAATAATATTAAAAACAAAAGACACCGATACCGCTACATATATGATCTTATTCATCCATTTACTATACAAAGAGTTTAAAATATTCTCATAAAATTTAATATTTTTAATTCTTCATTGATCAACATTGCTTCGACACTTCTTTAACCCTTTTAGATGTGTTTGAAGTTTGTCCAAATAATGTATAAGGCGTGCTTAAAAAAATAACATTTACATGTGTCGTACAAGTGTCGGACACTCCGACATGCCTAATCCTAGAAGTATCCGTGTTTCATAGGCTGTGATTGCATGCTTTAGTTGTATTTCACTCAAAAAACTATTCTCAAGTTAATTTTCTGATCTCTTGAGCAGGTGGATCTATTGCATGGTATAATGTCTGATAAAGAATATAAGGTGATTTTGGATTGTACATTCATGAATTTATCAGAAGAACCAAGGCTTCCTGCTAGTTTTCGGGGTGGAAAATCTGATTCGAAGGATACTATTAAGCTTCTGGTTGATAAGGTTAACTTGAACGGTCAAATTTTGTTGTCTCAAACAGTTACAATTATATCTGTTGTGGTGAACCATGCCTTGCTGGAGCTTTGTAATGGCACTGATGGGGAGTCTCCATTGGCTCATATTGCGGTGTGTATATTTTGCACATGATTCACTTTGTCTATATATACATAAGAAGCTGTTTCCATGACAGTTTCATAGTGTTTTGGTTTTGTTTTAACTAAATGAATGAGCTTATTTTTCATCATGATATGTCTGAATTATATGTGCTAACCTTTATTCTCATTTTTTGAATTGCTTTATTTTTGCAGCTGGAAGGTCTATGGGTTTCATATCGCATGACATCTTCATCAGAGACAGACCTGTTTGTGACAATTCCAAAATTTTCTATTCTAGATTTTCGCCCTGATACGAAACCTGAAATGCGCCTGATGCTTGGATCTTCCACTGATGCTTTGAAACAAGCCGGTACTATAAAGGTTCCCGTTTTGTTTAACCCAGTTAGCTTTCGGAAGTCAAGCAGTGAAGCTGGAATTGATGATACACCCATTTCAACAATGTTCTTGATGGACTATAGGTGGCGTATGTCATCACAATCATTTGTAATTCGTGTGCAGCAGCCTCGAGTCCTTGTTGTGCCAGATTTTCTTCTTGCAGTGGCAGAGTTTTTTGTGCCTTCTCTTGGAGCACTCACGGGAAGAGAGGAAACAATGGATCCAAAGAATGATCCCATTAGCAAAAACAGTAGCATAGTGCTGATGGAAGCAGTTTACAGGCAGGAAGAAGATGTGGTGCACCTCTCCCCATCTAAACAGTTAGTTGCAGATTGTGTAGGCATTGACGAATATACATATGATGGCTGTGGAAAGGTTATTTGTCTTTCTGTTGAAACAGATACAAAAGAAGTCCGCAGTACAAGATCTAGACCAATTATAGTCATTGGACGTGGCAAAAGGTTGCGATTTGTTAATGTAAAAATTGAGGTAATAACTTCTTTATGTTTGGGGAACTATTAGCTCCATAGGAATCAAAATCTTCCACAATGTGATTTCTTAGAATTGTGGTTGAGTCTAACTCAACCCTGCTCTTTGGTTTCTGCTATCGGGCCACCCACCATTTATTTCCAACACTAAACCCAATAGTGTTGGACTTGAGGGGTATGTTAAGAGTCGCACATCAGACAATATGTGCTATGAACATATGTTTATAAGTTTCGCCTAACTCAACCTACAAAACCGACTTGTAAGATGATGATTACCCCGTTTATAAACATATGTCCAAACTAGATATTGTCTGATTTGAGACTCTTAATACATGTCCAAACTATATATTGTCTGATGTGGGACTCTTAATACATCTCCAACACTATTGGGCTTGATGTTTGGATGTAAATGGTGGGGGGCTCGATAGTGGAAACCTGATAGCAGGTGGTCCAACGGATTTTGAACCGGACTTTGTTACCATCTTAGAATTGTGGTTGAACCTAACTTAACCCTACAAAACTGGTTTGTAATGTGAGGATTTCCCTCACTTAAAACATATGTTCAAACCATATATTGTCCGATGCGAGACTCTTAACATGATTAATATTGATAATACTTTGCAAAATGTCTATCTTCAAGTCGAATGTGCAAAGTTTTATCCAAATCTCTTGTTTGCTCAAATTTAGAACACTTTATTGTATATGGTCAGTAGTTTTTTTATTAGAACTCGGGAGAGGAGATGGTTTATGTTATTTTGTTTGTCCCTGCTGCTTAAATTTTTTTTCACCTCGTTAAGGGGAATGTCTTGTCACATCTTTATTTCCATTGATATGTTTCTTTCTTTATTTCCATTGATATAGTTTTTTCTTAAGATTTCTTATTTGGTCAAATTGGGGCAGAGAAATAGGCCATAGATACTGTACTTTGAAGAATGAGAATTTTAAAAAGAATTTATTGCCTATGTATTAGGAGTTGATTTATATTAGAAGCTTATGTCTTTGTTATTTATCTATCAGAATGGTTCTCTACTAAGGAAGTATACGTACCTGAGTAATGATAGCAGCTACTCAACCTCTATTGAAGATGGTGTGGACATTGTCGTTCCAGGTGATTTGTCTTCTTATGATGAGCAAAGCCTTGAAACCATAAATCAAACATCAGGGTCTTCCGTATATTCTCAAAGTGAATCAAATGGAACTCAAAGTTTTACGTTTGAAACCCAGGTAATATGCTTCACATTTCCTGGAATTATATGCACACAACTTCTAACGCCACAGTCACATTTGACCAAAACTTTATATGCGTTTTAGATGTTACCATCATCTTAGTTGGATCTCTTTGTATGCTTATGCTTTGTTGATCAAAACTTGTGCATTGGATCTTTGCAGTTTTTCTGAATCACATTATAGCTTTTATTTTATTTTTCCTTTGTGCTGAAAATAGTTTGTAAGCAAGAGGAAGACAAGTGCAATTATAAGCCGTCATGGTATAAAAAAAACAGTCATGTAGAGAATGCAGCTTGATGGATGATTTATTTTTTATGAATTATAATTTGTGATTGGGATTTGCAATTTGGGAGTTCAATTATCAATAATTTATAATTTGATAATTTGAAGTCTATTTGTTTTGACCTATCTTATCTCTCAATTGGATTAGAACTTCATATCTCTTCTGAAATAGGAATATTTGTGCTTTAAAATTGCTCAATGCTTCTCCTAGTAGTTTTTTGTTGTCTGAGGTTCTATTTGAGACATAATATGTCTAATCTATCAGTCTGCATCATACTGAATAAACGATTATCCTTGATTAGTTTCACTACCAATCCAAGTAGGTGATAAGAAGCTCCATAAATGGTTTATTGATTTAGTGTAGATAGTTTGTATTGCATTTTTTCGGTGTTAACTGTGTTTTCTCTTTTCAATAGAACACATTACCCCTGAAGATTTGACATCTTTCATTTTCTATTTTGCTTTTTTGTTTTTTGGTGGTCTTCTGTCTAATGGCTATTGTGCTTTTTTGTTAGGTTGTTTCTTCCGAGTTCACCTTCTACGATGGTACTAAGTCATTTCTCGATGATTCATCTTATAGTGAGAAGCTTATCCGGGCAAAGTTGGACCTTAGCTTCATGTGAGATGTCTTTGCTGTCCGCATTAAATTTTCTTGGGAAAATTATTGTTTAGGAGTTCTTGGCAAAAATCTGTTCACTTCACGAACAATTAACTAAGTGATTAATCATGCCATTATACTGTTAGTCCATTAACCGGTAACCACTTATTAGACATTGTGTCTACTTATTTAGTTAATTGTTCCTCAATTGGAATTATTATTGCCAAGAATTTCCATATTCATTCTCGAAATTTTCTTTTTAAAAACCTTCATTATCAGCTTAGTTGAGCAAAGCAGTGTTCAATTTCTCTTCTTTTCCTTAATACGTTCTTTAAAAATTGAACGAGTTTCTCGGCAAGTGTTTGATCTGCAAATTTCCTCTGTTTATTTGAGTAGGTATGCCTCCAAGGAAAAGGACACTTGGATTAGAGCCCTGGCGAAGGATTTTACTGTTGAAACTGGTTCTGGTCTTATCATTCTAGATCCAGTGGATGTTTCAGGGGGATATACTTCTGTGAAGGATAAAACAAATATATCTTTGCTATCAACGGACATTTGTATTCATCTTTCACTTAGTGCTGTTTCTCTTATACTAAATCTTCAAAGTCAGGCATCTGCTGCATTAAATTTGGGAAGTGCAACTCCCCTTGTTCCATGCACCAACTTTGACCGAATTTGGGTGTCTGAAAAAGGTTTCTTCCTAATTAAGTTGAATAGCGTGATTACAATTTTTTCTTATTTTACTTTTGCCTGCTCAACTTTGCTGCTGGACTATTATATGTTTTATACCATATAGCTGAAAGAACAGGTTTTTACAATGAACTGTTTGGTCTTCTTTTTTTTGCAGAGACTGGTCCCAACAACAATATTACCTTTTGGAGGCCTCAAGCTCCTGCTAATTATGTTGTATTAGGGGATTGTGTGACGTCAAGGTATACTTTTTTTTTTGGCTGTGTTCAAATCTTTTTAATCAACTTTTTTATTACTGTACCCATGAAAATCTACCAGTGTAAAACTTTGTTATCACTAAATTTGAATCCGGTAAAATGCAATGAAGTATCATTTAAGATAATAACTTTAAATTTTATTTGTAGTTTAGATATGTGTTGTCAAAAGAATATTTAATTTGATACCATCGGCTTTATAATCTTCTATGTAAATATTCTTCTTTAATGTAAAACAAATTTAATTCCTATTGTAGAATTTTGTAAATTGTCTTTAGTTAGATCACACTACTTGGGAAAGGTCTAGTATGCACTTTTAGAATTTGGGTTGAGCTTTACTTTGCCTTTAGAACCGGCTTGTAAGGTGAGGGTGGCCCAAACTTTATAAACACTACAAAACATATCTCTAAGAAATGTGGGACTAAATCCACCCCTTTAAATTTAACACAATGAAGGTGTTGGAGGCTGCAATGAAGGTAAGCTAAATGCTGCAATTAGGCGATTAGGGGTGGAGTGCAATGAAGGCGAAATTTCCAACATGTACAAACATTGGTCATTCAGATATTGTTGTATACAACAGATGCATATGTGGCAGGATATACATCCCAAAGACGATCCATATATTGATATTGTTAGCTTATTAAAATGCTGTTGTTATATCCAATGCAGAGGTTGAGTATTGAGCTATGGGGCACACTACATGTGAGCTCATATGGCTCAAACATCTTCCAAGACTTACGCTACTAATTTCCTTATTAGCTGATTGATTTCAATTGATGAAAACATTTTTTGAATACAGGAAAATAGTGAATATTGTTTTCCATCTACGTTCTACTTTAAATGTGATATGATGTTCTTATTTTGCAAGTAGTTTTATTTGTGAAACTTTTTTTCTGGTTCAATGTCTTTTCAGGCCAGTTCCTCCATCACAGGCAGTAATGGCAGTAAGTAACACATATGGTCGTGTAAGGAAGCCAGTTGATTTCCATCTTATTGGGTCATTCCAGAATATTGAAGATGGTGGAAGTGATAGCCATTCTATTTCTGCCTGTGATTGTTCTCTTTGGATGCCTGTTGCGCCCCCAGGATACACAGCACTAGGCTGTGTAGCCCATGTTGGGAACCAACCACCCCCGAATCATGTTGTTCATTGCCTACGTTCTGATCTTGTAACATCAGCAAAGTATTCGGACTGCATATTTAATATCCCATCAAATTATCAGTTTACCTCTGGATTTAGCGTATGGCGCCTTGACAATGCTATTGGCTCTTTTTTTGCTCATTCTTCCTCTGGTTGCCCTCTCAAAGACGGACTTTACAACTTAAATCATCTGCTTGTTTGGAATTCAAATAGAGTTCCTCTTGTAGCTCCAGTATCAGATTTAAATTCTGACCAGGAAAATAATAATCAGCAGACTGCTAAAAGCATGAATACATCTGGATGGGATATTCTTAAATCCATTTCAAAAGCAACTAACTGCTATATGTCTACACCCAACTTTGAAAGGATTTGGTGGGACAAAGGTAGCGACCTCCGCCGCCCGGTCTCTATTTGGCGACCTATTGCACGTCATGGTTATGCTGTCTTGGGAGATTGCATCACTGAAGGGTTAGACATTGTTATCTTTTAAGCCTTTCTACCATCTATCTTTTAGATGAAAGTTTTATGGGGATTAATATTTTCTCTTTACCTGCATTTCAGCCTTGAACCTCCTGCACTGGGAATAATATTCAAGAATGACAATCCCGACATCTCTTCAAAACCTCTTCAATTTACGAAAGTTTCCCATATTGTAGGGAAAGGGATTGAGGAAGTTTTCTTCTGGTACCCCATTGCTCCTCCTGGTTATGTATCTTTAGGTTGTGTTGTCTCAAGAACCGATGAAGCACCACGTACAAATTTGTTTTGCTGCCCTAGGATGGATCTTGTTAGCCAAGCAAACATTTTTGAGACTCCTCTTTCAAGATCTTCAAGCTCAAGAGCTCCTCAATCCTGGAGCATTTGGAAAGTAGAAAATCAGGTTAAACATAACTTTCACTTCCCTGATTGCATTAAAAATGCTTTGCAAATGTCTTCTAAAGTAAAACAAATATAGTTGCTTATGTGTGATGTACAAAAGTTTCATTGTAATGCTTATTCATGTTACTTTAGGATAAGATATAATAACCGATTCTATTATTCTCTCGTGAAAAGAATTAAAAGATATAAAGATTGAATATTAAAGATAGAGTTGGTTAGGACAATGCCGACGAGTCTGCTAACACTCAAGTAGTCTAAACTAATTCAAATGATTTTTTCTAACACTCAAGTTGATGCATAGATATCCACCATGCCTAATTTTTATTGTATTACCATAGTCACCATGAGTCATCATTAGAAATTGTTATATCATACCATAACAATTAAAAGTCTTTATTCTTCTCTCCCTCTTCTGCTTTTGTTGGAAACACTGTAATTCAAAAACAATGTCTGGCCATTTATGTGATTAGTAGTTATATTTCCTGATGAGTCTTTGACAAACCTTTGCCAGTGGTTAATAGAACCAAGTATGTATTAATAGAACAAAGTATCCACAAGGTCACCCTGTTGATCTTTTCCAAACCAATTGTAAGGATTTCTTGGGACATTGATAAGATCAATTTAGCATATAAGAGAAAATTAAACAGTACACAAAAAGATTAGAAGAAATCGAATATTATTCAGTACTATAGTTCAAATGGGATCTAGTAGTACAAGAATTGCACAAAAAGAGAAATAGAAAGCTGAAAAAGAGGCACTTCGAGAGGTCTATCTCTCCTAGGGCTTTTCTCCACTCAAAACATGCATAAGTAGAATGGAACTTTCCCTCATGATTTATTCTCTGAGATCTAGATTCTCTCTCCACTCAGCTGTAGCCACATGGCCAACCCATGTGCAACTTTAACAAAATTTATTTTATGTGTGAGTCATTCCTCCCTCTCTCCTCTTATGTGTCCTCTCATAACATTTTTCATATCTACCAATTCTCCCTCCTTCAAAACTCTCCTTGACCACAAGGAGAGATGATGGAAATTCTGTCCTCATTCCGTGTATTAATTCCCACGAGTTTTCAAAATCTGGCAGGTTCTTCCAATTCACTAAAATCTCAACTTCTTCTTGTTCATTCCTCCTAGCCTCTAGTACTTTCTCAGGGGTAGGTTCCAGATGCCACTCTTCATTCATACAAGCTGGTAGTGGTTGAGGTTCCATGTTAGGTGTGGCAGCTTTCTTTAATAGGAGGCATGGAAGACTGGATGTACCCTAGTGTCTTCAGGTAGTTTTAGCTTGTAAGCCACTGCACCTATCTTCTGCAATATCTCATAAGGTCCATAGTATCTAGGGTTTAGTTTTTGATTCACTCTCTTGGCTAATTTCTTCATCTTATAAGGTTGAATCTTCAAGAATACCATCCCCCCACCTCATAGTCCTCCTGTCTTCTATGCTTATTGGCTTGGCTTCTAATAACATCCTGAGCCTTAAGCAACTGCTCCTGCATTTCCTTGAGCATCATATTCCTCTCAGCTATCAACTTATTGACCTAATCTACTGCTGAAAAAGAGGTGTCTCCCTTCACTAACACAAGTGGGACTCTGCCATACAAAGCCTCAAAAGGAGTAGTCTTCAAGGCGACATGATAATTGGTATTATACTAATACTCTGTCCAAGCTAGCCACTAAGGACATTGTTTGGGTTTCAAGTCAGTCACACATCTTAGATAAGTTTCTAAATATCTATTCACTACTTCAGTTTTTCCATCTGACTGAGAATGGTATACACTGTTGTACTTCAATTTAGTGTCTACTTGTTTAAACAATTCAGAACAAAAATTGTTTAGAAAAACTTTATCTCTGTCAGATACTATGGAGCTAGGGAATCCATGTAATCTGACCACTTCCTGAATGAACAACTCTGTAATTTCCTTGGCTGAATAAGGTTGAGTTAGGCTCAACCACACAAACTTAACATGGTATCAGAGTCTATCCTAGATTCATTGTTGGGCTTCCTGCATCGTCCACGCTTCGGGCTCATTGAGGCCCAAGCGTGAGGGGGTGTTGGGTTTTCCGCCTTAATTGCGGTTCACCCCTAGTCGCGTTAATTGTGGCACTTTGGCTTGCCTCATTGCAGTCCCTAACATCTTCATTGTGTTTACTTTTAAGGGGTGGATTTTGTCCCACATTGCTGAGATATGGCCTGTATTGTGTTTATAAGTGGGGACAATCCTCACCTTACTAACCGGTTTTGTAGGGTTCAGTTAGGCTCAACCACACATTCTTAACATGGTATCAAGAGCTTCGTTTAAGATCCGGTGGGCCACTTATTATCTTTTTCGCTATTGGATCACTCACCATTTATGTCCACTCTCCAGTTGTCTAGTCCTGAGCGTGAGAGGGGGTGTTAAGAGTCCCACATCGGATAGTATATGGTCTGAACATGAGTTTATAAGTGGGGGCAATCCTCACTCTACCAACCAGATTAAACCGATTTTGTAGGGTTGAGTTAGGTCCAACCACACATTCTTAACATGGTATCAAGAGCTTCGTTTAAGATCCGGTGGACCATCTATTATCTTTTTCGCTATTGGATCACCCACCATTTATTTCCACTCTCCAGTTGTCTAATCCTGAGCGTGAGAGGGGGTGTTAAGAGTCCCACATCGGATAGTATATGGTCTGAACATGAGTTTATAAGTGGGGGCAATTCTCACTCTACTAACCGGATTAAACCGATTTTATAAGGGTGGCTGATAGATAGAAAATGAGCATATTTTGTCAGCCTATGCACTACTACCATGACTATATCTACTCCTTGAACTTTAGGCAATCCTCCAATAAAACCCATGGATATATCACTCCATATCTGAGTTGGTATTGGCAAAGGTTGGAACAATCCTCCAGATGCCAAGGTCTGATATTTGTTCCTTTGGCACATTCACAAGCCTGCACATATTCCTGGATTTTCTTTCTCATGCCTTCCCAATACACCACACTAACAATTCTTTTGTATGTCCTTAAGTGTCCACCTACGGCTGTATCATGAAACTCATTGAGAATCCAAGCCACTCTTGGTGATTGCTTTGGAATCACTACTCTGGCTTCATGAAACAATCTCCCCCCTTTAAGTTGAAACCCTTTATGGCTACAAGGGTCTGATACTAGTGCCTGCACAATAGCTTTCAGCTTATCATCTTTCTGTACTTCATCTTCCAACCCTTCCCAAGCTTCACATTGAATGGTTGTGATGTGAGCATACTGCAATTGCCTGGATAAGGAGTCTGCAACATTGTTTTCCCTTCCAGGTTTGTACTTAATCTCAAAGTCAAACCCTAAAAGTTTGGAAACCATTTATGTTGTTCTTCCCCTATTATTCTCTACTTAGTGATTAATTTAAGACTCTTCTTGTCAGTGTGGACCTTAAAGTGTCTGCCCATTAAATAGGGTAGCCATTTTTGAATGGCAGTCACAATAGCCATAAGTTCCCTCTCATAAATTGATTTTTGTTGAGCCCTGTCAGATAATGTTTGGCTCATGTAACAAATAGGCCTCTCTTCCTGCATTAGGACAACTCCTATTCCTTTCCCAGAGCCATCAATTTCCAATACAAACTCTTTGTCAAAATTTGGCATAGCTAGGACAGGGATAGTGGTCATAGCTACTTTTAGCCCCTCCAAGGCCACTTGAGCTTCCTGATTCCATTTTAAGCTATCTTTTTGAGTAATCGGGTTTGAGGCCAAGCAATCTTTCCATAGTTTCTCATAAATTTCCTAAAGTACTCTGTTAAACCTAAGAATCCCCTTAACCCTTTTAAATCCTTAGGTATGGGCCACTTGAGCATGTCCCCTATTTTCTTGGGATCAACAGATACTCCCTTTCCAGAAATGATGTGTCCCAAATACTCAATCTCCTTTTGACCAAAAGATCACTTCTTCTTATTAGCATATAATTTCTGTTGTAGTAGCACTTTTAAGATCATAGCTAGATGTTCCTTGTGTTCCTCCATACTCTTACTGTATATCAATATGTCATCAAAGAAAACCAAGCAAAATTTTCTTAGATAAGGCTTTAATACTCCATTCATTAAAGCTTGGAATGTTGATGGGGCATTTGTCAACCAAAAGGGCATCACTAGGTACTCATAGTGACCCTCATGGGTTCTAAATGCAGTCTTGGCGACATCCTCCTCTTTCATCCTGATTTGATGATATCCAAACTTCAAATCCAGCTTAGAGAAAATCAGAGCACCTCCTAACTCATCTAACAACTCCTCAATGACAGGTATATGGAATTTGTTAGGGATAGTTACCTTATTCAAAACCCTATAGTTAGTGCAGAACCTCCAGCCTCCATCCTTCTTTTTCACCAATAAAACTGGACTTGAAAAAGGACTGGTGCTATGCCTTATGATGCCAGCTTGTAACATATCTCTCACTATCTTCTCAATCTCATGCTTCTGGTAAGAAGGATACCTATAGGGCCTAAGATTGGGTATAGCAGTCTCGGCTTTAAGCATAATAGCATGATCATGATCCGTCATAGGAGGTAGCCTTGTAGGTAAATGGAACACCTCTTCAAAGGGATCTAACACTTCTCCCCATTCTGTCAACTCAGGAAGGGACAACCCTGTGTCAGTTTCTAGGGTTTGCAGGTAGAATCCCAACCCTTCATCAATCAAGGCTTTAGCCATAGCCTTCCAATAGGCTTGTCTGGTGCACAAAGCAGGATCCCCTTGTATCTTGTATTTCTGGCCCTCCCATTCCCATTTCAAACATACATCTCCAAATTAGCCTAAATGTTTCCTAGGCTAGCTAGCCAATCCATCCCTAGCACCATATCTGACCCTCCCAAGTCCATCAAAAAGAAATGTTAATTACATTCCATTCCTTGCATCTCAAATGTTAATCCTTCACAAATCCCTTGGTTTTTACTCTCTCTCCATTTCCCACCTCAATCACATAAGTCGGGGTTTCCACTACTTTCAAGTCTAACTCCACCAACCTAGGGTCAATAAAGTTGTTGGTTGCTCTTGAGTCAATCAAGGTCAGCAACTCCATGTCTTTCACTTTCACCAATACTTTGAAAGATTTATTGGAAGTAAAACCCTCCTTACTTTGCATAGACAACCGTAAAGTCTGCAATTTTTCCACCTGTTCCTCAAGCTAGTGTGGTTGGATCCTTATGTTTTCCTCTGTTTCCTCTTCGCCACTACTATCTTCACATAGTTTCAGACTCATATGCTTGAATCTGCAAATGTCTTCCCTGTTCCATTTGTCCTCACATTTGAAACAAAATCCTTTTTTACTCCTTTCCTCCAGTTCTGCAGGGTTCAACCTCCTCCCCTTAAATTTCTCATTCCCCTCAGTATTAGCCTTTTCATCCTCTTTCTTAGAACCCCCAAAGTCTCCAGGATCCTTGATCCTCAGAGTTTCCCCTCTATCCCTCCATGAACTTCCCTTTTTTGTGAGAACCTCATTCTTTTCCTCAATAAGTAAAGCTCTATCCATAAGTTCAGCTAACCCTTGACTCTCATGTAGATTTAATTCTGTTTGAATTTCTTCTTTCAGTCCATTCAAATAAATGGAATCCAACGTGACCCTCTCCTCCATTCGTAAAGGTGCTATCATCATTTCAAACTTCTCCATGTATTCCACAACTGTACCCTTTTGTTTCAAACTCAGCAGAGGTCCCACTGGGTTATGTAAGAGTACCGGTTGAAACCTTCTCATCACAGCTAATTTAAATTCCTCCCAAGTTCTCAATTGGGCTTGTTCTTCCCACCACTGATACCAGTTCAACGCGTTATCTTCCATAGCCAACACCACTCCAACACCACTGCTTCTAACTTCTCTTGTACTCTTACTCCATTCAGGTGGAAATACCTTTCAATGCGTATTAACCAATCATACGCATCTTCCCCCTTAAAAACTGGGATTTCCAACCTCCTTCTGCTTCCAAACAAACTGGTTCCGCTTACGCCTCCATGACGACAATGGCGTGGTCACGACTCCAGCGAAATCATACTTTGTCCACTCCCCTCACCCTCTTTGTCGTCCTCGTAGCCCCTCCCTCGTAGTCGTCTGTGTCGCACGTGATTTTGAGCAGGTTGCTCTTGAACAGCTGTCGAATCTGCTCCACTGTGACCTGCGGTCGTGATTGTTGCTTCATCACCTGCTGTCGAATCTGTTCCATCGTTCCTTCCAAGTTATCCATCCTCTGTTTTCCATGATTCTTCTTGTAAAGACAATTCACAAGATGACGCAACCAAGGCTCTAGATGCCAAATTGATAAGATCAATTTAGCATATAAGAGAAAATTAAACAGTACACAGAAAGACTAGAAGAAGAAATAGAATATTATTCAGTACTAGAGTTCAAATGGGATCTAGTAGTACAGAAATTGCAGAAAAAGAGAAATAGAAAGCTACAAAAGAGGCACTTCGAGAGGCATGTCTCTCCTAGGTATTTTCTCCACTCAAAACATGCATATGCAAGATGGAACCTTCCCTCATGATTTATTCTCTGAGATTTAGATTCTCTCTCCACACAGCTGTAGCCACATGGCCAACCCATGTGCAGCTCTAACAGAATTTGTTTTATGTGCGAGTCATTCCTCCCTCCCTCCTCTTATGTGTCCTCTCATAACATTTGTCATATCTACCAGACATCTACTGTTCATAATGTGATGCAAAATCACCAATTGAAAATAGAGAGTCCATTATGGCTTTAAGTTGGAGAAGGAATCATTGATTGAGTGATCATCTTTCTTTGTATTTCCTGGCTCAGTACGGCGTTGTTTGGCTGTTGCTCATTGTTGAGAACGAAAATAGTTTTGGATCTTGTCCCACAATTTCAAGAGTGGATGTAACCAATAATGTGTGTGAGAATTAGGGACCGAGATAGAAAAATATAACTAGGAGAGTAAGAGTAGGTTTTATTGCCTAACTTGGTTTAGGCTTCATTGATTTTACCTCGATCTTGATCTTCATCAAGTAAGAGTCGGGGTGAAATGGTTGGGTTGGCAATAAATTTATGAAGGCATAGGATAAAAAATTGAATTATGAGCTTCTAAAAGAGTATGTGATCGGCGCAAAACCAAAAATGTCAAGCGTTGATGGGTATGATGTGGTGGTTAGAGTTGGAGGATAGGTCTAAATAAACTTTTGATCCGTTAGTGGAGAGCATATAATGTGGAAGAGGGCATTCACTATAAACCATGGCCTTGGATGATCACCTTTATGCTCTAGATACAATGATTAAAAAAAAATGAAAGAGAGAATCTGATACTTTATTTTTGAGAAACCGGAGTTCTACGCTCATTGATCTCATCACATAGGTTTTTATAGAGTTCTAATAAATTCTTCTGGAAACAGTTGGCTTTAACCAACCCCTAAGTGAAAATAAGAAATTGTAACCATCTCATAGTGTCAATAGGACACTATACACCAAGAGTTCTCTGTTGGAATTTTAGATGAGGGTGATCCTAATTGGTCGCTCTGTTTAGATTCTAATTTTTGTGGGGGTTGGAATTAGTGCGGTCGATGTTTCCACCATTGGTGGGACAGTTTCTGTACCACAACATGAATCACTGTATCATGCAATTTAGGAGAAGATAATAATTGTTTCTCTCATTCATGATAAGAGATACTAAGATTGAATATAAAGGTCTCATTGCTAAGTAAAGTACCAACCAATCTACTGCAACTGGGGAAAAATACAAAAAAAAAGAGATAAGAATCAGATCTGAATAGGATAAGTCTGATAGCTTTCACATTATGAAAATCTTGTAGCCGTTGAGCTGCTGTAACAAATTTTAAACTCCAAAACAAAGTTTATTTATCATGTTATATACATGTAGGCATGCACTTTTTTGGCTCGTTCTGACCTTAAAAAACCGTCAAGTCGTTTGGCCTACATAATTGGTGATTCAGTGAAACCAAAGACCCGAGAAAACATAAATGCTGAGCTGAAGCTGCGATACTTTTCCCTGACGATTTTAGACAGCTTATGTGGAATGGTATGTTTTTCGATGCCTATTACAAAAACAAATGCCAATAATTCAAAGTCATCTATCAATGATAAGTTTTTTGATAAAGGAGTTTATTTTATAAATTGATCGATGAATTGAACTACTTTTCAGATGCGACCCTTGTTTGACACTACAATTACCAATATTAAGCTTGCAACACATGGTGGGCTACATGGGATGAATGCAGTCCTTATTTCTTCCATTGTTGCATCAACCTTCAATGCAAAATTAGAGGCATGGGAACCCTTTGTGGAACCATTTGATGGAATATTCAAGTAATTGATTCGTTATGTGATTTTTCAGTATAATATTTTAGTTAAAAATATATACTAATGTTTCAGTATTTTCTCTTGACATACTCATGGGCCAATCGTGTTGAAAATATGCCGGTAATTATGTTTCCTTTCTAAATTGTTTAGGTTTGAAACATTTGATACAAATGCACAATCACCGTTCGGATTAGGTAAGAGAATTCGAGTTTCTGCAACTAGCATCTTGAATGTAAATGTCAGTGCAGCAAATCTTGAATCCTTTGTGGGGAGTGTTCATTCATGGAGAAGACAGCTAGAGTTTGAACAGAAAGCATCCAAGCTAAATGCGGTCAAATTCTGAATCCATTATCCATATTTATCCTTTAAAGCTCTTAAACTTTTAAAAGCCTTGCTAACTGTTTGGAATGCAGGAGGCTGGTGGTCAACACAAAGGAGAAAGTACAACTTTTTCTGCTCTAGATGAGGATGACTTGCAGACTGTGATAGTAGAAAATAAACTTGGGTGTGATATCTTTGTCAAAAAAGTTGAGCATGATGTAGATACAGTTGACATGCTACATCACGGAGACTGTGTTTCTGTGTGGATTCCTCCTCCACGGTTTTCAAATAGGTTAAATGTTGCAGATGAATCTAGAGAAGCACGTTACTATGTCGCAGTACAGATACTGGAAGCAAAGGTCATGATGCAAATGGTTATACAGAATTCTAATTGGATGCCTGCTTTTCCTTCCTACCCATAACATTGAAATCAACTCATTTCAAATTTTGCAGGGTTTATCTATAATTGATGATGGTAACAGCCATAACTTCTTCTGTGCCTTGCGTCTTGTTGTTGACAGTCAGGCGTCCGAGCAGCAAAAGCTTTTTCCTCAGAGTGCAAGAACAAAGTGTGTCAAGCCTATAATATCAAGAATTAATAGTCGGGATGAAGGCAATGTAAAGTGGAATGAACTTTTTATATTTGAAGTTCCCCGAAAGGTAATTGATGTGTGATGTGCGTCATTAATTGATTAGGTTTATGTTTTTATTCTTTTTTGTTCCTATAATGCTCATTGACTGAGATAACTTTTAGAATGACATTATGCAGAAACTAAACTGTGCTCTCATAATATGTATTTCATGTTCTGGCATAGTGACATTACGTTAGAAAAGTTGCCTTGCATAGGCTAAAGAAAGCTCATTTATGCTATTTTTATTTTACATTCAACTTATGGTTTCTCCTTTTTTATTTTATTTTTCTTGCTATGTGTTTATTTAATAGCATAATTTCGACCTATTTAGTCTTTGAAATGTAATAAGAGCTTCATTGAAACTTTCTTTTGCTTTGGCTTTTTTGTTTAATCTGCAATTTCCCCCAACTTATATATCAACATGTTCTACATTCTTCAATTTGAAATTTTGTACATCCTTAGGAGTTTGCTGCATTTAATGTCACATTGATAAATTGTAACAGGCCCCTGCCAAGTTGGAAATAGAGGTTACAAATCTTGCTGCAAAAGCCGGGAAAGGTATTTCTTGAATGCCTTATTTAGTGAAATGTCGCATATAGTTTGGATGTCTGTTCAGTGTGGCTTTGTTTATTTTAAACAAATTTATAGGCAATCTGATTAGTTAACACATTTTCTTCCCATGTCACATTTTCTTCTATTGGTTCATTATCATATATTGTTACCGCATTGGAGTTTTTTTTTCCTTTCAACTCAGCATGTTTTTTTCCCCTCAAAACTTGTCTTTTCATCTTGCAGGGGATGTCGTGGGTGCACTTTCCTTTTCTGTTGGACATGGTGCTAATACTCTTAAGAAAGTTGCTTCAGTGAGAATGTTTCATCAACCATATGATGCTCAAAATATTAGATCGTATCCATTTACTAGAATGGTTAGTTACCATTCACTACATTGTTTTTACCAGATTTGTCCATCTGATAAGTTATTAATTTCTATAAAATACTTTGCTTATTTCTCGTTCACTTTTGCAGGGTCAGCAAAGCAATGTTGAATTCATGCATGACAGCTCCCTCGTTGTTTCAACTTCTTATTTTGAAAGAAATACTATTGCTAATCTTCAAAAAGAATTGGAAAGTGAAAATACTAGGGATAGAGACATAGGTTTTTGGGTGGGTCTTGACCCACAGGGTGAGTGGGAGAGTGTCCGATCATTACTTCCACTTACAGTTGGTCCAAAATTCTTACAGAAGGAATATATCGGTATGGAAGTTGTGATGAAAAATGGGAAGAAGCATGTAATTTTCAGGGGTCTTGTCGGAGTAGTGAATGATTCAGATGTTATATTGACTATTTCAACGTGTAATGCTTCTTGTGGTCATGAGCCCTCACTTGGAACAAGCACTTCGAATACAGTGGTTGAAGAAGTCTTTCAAAATCAGTATTATCAGCCATCATCAGGTTGGGGTAACAGTTGGCCAGGTGTACACCCTGATAATCCTAGACACTGGAGCACAAGGGACTTCTCGGCCTCATCAAAGGTTGGTATACTTATAGGTTCTTTGTTATCAACTTTTAATTTCCATACCTATTGCACTTATTAAGATCCTCATTCACCTGTATCATTTTTGCAGGACTTCTTTGAACCTCCACTTCCTCCTGGGTGGAAATGGGCTTCAGGTTGGTCTATAGAAAAGTTTCCGCATGTTGACAAGGAAGGCTGGGCATATGGATCAGACATTAAAAATTTAAGATGGCCTCCTACTTCATCAAAATCTTCAACAAAATCGGCCTCTGATGTTGTCCGTCGAAGGCGTTGGATTCGTACTAGACAACCCACTTCTGAACAAGGTGTAGAATCCTTGCAGAGTGGAGTAAGTACTGTGCAACCTGGAGCGTCCACTATTTTATCATGGAGAAGTACGTCAAAGGACTCTGAACAACATTTGCAAATTCGACCTAGCTTTGATAATTCTCAGCCCTCGTATTCATGGAGTCATGCTGTAGCTGTTGGTTCAACTTATATATTTAGCAAAGACCAACAATTAGATCCAGGTTGTAGACCCAATTCTGTGACATCCAATTGTTCTTTAAAGCTAAATGAGATTGAGAAAAAGGATATACTTCTGTGCTGTAATCCTAGCAGTGGAAGTAAACAGTTATGGTTTAGTGTGGGTACAGATGCCTCAGTCCTTAATACTGAACTAAATAACCCTGTATATGATTGGAGAATATCTATTAACTCTCCTATGAAATTGGAGAACCGACTTCCTTGTCCTGCTGAATTTTCAATCTTAGAGAAAACAAAGGAAGGAAATTGTGTCGAGCGACATTGTGGTATCGTTTCTTCTCGTCAGAGTGTACATATCTATTCAGTTGATATTCAGAAACCTTTGTACCTTACTTTGTCTGTGCAGAATGGTTGGGTTATGGAAAAGGTGATAACTAATCTAGCTCTGCTTGTATTACTATAGTATGATTATGATATTTATATTTGAAATTACTAGTGTTTTGTAATTTTGTTGATTCTTCATCATCTTGCTTTTACTCCTTGGTTCAGGAGCCAATTCTTGTGCTGGATCCTGCTTTATCAAATCACGTCTCATCGTTCTGGATGGTTCACCGACAAAGTAGAAGGTTTGTAATATGCTTTTTGGATAAGTCGCATTAATTTATTTTTTTCAATATTATTCTTAGGGATTGTGTATTTTTGCCGTGTTCAGAGTATTATTTTTCTTGTGTTTCTATATTTTCATACTTGAATTTATTTTTGGAGCTGAATGATCTCAAAGCACACTTAAGAAGTGTAAGATAAGAGAAAAGAGTGAAAATTGATTCATTTTCTTTTAAAATTGATTCATAATTCATTTGCTTTTGAATTTCTGTGTTTGTTACAAGGTAGGTCAGGATTTATCAATAATACTTTTCTCTCATCTTTTATTGAGAATCCCAAATTTAACAATTTCTAGTTTATATAATATGCTTCTCTTTTTTCATTATGCGTTTCTCAATTACTAGTTTTTAAGCTTTGGGTTACAAGTTGTGCAGAATCATAAACTATTATTTTTAACATAGTTCGTTTGTTACATAACAGTGATACTTTTCTTATTTTTGTATGAGTGTAATCTATATGATAAGTGCCTTACATCTAATGACATAAACTAGTTTTGTAAGTCTTGAATCTGAATTTCTTGTATTATAATATGGAGAAAAATACACATATCTAAGCCTCCTAACCCCTACTAATTAAAGAAAGATTAAATACAATAATATCCTAAATAATATCCTAATGGATACTACCGATAAAAACAATATATACAGAATAATAATAAAATAACATTCCCCCTCAAGGTGGTGCGTATACATCATAAATATCCATCTTGTCACATATGTATGTAATCCGAGGCCTGCGAAGAGATTTTGTAAAGAGGTCAGCAAGTTAATCCTTGGAATTAAAAAAAGGAGGTTTTGATGGTCCTAGTGGTAATCTTCTCTCTAAAAAAGTGACAGTCGCCTTCTATATGCTTTGTCCTTTCATGAAAAACTGGATTGGAGGAGAGGTACAAAACTTATTGGTTGTCACATATAAGTTCCATATGGCCGACTTCACAAGAGTTCACATGTGGCATGGGCCATGGCTCGATACTCAGATTCTGTACTTGATCGAACAACGACCGTTTGTTTTTTTACTTTGCTATGGGATCAAATTCCCCCCAATAAAAACACAATAACCCGATGTAGATCGTCTATCACTTGCATCTCCTGTCCAATCAACATCTGAATATCCAATAATATTAGTGTTGTCTCTATCACAAAAAACAAGCCTTTTTCCAGGTGATCCTTTGATATACTTAAGGATTCGAATAACTGTTTCCCAATGGTTGTCACAAGGAGAATTTAATAACTGTTTCCTACAAGTCTTCGATATCTTCCTGGATCAGTATATGGCTCTCCCTGATTAGGAAGAAACTTTAAATTAGGATCCATAGGAGTGTCAACTGGTTTGCAGGAAGACCTGTTTCTTCCAAAATATCAAGAGCATATTTCCTTTGAGAGATGACAATATCTGAATTTGATTGAGCTACCTCAACTTTTAGAAAGTAACGAAGAGGACCTAAATCTTTAGTCTGAAAATTTTGAAATAAGTGTTGTTTTAAAGCCTTGATACCCTCAAAATCACCACATGTAATTACAATGTCGTCAACATAAACCATTAGATAAATATATTTATTGGAAGAACATTTGGTGAAATCAGAGTGATCTGATTCACACCGGTTCATCCCAAATTGTTACAACACTTTACTAAATCTTCCAAACCATGCTGAGGTGATTGTTTCAAGTCGTACAAAGACTTGTGTAATTTACATACCTGATTACACTCCCCCTGAGCAACAAACCCAAGAGGTTGCTCCATGTAAATCTCCTCTTCTAAGTCACCATGCAAGAATGCATTCTTGATATCCAATTGAAATAGAAGTCATTGTTTCATGGTAGCCATAGCTAGAAAGAGGCGAACGAATGTCATCTTCGCAATAGGAGAGACAGTATCACTGTAATCTTGACTGGGGACTTGTGTGTATTCTTTTGCCACTAAGCGAACTTTCAATCGATCTATCTATCCATCAGGACCAACCTTAACATTAAATATGCACCTACAACCAACAACAGATTTTTCAGGTGGGAGAGGAATAAGCTCCAAAGTATGATTAGATTCTAAAGTTGACATTTCATCAAACATTGTCTGTCTCCACCCTAGGGGGAAACTCATCTATTACAATAGATGAACTAGTTGATAAAGGATTGGACTCAACCAACTCAAAATAAGGAATAGGCAAAATTTGATCTAAGTTAGTTTCAGGTACCTGAGTTAGGAAAGTATGGTACGTCATCAAAGAATGTAACATCTGCAGACCTGAGATGAAACGATCAGAAAAATATTCTTGTGCATTGTCACTGCGTAAAATGCAAATTGTTTTGCCAAACTGTGTCGAGGTTTCATAACAGAAATTCTTAAAAATATTAAGCAACTCAGAACGATCGTTCATTAAAAACTTCCAAGTTCGTCTTGAGAAATCATCAATAAAAGTAACATAATACCTATACCGAATTCGACTAGGACCCCACACATCAGAATGAACGACGTCAAAAAGAGACAAAGCTCTGCCATTAATGCGACGGGAAAAAGAAACTCTAACATGTGTTTCTAACTGACACGACTCACATTGTAAGGACTCTAAATGAGGAAGACCTGACACCATTTTCTTCAATTTTGATAAACTCGGATGACTTAAGCGACGATGCTGAAGATCAGGAGATTCAGCAGTTAGCACATATAGCGGAAGTGAGTGGTTGAAGATTAAAAGACCACTAGATTCAATTCCGACTCCAACTGTTTGTCCCGTACTCCGGTCCTGTATCAAAAAGGAATCAGAAGTAAATGTTATGACACAGTTTAAAGAGACTGGTTAATTTGCTTATAGAAATCAAAATGAAAGGACAATTAGGAATCAATAAAATAGAACTCAAAGAGAGTGAGGGATAGGTGATACTCGTCCATCACCAGTTGCCTCAATTTTAGATCTATCTGCAACAGTAATATAATGTGGATATTTAGGTGGTGATAATTCAGAGAAAAGTGAGGCATTACCGATCACATGGTCTGAAGCACCAGAATCCGTAACCCATCCAATAGGAGCAACATGAGAAAGACAAACCATTGAACTACCAGTACGAGCAATAATAGCTGAGGAGGTTGTTTGTTGTGCTGCCTTCAATCGCAAATACTCCTGATACTCATCGGAAGAGAAAATAGTTTCGAGTTTAGCCTTTGATTCACGGTTTGCAGTGGTTTGCGCAACATTAGCAGTTTTGATCGGGTAGCCATGTAAGTCAAAGCACCAATCTTGAGTGTGCCCGTCTTTCCTGCAATGAGTGCAATGGAAGTTACTTCTACCTCCTCTACCACGTCCTCGACCACGGCCAAGTCTACCACGTCCTCCATTATTGAAGTTAGAAACAAAAGCAGAGGACTCAAGAGTAGTATGAGTGTCATCACTTGGTAGAGATACTCGGACGAGACGATCAATTAGTTCTTCTACCGTTGGGATGGTAATATTTGTTATCGCCTGGTCTTTAACCGAACTACATTTTTTAGAGAGGCCATGAAGGACAAACACCATTAACATATTGTCAAGCTTGCCTAATATCTTCGTAATATCATCACTAACCAGCATAAGTTTGAGGCCATCAATAGTAGATTTAGCACGGGTGAGATATTCTGATAAATCTTGATCATTCATTTGAAGAGTAGCCAAATTACGGACTATGCATATATTATTAAGAAATGTGGTTGGATTTAATTCAATCTTATAAAACCGATTGGTAGAGTGAGGACTGCCCCCATTTATAAACACATGTTCAGGCCATATATTACTCGATGTGGGACTTTTAACAAAAAACCTCACGCTCAGGACTAGACAACTCGAGCATGGAAATAAATGGTGGGTGGTCCGATAGCGGAAATCATAGACGCTGGCCCACCGAATCTTAAACGAGACTCTTGATACCATGTTAAAAAATGTGGTTGGACCTAACTCAACCCTACAAAACCGGTTGGTAGAGTAAGGATTGCACCCCTTATAAACACATGTTCAGACCGTATAGTATCCGATATGGGACTCTTAGCACATACATTCTTTGAATATCGTTAGCATAAAGGTTTTTAGCCTTCTGCCAAACCTCATAACATGATCTCTATACGCACAAAAGTGTGCCATCAAATTTGGTTCAATAGAATTCCACAACAATTATACAAGTTGATAGTAAGCGGCTTCCCAATCATCTTGTATCTCTTTATCAATTTGAGAAACCTTTTTAGCAGGATGGTTTGACAAACGTTATCCTAAAAACTATAACTCAACCGAAGCATACCAATTCAAATAGTTTTTATTACCATTTAATTTAGTCATGGTAATAACAAGTGTTCCTTGAAACGCAAACGAAAAAAGACTATTTTTGGGAGGATTCTTCTCAACAACACCATTCTTTGGGCTTGGAATTTCAGTCATGATTTCAACACCACCAACTAAAGAACCCTAGATCGCAGAAGCAACACACAAGAAAAACTAGGGTTGTGAACCAAAAAAAAAATTGGGTTGTAAACCAAGAAAAAAATAGGGTTTTGAATCAAACTCTAGATACCATCTTGAATCTGAATTTCTTGTATTATTATGTGGAGAAAAATACGCACATATATATATATATATATAGGCTAAGCCTCCTAATCAACCCTACTAATTAAGGAAATATTCAATACAATAATATCCTAATTGATACTACAATAATATTTGGTGGGCCACCTACTATAGTTTTTGCTATCGGGTCACCCACCATTTATTTTCACACTCCAGTTTTCTGAGCGTGAGGCGGGGTGTTAAGAGTCTCACATCGGATAATATATGGCCTGAACATGTGTTTATAAGTGGGACAGTCCTCATTCTAACAACCGGATTTGTAGGGTTGTGTTAGGCTCAACCACATTTCTTAAAGAGGAACAATCTTTTCAAAAATTTTGTTGTTCATCCCCTTAGTTAGAAGATTTGCAACGTTGTCTTGAGAAGAAACGAATGGAGTGCACATAAGATCACTATCTAACTTTTTTTTGATGAAGTATATGTCAACTTCAATATGTTTGGTTCTATCATGCTGCACTGGGTTATGGGCTATGCTAATAGCAGATTTATTATCACAATAAAGTCTCATTGGTTTCATCACTCTTTATCTTTAAGTCTTTTAATATCATTTTCAGCCAAAGTAGTTCACATATCCCTCATGCTATTGCTCTGAATTCTGCTTCAGCACTAGATCTAGATACAACACTTTGTTTTTTACTCTTCCAAGTCAAAAGATTCCCACCCAGAAAAGTACAATATCCTTTAGTTGATCTTCTATCCACAATTGATCATGCATAGTCAGCATCACTATATGCTTCAAGACTCACACTTCTATTTCGTTCAAACAAAATTCCTTTATCTGGAGTTTCTTTTAAATATTGCAAAATTCTTCTACTGGCTTGTAAGGTGAGGGGTGTCACTCTATATAAACTCTTTAGAGGCTTTATATCTAATCAAAGTGGGACTTGGATTCTTTCCAATACACCTCCTCACGTCCAACACTCTTTTGGACTTGGTGTGTAGATATAAACGGTAGACGGTCCAAGGTCGGATCGTAGGCTCTGATACGATGTTTGAAATTGAATAGTATATTTCAAGTATGTTAAAGTATGTTAAAATTTCAAGCACTAATTTCTTTATATAAGACTATCGTAATTTAATTGGCCTAACTAATGGACTAAAGCCCGAATAAAAATTACTACTAATAGTAGTAAAAATAACTTATTTACATCAGTGGGGGAAGTTCTTACCTTACAAATTGGTTTTGTAATTTTGAGTTAAGTTCTATCCAAATTTTAAGAATATAAATGATCATTTTTGTAGGAAATTGCGTTTGAGTATAGAACATGATATGGGTGGGACAAGTGCTGCACCAAAAACATTAAGACTTTTTGTCCCTTATTGGATTGTCAATGAATCTTCCCTGCCTTTGTCATATCGTTTGGTGGAAGTGGAACCTTTGGAAAATGCAGAGGTGGATTCGGTCTCACTTTCTAGGGCTGTCAGGTCTGCTAAGACAGCTTTGAAAAATCCCATTAGCTCGCTGGATAGAAGGCATTTTAGTTCAAGGAAGAACCTACAAGTACTTGAAGTAATTGAAGACAGCAACCCATTTCCCAGCATGCTTTCTCCACAAGATTATGCTGGCCGTAGTGGAGTTACAATGTTTCAATCTCAGAAAGATACATACTTGTCACCTAGGCTGGGCATTTCTGTTTCGATGCGCTATTCTGAAGTTTACAGCCCTGGGGTTTCTCTGCTTGAACTGGAAAACAAGGTGTTATTAATAAATTACCAAACCAACAGCCTCTTCTTTTTAGTAAGGCATATTAGTACTGTTTGTACCTTACTATATAATGTTCATTGAAACTCGTGTAGGAACGTATTGATGTTAAGGCTTTCAAATCTGAAGGATCTTACTACAAGCTTTCAGCATTGTTGAAAATGACTTCAGACAGAACAAAGGTCGGAATGTTATACTAGTACTTGCCTTATATTGATTTATTTTCTAGTTTATATACTTATGTTCCTGCAATATGTATAACTTATCATGGTTACCCTTGATATTAGTAACTGTCAAACTATTTGATGTCCAGGTGGTTCAGTTCCAGCCACACACAATGTTCATCAATAGGGTTGGATGTAGTCTCTGCCTACAGCAATCCGATACTCAGTCTGTTGTATGGATACATCCCACTGATCCTCCAAAACCATTTGAGTGGCAGTCGTCAGCTAAAGTTGAACTTTTGAAGGTCTGTCATTAATTTTCAGAATATATCTTTAGCTTATATATTTGGCTTGTTTTCTATATTCTCTTGTGAAGTTTCTGTATGAGAAACTACTATATTCTCATACAAATCCTATATTCATTCAGTTACGGATAGATGGCTACAAATGGAGTACACCATTCAGTGTAGGTTATGAAGGTATAATGCGCATTAGTTTGAAAAAAGATGTTGGAGATGAAACAATGCAATTAAGGGTTGCAGTAAGAAGTGGCGCTAAGAGATCACGATTTGAAGTGGTTTTTCGTCTGAATTCATTGTCAAGTCCTTACAGGTTTTTGTACTCTCATTATGTTCTCCATGAATCGTCATAATAATTTTATTTTTTTATATTGTTTTAACACTGAGGTAAAGGAGAATAGTCTTTGCGTAAGTCCTTGTATATATCGTGAAAAACATTTGAAGCGGTTATTTTCCTTGGACTTTGGATCAACTTGTCCGAGATAAGATGTATTCTTTTTCAGTAGCATTTGAAGGATGCAGTATTTCCCATTACTTCATCTACCTATGCCATTGTTGTGATCTAAATTTTGGTTAAGATTTGAGACTAAATTTTGGTTAAGATTTGAGACTAAATTTTCTTGACTTTGTTTCTTTCTTCATCTTTATCACTGTTTGTGATAGATTGGAATTTCCCTGTTTTTTAAATACTTTTCTATCAACAGAGTTGAAAATCGTTCGATGTTCCTACCCATTCGTTTTCGTCAAGCTGATGGTATCGGTGATTCCTGGCAACTGCTGCTTCCAAACTCTGCTGCTTCTTTTCTGTGGGAAGATCTTGGTAGAAGACGTTTGTTGGAACTCTTGGTAGATGGTACTGACCAAATGAAATCACTGAAGTACGATATCGATGAAATTTCTGATCACACGCCTGTCCATGTAGCAGAAGGACCAACCAGAGCGTTGCGTGTTACAATTGTAAAGGAAGAGAAAACCAATGTTGTTAAGATCAGTGATTGGATGCCTGAAACTGAACCAATAGGAGTTATGAGCCGAAGACATTCATCATCAGTGAATGATTCTCAAAAGCAACAGCTAATGTCAGATACGGACTTTGAGTTTCACATCAATGTTGATCTTGCTGAGTTTGGGGTGTCTATTGTTGATCATACACCAGAGGAAATTTTGTACCTGTCTGTTCAGAATCTTGTTCTGGCATATTCAACCGGTTTGGGATCCGGAATCAGTAGGTAAGATTTTCATTTAATCAACATATGTGTCTTTGAATTCGTTTACAACATGGAAGCTGGATATTTATATAGTTCAGTTCAAACCTAATATCTTGCTAACTGGTGAACTCGGACACTTTCCAGAAGATTTAACATGACTATACCAAGACATTTTTGTCTGGTTATCCCATTATTTACAAATTTTAATATTGAGAATACAATATCTCGTGTTCCAGATTCAAACTCAGAATGTGTGGGCTACAAGTGGACAACCAACTGCCATTAACTCCAATGCCAGTCCTCTTCAGGCCTCAAAGAGCTGTGTCAGAGACTGATTATATCCTGAAATTTTCCATTACAATACAATCAAATGGATCATTGGATCTTTGTGTCTATCCATACATTGGTCTTCATGTGAGTGTCACCACATTATAATATAAGTATTTAGCAAAGAGATGTGTTAATTCTTAACTTGTTTATGAATCGTGAGGTTTTGAATTGTTTATGACTGATTATGGTAAACAGGGGCCGGAAAGTTCTGCTGCCTTTTTAGTAAACATCCATGAACCTATTATTTGGCGCCTTCATGAAATGATCCAGCAGGTGAAGCTTGGTAGGCTGTCTGAATCTCAAACAACTGCTGCATCAGTTGATCCAATCATTCAAATTGGGTAAGCAGGGCTCTTGAAAATGCATCATTATGTGTGTTGGGTTTCTAGAAGCTATATAACATTACCTCGCATTACAGTGTCCTTAATATTTCGGAAGTACGGTTCAAAGTGTCGATGGCTATGTCGCCAAGTCAAAGACCTAGGGGAGTGCTTGGATTTTGGGCATCTTTAATGACTGCATTAGGCAACACGGAAAATATGCCTGTAAGTATTTTAGTTTCTTTATGTGAAAACTAAATAATATATTCTGAGTATGTCAAAAAATGTACAAGCACTATTCTAATCTAATTGGTTTAACTAATGGACTAAAGGTCCCAATATAATTTAGTAAAAATATCTGCAGCAAATATTCCGCCTTCATTGTTGTCTGTAATAGAAAAGTGGAAGGGATGAAGAATTGTTCATATTGATTTAATAAGAGTTGAGAGAAGAGAGAATTCTGTTTATAATTCTCTTATGAATTAACAGAAAATGAATGTTAGTTTTACATTGAATTAGCCAACTGCTATTTATAATAGGCTGGGTCTGAATTAAGTTAGTTACACTCAGTTACAGCTCAGTACATAGTTGTTGTAACAACCTTCTAGAGTTTTCTAAAGCTTTGTAACTAATTCATTTCTAACTGTTATTCTGTTTGAAGGGGTGGATTTAGTCCCACATATAAAGTTTGGGCAGTTTTCACCTTACAAGTTGGTTTTGTAGGAATAAGTTATGTCCAACCCACACATTCTAAGATTTTCTATAAATTTACCTTATTTTACGGACTGTTATGTAAATTTCTAGTAGCTTCTTGCCTAAGATTAGTTAGTTAGCCTTATATGTTTGTTTTTTAACTATAAACATCTTATGCAAGTTTTTCTAAACGATTAAAAATTTCCAAGAGAATGACTACCATGTAGTAGACTCGTAAAACATCTAGTGTATCTAAAGAGATGCTGAAACAGAGGAAAAAGAAGCATTGAATGCAATGTTGTGAGTGTATTAATAATTGAGCAGGTGAAAAATTAAGAAATGTGTTGAAACAGAAAATTTCGAAGATATTTCAGTTACGAGAGAATGTGGAATACCAAAGGGGATCTAATTACATAGATCTAGTTATTTATAGTTCTGACAAATCTGTTAGATCCATATTGCCCAACAGTAACAGGTGTCTGAAATCCATTGCAACAGATTTGGTTTCTCAGTCTTACAAAGCTTTAACTGATTCTGTTTAATAGACACGTGACTAAGTGCCTCACTGACAGGTAGCTATTATGGGACTCTATCAAAGTCTTGGCTAAAACTGATATTCTGTGACCATACTCTTAACAATGTTTGACTAATTTTGCAATAATGTTATTTTATGAAACCTATCTTTTCTGCAGATATATCTTTAGATGATGGAGATCTTTGGCGTGACAAGTTTTGAAATGTTATGCCTTTTTTTTTTACAAATGAGATGTTATACCTTAAGTTTACTCAGTTTTATGGTTTGGAGAATATAACAAGTGATGTTAATGATAAATGTGTACTTCTGATCCAGGTCAGGATAAACCACAGGTTCAATGAGAACGTATGTATGAGGCAGAGTTCTATGATTAGCATGGCTATCTCAAATATCCGGAAAGATCTTCTAGGCCAACCGCTTCAGCTGCTTTCAGGTGTTGATATATTGGGCAATGCAAGTAGTGCACTTGGACATATGAGCAAAGGTGTAGCTGCATTGTCTATGGATAAGAAGTTTATTCAAAGTCGACAGAGACAGGTTTTGTCCAGGCTGTTCTTCTTTTCTTGTTCTTTAAATTTGGATAATGTATTACCCACTAAACCTAAAAGTTAAAGATTTTAAGTAGTACTTTCCTTAGCTAGTGCGTTTCTCACCTTATTTTTTTCTTATTCTTATTGTGTTTTTAAAATTTTCAGGTCATGTGTAGTGATTTAGTAGGATGCTGACAACCATATTTAATATAACTGTGTGACAGGAAAACAAAGGTGTGGAGGATTTTGGTGATGTTATAAGAGAGGGAGGTGGAGCTTTTGCTAAAGGTTTATTCAGAGGGGTAACTGGCATTTTAACAAAGCCTCTTGAAGGAGCTAAAACTTCGGGCGTCGAAGGTTTTGTTCAGGGTGTTGGGAAGGGTATTATTGGTGCAGCTGCTCAACCTGTGAGTGGTGTTCTGGATCTTCTGTCAAAAACGACAGAAGGTGCCAATGCTATGAGAATGAAAATTGCCTCTGCTATAACATCTGATGAACAGCTTCTCCGGAGGAGGTTGCCTCGTGTTATAAGTGGTGATAATTTGCTTCAATTATATGAGGAGTATAAAGCTCAAGGACAGGTACCATGAGCAACTAACTATAAATCACAGCCCTGAAATTGATTCTGTTATTTACACATTTGACTCTTAATTATAATACTAGGTATGAAATGTATTGAAACAAAAAAAGTTAATTCTCATTCAAATCCTAAGCTTAATTATTGAGATCCACTCAATTAAAATCACCCAATTTTCAAGATTAAAGAAAAGATAATACTCTCACCAGTGATAAATTTAAGTAAAAGTCAAAATGTATTTGATCCAAATTTGAACAAAATACATTTTTACTATTGCTTATATTAAAGACTGGTTGGATTACCTTTTAATTTGAAGTAGAAAATGATGCAATTGTACAATTCATTTCGGAAATACGCAACTTTTAACAGATACTACAGTTGTAGGCTGAAAAGTTGAATGCTGGGATTGTGTAATATAGTGTGATTGAAGATCTTGCTTTGGAATACTACATTATTTGACCATTGTTGTGACTTCTAACAAAAATATTGCTAGCTAATTTACTTGTTATGTTGCATGACCGAATTGTGCGATCAATTTGCTTTGTTGATTTTTTATCTTTTGATTTTTGATGAATTTTGACTTTCTTTTGGGAGCTCAATTTTAAACAATTGCCATATTTTGTCATGAAGGTAATACTGCAGTTGGCAGAATCAGGTTCATTTTTTGGCCAGGTTGATCTGTTCAAAGTTCGAGGAAAGTTTGCTTTATCAGATGCTTATGAAGATCACTTTATGCTTCCAAAGGGGAAAATCTTCATGGTCACTCATAGAAGAGTCATACTACTGCAAGTATGTATTCAGGATTTTGAACAAAAAAATCCCTTTTTCTTCAATCCACTTTTATTTATCAGCAATCTTTTTATATTGCCAGCAACCGTCCAATATTATTGCTCAGAGGAAGTTCAGCCCTGCAAAGGATCCTTGTTCGATAGTGTGGGAAATACTGTGGGATGACTTTTGTACAATGGAACTGATGCATGGAAAAAAGGACAACCCAAAATCTCCTCCTTCGCAGCTCATTTTATATTTGCAGTCTAGATCATTGGATGTGAAAGAAAATGTTCGTGCTGTAAAATGCTACCCTGAATCCCATCAAGCTCTTCAAGTCTACTCTTCAATTGACCATGCATTGAGCATTTATGGGCCAAATGCCTCAAAAGTATGTTTGTATCCCCTACGCCGTGCTTCATTAAACATTCGTTTGTATATTCGTTAGTTATTACTTGTGGTATCCTTTCCACAATGAATTAACTGGACTATGTCTAAACTGTCATTTGAAAACTTTTTTGACTCTCAGATGTATAAGCATGCTTGATGAACATATGTTTATTTCCAGATATTACTCAGTTCTGACTTCTGGGTGATAAATTATTTTCCATTGATATTCAGGGAATGCTGAAAAATAAAGTAACCAAGCCATATTCACCACTTGTTGATGGTCCTAATGTAGATGTCACACCAAAAGAAGGGGTATGCCCCTGGTCCCCACAACAGATGCCTGGATCAGCTCCTATCTCTTCAAGTTTTGGAAGCAGTTCCAATCACTAGGACTAAGTTTTCATCATATATTGCTTCGCTACATTGAACATAATCAAAGGCTCTATCTCAAATTTGCCTAGCCAAATTCTGCCCCGTCGAAGCCCACGTCAATATGTCTGCTTGATTTTGGTCTTGCTTATATCTGTTCGACAAATGAGGCATAGAACCCTTTGTTTGATAATTTTGCTGACATCCGTTCAACCAATGGAGGCATAGAAAGAAGAGCCCATTTGCTCTTCGTTTTGTAAAGCGTTATCTTTTGCATTTTCCTTACTATCATTATTGACATGATAATGTCCTGGAACAATATACCTAATGGATATGAAATGGTTAGGGATTTAGAATTGATTCAAAATCAGTGGATTTCTTAGGTAGTAGGCATTAGTTCTTGTGTATAATATTGAAGAAAAACAATATCATTGTACATATATAAAAATCACAGAGTAAAACCCAATGATGTTCGTCTGCTCTGCATGACCTTCGAACACGATCATAATTGTGTTCTTTCATTTGAAGCAAGTTTTGAACGTTTGTGTATGAATATAAACCACTTATTATAATGCTTATGACAAATGTTTAATAAACTGAATGGACGGAACCTATAGTTGTGTGTGGTTAATGGAATAGAATGGAATAAATATAAAGGAGGTGGAGGTGTTTCTCTCAGGAAATCTCAAAATACTCTTATGAATTTCCTACAAAATTAAAAAAGCATTTTTGATGTATCATTTTGTAATTAAGTTACATCTTTTTTGTCTAAAATTAATCTGGAGACACATTTTTGTATTCTCTATATGCAAATTGATTATGAGACGTATCTCATATGAAGTGCATGTCCATAATCACCCTAAACCGTAAATTTTGACTTTTATTTTTATAAAATACCGGGTTTAATAGATCATTTATTATAAACTAAACTATACACTTATCAAATAAGATGAAAATTTATATATAAATGAATCAAATTACTACACTACTGCTTTATGCGAAATTTCCCATGTTCCTTTGTTGTTACTTGTATTGCATTGTTGTTTGTGTCTCATGTTATCTATAATGTCCCTTTTGGAAGAGTCTTTTGAAAACACTTCTATGCCTATACCTGTTTGCGCAAGTTCTATAATATGTCAATATCTGGGCAATACATCAATGACATGATTTGCCATAGCTTTCTCCTCCTCTAATTTCTTCTGATGAGGTCACCTAGGTTGATCTCTCAAAGCATCTAGTCTTATATAAAGATGTGACATTCTAAAATATCACTAGACATAGTCATATGCACGACTCTAGTCGCTAGGAACTAAGGCATCTCGTGCGTTATCTGCTTTCAGATGATTATGGTAATTATTATACATGATATTTACATCTCTACAAATCATAGTAGGAGGAGCAGAATCAGAGCATTCTCTTGAAAAAAATTACATATATTCAAATTGACACGTGATGCGTTTCAGGCACATATGAGTACAACAAACGTGACCTACCAGGGCTATGTTGTTCAAGGGATGCCTCTGACGATTTTCATGGTACGACTGAAAGTGATATCATTTGCTACTTTGCAGTTAAGTTGTACTCTAAAGGACTTCGCCGCCCTATTCTCTCTAAGTGGGACGAATAAGGCATATCATCATTGTATGTATTATTATATTATCAATTAGACATGTGTATGAAGTGTTGGAAGATTTCTGCCTGAAAATGATACATATGAATTATCAATAATGATGTAGGACAAGTGTTATGAAAATGGTACAAAAACAATAAAGGCTGCAAATATATCATCGTCAATAACGACAACTAGTTGTCATCTATTTGGTCTTCCACATGTAACATTCAACTAACTTGGAGTACAAGAAATGTGAAATCCAATGTGTCACGCTAACATCACGCATGCTCAGAAAGTGAGACAAATGTCACCACTAAGAATCACATGATATCAAACGACAAGACAACCATTTAATGCAACAATTGTTCAAAACCAAGAAGGCAGATCGATAAGATTGCTTCTGATCAGAATCTTTCTGATTCATGAAACTTCCTTATTTCATAAAGCTCATGTTTCAGAATCAACAAATGAATTCTTATAACCTAATTTAGAGTTTTTTTGACTTAACATTATGAAATTCATCTTTTCATTTTAGACAAAAATTCATAAATAAGTTTTTCATAATGAAAATGAATTTATCTTCAGTAAAGGGTTTTGTAAATATATCATCCCATTGATGGTCGGTATCAACAAACTTTAAGTTGAAAAATATCCTTCTGAACATAGTCACGTAAAAAGTGATGTTTAATTTCAATATGCTTAGTCCTAGAATGCAAAATATGATTCTTAGACAAACAAATAACAGAAGTATTATCACAGAGAATAGAAATGTTACTCTCGCATATCTGATAATATTCCAGTTGACTCTTCATCTAGAGTATCTGAGTGTTACATCCAGAAGTTGCGGTATATTCAGCTTTGGCTATTGAAAGCGCAATTGTTGATTGTCTCTTGCTGGATTCCTATATCAAATTGTATCCCAGAAATTGACAAATTCCATAAGTACTTTTCCTTTCTATTCTGTCTCCGGCATAGTAAACATCACAATAGCCTACTAATTTATATTCACTTGATTTTCTATAAAACAAACCAAGGTTAGTAGTACCTTTCAAATACCTAAAGATTCTCTTAACAGCAGTTAAGTAAGTCTCCCTAGCATCTGATTGGAAGCGAGCACATAAGTAGACACTTAATAAAATATCAGGTCTAAAATATGTTAGATAAAGGAGATAGCATATCATACCTCTGAATAACTTATAATTTACCTTACTACTTACCTATTCTTTCACCAGAATGCATGTAGGATGCATTGGAGTCTTTGTTGACTTGCATTTTGACAAGTTAAACTTCTTCAGAAGTTCCCTTGCATACTTGCTCTGATGAATGTACGTTCGTTCTGAACGTTGATCAATATGGATTCCCATAAAGAACTTGAGTTCTTCTATCATACATTTTAAATTATGCCAGCATTGACTTAGCAAAATCCTTGCACAATGAAGCATTAGCAGAATCAAAAATAATATCATCAACATAAATTTTCACAACTAGAATATCATTCTTAAAGGTTTTGCAAAAGAGAGTTGTGTCCACTTTCCCTCTGGTAAAATCATTTTCCAAAAGGAAGTTACTTAGTCTATCATACCAAGCTCTGGGAGCTTGTTTCAGAATATATAACAATTTTTTCAGTTTGAAAACAAAATAAGGATTTTGAGAACTTTCAAAACCAGGAGGTTGGTGTATATACACCTCTTCAGAAATGTATCCATTTAAGAATGCACTCTTAACATCCATCTGATAAAGAATGATGTTATGATTGACTGCAAAGGAAATTAAAAGACGAATAAACTCTAACCTGGCAACTGGAACAAAGGCTTATGTATAGTTCATACCTTCTTGCTGACTATAACCTTGTGCTACTAGTCGAGCCTTATTTCTGACGACTTCTCCCTTCTCATTGAGCTTGTTTCTGAAGACCCATCTGGTTCCAATGACATGGAAACCCTTTGGTTTCTGAGCAAGATCCCAAAGGTCGTATCTGGTGAATTGATTCAGTTCCTCTTGCATAGCCAGAATCAATTTATTATCCAGAAGAGCTTCACCGATAGATGTGGGCCCTATTAGAGATACCAATCCTAGAAGAGTTTCTTCATAAGGTTTGAATGAAGATCTAATTCTGACTGGTGCGTTTGTATCTCCCAAAATTAATTCTTCAGAATGAGAATCTCTTGATCTACTCTTCTTCTGATGAGTTGGACCAACGACAGCTTCTGGTTGAGTTGCTTCTGAGTTTTTTGCTTCAGATTCTTTAGCTTTTCCTTCTGAGTCTTTTTCTCCAGAATCATTATCCTTGGATTCTAAAAGATTGATCTTCTTATCTGCAAATTTCTCAACTAGATTTGACTTTTCAGGTCAAGCTTATCATTGAATCTAACATGAATTGATTCTTCGATAATTAGTGTCTCAGTGTTCAAGACTTTATAGCCTTTTGAGGTAGAATTCCTAACAAAAAGCACTTATGCGCCTTAGAATCAAACTTGCCAAGATTCTTTTTAGTGTTTAACATAAAACACTCAGATCCAAAAGGATAAAAGTAAGAAATGTTGGGCTTTCTGTTCTTCCATAATTCCTAGGGAGTCTTACCTAGAATAGGTCTAATAGAAATCTTGTTCTGAATATAACAAGTTGTGTTAACTACTTCTGCCTAGAAATGCTTAGCCATATCAGTTTCTTGGATCATAGTGCGGGACATTTCTTGCAAAGTCTTATTCTTCCTTTATATAACTCCATTTTGCTATGGAGTTCTAGGACATGAAAAATCATGGGAAATGTCATTTGTATCAAAAATATTTTCAAAATATTTATTTTCAAATTCGCCACCGTGATCACTTCTGACTCTAACTATTTTGCAATTTATTTCTGTTTGCACTAGTGAGCAGAAGGTAGAGAACATATAATATGACTCATCCTTGCGTTTCAAGAACTTTACCCTTGTCCAACGACTATAGTCATCAACGATGACCAATCCATACTTCTTACCATTGATAGAGGCAGTTTTCACTGGCCCAAACAAATCAATATGCAGAAGTTCTAATTGTCTAGAGGTAGAAATAACAGTTTTCGCTTTGAAATATGTTTTATAAAAATTATCTTTCTGACATGCTTCACAAAGAGCATCTGAAGCAAACTTTAGGTTGCCTAAGCCTCTGACCAATCCAAGCTTATTTAGCCGAGAAATCTTTATCATGCTAAAATGGCCCAAACGTCTATGCCATACCCATTGCTTGTCATTAACAGACATTAAGCATTTTACATTTTGATCCTCAAGATCAGAAAGTTTGATTTTATAAATGTTGTTCTTTATCTTTTCGTTAAAAAGGATTGTACCATCTTTTTGACTAACAACCTTACATGACTTTTGATTAAAAATGATATGATAACCATTTTCACTAATTTGACTAATAGAAAATAAGTTATGCATCAAACCGTCGACCAAAAAAACATTATAATAGAAGGAAGTTTACTGTTACCAATAGTTTCAGAACCAATGATCTTCCCTTTCTGGTTTCCTCTGAAACCAACAAAGCCTTCAGGCTTAAGTTCCAAATCTTGGAACATAGACCTTTTTCCCATCATATGTCGCGAGCATCCACTATCTAGGTACCATGGCTGGTGTTTCAGCTGAGCTGCTAAGGATGTCTGCAACATAAATTATTTTATTCTTAGGTACTCACTTTTGGGGTCCTCTTTGGTTAGTTTTCCCATAGTTTCTTACAACTTGGGTGTTTGTAGAAGGATAATCACGGGGAATTTGTGCATGATACTTAGATTTCAGAATTGAGTTCTTACCCTTTGTATGTTTCTGTGTCTGTGCAGAAAAATCAAGTTCAGTGCCAACATGCACAAAATGCTCATAGAGAGGTTTTATAGTTTCTGTACAACCTAAACCTTTCTTGCCATTTATGATAACTCCATAGATCAAAGAATTCATTTTGCTTCTACCTATGCTTTTAGCCAAAAAGTACTAGAATGATATGTCATATCTAATGATGCAATCAGTACTAGAAGCTTCTGAGACTATTTCTTCCTCTAGTTTTGAAAATTTACTTTTCAAAGCAGAGTTGTTACTTTCTAAAGAAAATACTTTTTCATTTAGGGAAGAAATATCTTTCTCAAGCTCACTGCGAGTTTCAGGAGCAACTATTTGAACTTGTTTAAGGTCCTTGTACCTACTCTGAAGACTCTGGTGCTTTTCCAGTATTTCAGAGAGACATGATTCTAAATCAGAACGAGATAGTTCAGAAAATACCTCTTCAAAATTAGGGTCTGATTCTGATTCTGGCAACACTTTGTTTTCTGGTTCTTCAGAACCTTATGGATCAGTTATGGTTCCTATTAATGCAATGTTGGCTTTTTCTTTGTTAGAATCTTCTTCTTCGGATTCTGAGTCATCCCATGTAGCCATCAGCCTCTTCGTGCCTTTAGAAAACTTATTCTTAGGCATTTTGTCCTTTTTCAACTTAGGACACTCATTCTTATAGTGGCATTGCTCCCTGCACTCAAAGCTGGCAACCTCTTTACCCAAACCTTGCTTCTTCTATCAAGACAAAGAATCAGAATGACCAGCAGTCCTTCTAGCTCCTCTGAACTTTCCTTGACCATTTTACATATGCTTCAAGAGTTTGTCGACCCTTTTAGAAATCAAAGACAACATATCATCATCTTCTGAGTCTTTGTCAGAAACTTCTAATTCTTCCTCAGCTTGATAAGCTCTTGTATTCTCAGGCTTGGACTTTAAAGCAATAGATTTACCTCGCTTCTGAGGTTCATCTTCCTCGAGTTCAATCTCGTGGCTTTTCAAAGAACTAACAATATCTTCAAGACTAATAATATTAAGATCCTTTGCCAGCTTCAAAGCAGTTACCACAGGTCTCCATTTTTTAGGGAGACTTCTGATTATCTTCTTAACATGGTCATCTGTAGAGTATCATTTGTCTATAACTTTCAATCCTGTAACAAGCATCTGAAATCTTGAGAACATAGTCTCAACAATTTCATCATCTTCCATTCTGAATGCTCCGTACTTCTGGATTAGTTCAAAGCCTTTGTCTTCTTTACTTGAGCATTCCCCTCATGAGTCATTCTCAAGGAATTAAAAATAGACTTAGTGGAATCTCTGTTAGTTATATTCTCATACTCATTATAAGAGATAACATTTAGCAATATAGTTCTAGCCTTATGATGATTTTTGAAATCCTTCTTTTGTTGATTTGTCATAGCATTTCTTGCTATATTGTTTTCTTTTACATTAACTGGGTAAATGTAGCCATCAACTACAAGATACCAGAGATCAACATCGTATCCAAGAAAGAAACTTTCGATTCTATCTTTCCAGTAATCAAATTTCTCACCATCAAAGATTGGTGGTTTAGCACTGTAGTGATCTCTCTCATTATTGTTAACAATGTTTGCAGCATTAGCAACGACCATTGTTTCTCACACAAACTAGATCAATACTTAACATGGCGAAGTGTTGATAAATCTTTTATCATAATCAGAAATGGGGCTATGATGCCAATTGAAGGTGTGAAAACACAATAAAGGGGGGTTTGAATTGGATTTAAAAAACAAAAACTTTTTACCAACTCAAAAACACCACACAAATGTTAAGAATAAAGAGATAAAAACACAAGCATTTTTATCCTGATTCGCTTGAAACTCAAAGTTACTCCAGTCCACCCGCCAAGGTGATTTCACCTTATACACAATAACTTAATCCACTATAATCAACTGGTTACAATAATCATAAAGAATAACCTTTTTTGTCTTCTCAAGGATCCGACTATACCCTAGTCTTCTTAAGGAATCACAAAGAACAACTTTCTTTGTCTTCTCAAGGATTCGACTATACTCTAGTCTTCTTAGGGAATTACAAACAATAAGTTTGAATCAAAGGTTTTATGTTTACAAGATGCTTCTACACAAGCAGATTTTACACAAATGAAAAACGAACACTTATAAAATGTACCAAAATGATAGCTTTTCACCAAGAAACAAACTTGTCAAATATTGTAGTGTGTCTTTCAGCTTTTTTTCAAATCTCCAAGTCCTACTTATATAGCATAAGAAAAGATATTGTTGGAGGTCAAAATGGGGATACCAATAGAGTGGTTGTCCACTTTTGGATTGGTGAAAGGAGTGACACGTAGTACCATCATTCGCCCATAATTTTTAGTGACGAGTATGATGTATAGTATTGTCCTTTGCCCATGATATTAGGTAGTGGAAGTAATATTTGACTTGTACCATGTACTATTTTATCACATATCCATTTTGATCTTATCTTCAAATTCATTGAATTATGATGAATAGATGATGAAGCATGAAATGAAGAAACATACAACTGGATTCATAAACTTCAGAGTTTTTAGTCAGAACCTTGACAACATTAGCAATCTGGCTTGAGATCTTCAGTATCTTCAAAATCTTCAGACTCTTCGGTCAGAACTTTGATAACCTCAACTTTTGGCTTGAGATCTTTAGAATCTTTAGCTAAGTAACAAAACTTCATAAGCTTTATATTCTTCGTAAGCTTGATAGTCAGAGTCACATAAACTGAGAGAACATTGTAACAGCAAAATAAAATCTCCTCATAAACTTCTCCGAGGTGAATCAACACAGAAGCAGAAAGATCATGACAGTAGCAACTTTAACATCTTTCAGAACTTCTCATGATTAGCGCAAAAATGGAATTGGAACACAATGTTCAGAAACTGATGACGTTGCACGTCATATACTCAGAATCAGAACTGGCTGTTAAAGTTACACAATAAAAAACCATTAGGATACCAAAATTGTTCTCACACAAATACAACATTGTTATCATCAAAACTCAAGGTATAGATGTAGGACCAAATCTTGACCTAATAGTTTTCACTTGAAAAGATTCAGACTGACGAGAATGGTTCAGATATGATGACAAGGATGATTAACTACAGAAAGAAGGCGGACATGAGGGAACGGTTCCTTCCCATTTAAGTCATGAGGGGGATATTTGTATGGTGGATTCACTCTTAAAGTGGGTCCTACCATTTATTTAGAAAAAGAAAAAAGGAAAAAGAATAAAAGGAAAATAATAGGTTTTATGTGAATTATTATATTCGGGGCAAGCCCAAATTGGAATGTATTCAAAAGGGATTCTTTAATCCTTAAAGAATCACAAAAAATTAGCAATTTAACAAGGGTTTCAGAGAACTGTAATAGAGAAGAGGAAAATGCACAAGTGATAAATGAGTGTAGCAAACCTTATCAGTTTGAGCTGCAAATTCAGTATATTATTCTTGTTACTTAGTTGATTTTATTTATATTCCTATTGAGTATTTTTACATCCCTTAGAGTTATTTTCGTATACCCATACTTTGTGGAGGGATTGTTTAGAGTGTGTTTCTCGCCTTTATTGTTTATCGATGAAATTTGTTATTCTCTAGTGTTACTAGGAAGACTTTTGTATATCCATTATTGATATAGTAGACGATTTTACTAGGCTAGGCCCCATGGTTTTTGTTCTCTCACTTTGAGGGGAATTTTCCATGTTTAAAATTTTGTGTTTTTGTTATATTATTTTCCTGTTATTATTATTGTAGGCTGGAATTGGTTCTGTTGATCATCTGTTTAAATTGAATGAGTTTGGAAGAGTATTCTGCTTGAAAAATATTCTAATTATTTGATTATTTCCCAGAAAAGTGGTATCGAGAACTCTGGTTTGCTTGTTTTGTGCATTTTAAATGGAGAAAAATCAAAAACCCAATATGATTAAGCCCGACTCTACTAATAATAAACTTTGGAAGACTCTCATGGAAGATATGTTATATAACAAAGATTTGTATGATCTTATTGATGAAGAAAAAGGTAAACCGAGTGATAAGTCGGATGCCAAACGAAAGAAGATGAATCGGAAGACAATTGCTATAATTAGACAATGGTTGGACTTTAGTGTATATTCACATGTTGAAACTGAAACTGATGTGAAGAAAATGTTGAATAAATTAAAAAAGTTGTATGAGCGCAAGATCGTGCAAAATAAAGCATGTTTGATCAGGAAACTGGTTAATATGAAGAACAAGGACGATGACTAAATGGTAGAGCGTATGAGTGAGTTTCATAATACTGTGAATTAGCTGAAGTTTACTGATATTAAGTTGGATGAAGAGTTGCAAGCTTTATTACTGATTAGTTCCTTGTTTGATAACTGGAAAGTTCTTGTTGTGACACATACTAATTCAGATCCGAATGGAAAATTGGTAATGTCAACTGTTAAAAATAGTATGCTTAATGAAGAAGTTAAAAGAAAGGAACGTGGTTTGATTGTTACTCCTAATCAGTCTGGAGCTCTAGTTACCGAGTCAAGCATGAAAAATCTGAGAGTCTTGGCAAATCAAGAACTAGAAAAGAAATTATATGTTATAATTGTGGTAGGGCGGGACACATAAACTAAATTATGGGTTTCTCTCAAAAGAGAATATTCAAGAGAAAAAGATTAAGGTAATAAGAAGAAAAATGATAAAGACACGACAACAGTTGCATATGACAGCGATGTCTACATTGTTTATGAGGATAATTACATAAACCTTGCATGTCAAGATTTAACTTGAATTGTACATTCGGGTGTCTCGTACCATTTTATTCTTGTGTGTGATTGCTTTACATCTTATACTATTGGTGGTTTTGGAACGATAAAAATGGGAAACGAGGGAGTTTGTGAAATTGTTGGTATGGGAGATGTTTGGGTTGAAATTGGATTTGCATGCAAGCTTAAATTGAATAATGTGAGACATGTTCCTGATATTCGTCTCAATTTGATTTCTGTCAATGCCTTGGATATTGAAGGTTATCACACTTACTTTGGTAGTGGTGGCATGTGTAAGATCACAAAAGGATTCCTAGTGGTAGCAAATGAGCAAAGTCCACTAACTCTTTACAAAATGCTTGTAAAGCTATGCAAGGAGGAAGTAAATGCAATTGAAGACACGTCTAGTGATTTATGGCATACACACCTTGGTCACTTGAGTGAGAAATGTCTCAATATTCTTGCAAAGGAAAATTTTCTTCAGGTGAAAGTTACTCCTATAAAAACATGCACTAATTATTTTTCTAGTAAGCAACATGGAGTTTCCTTTAATAGTAATGATCCTTATATGAGGCAAAATATTCTAGATTTAATTCACATTGATGTTTGCATGATGGATGGCAAATTTATATGTGGTGCATCATATTTGGTTACTCTTATTTATGACCACTCTAGAAAAGTATGGGCATTTGTTTTGAAATCTAAAGACCGGGTACTAGGTGTTTTCAAACACTCTCATGCAAGTGTTGAAAGAGAGAAAGGAAGGTAGATGAAATGTGTCAAAGTTGATAACGATGGTGAATATAGAGGTCCATTTGAAGATTAATGTAAAGAGAATAGAATCAAGCTTGAGAAAATTATTCTAAAGACTCCTCAACACAAGAGAATGAATCGTACTATTAATGACAGAATTGGGTGTATGCTCTCTCATGCAAAGTTATAAAAAGCCTTTTGGGGTGAAACATTAATACCTATAATGGATTTGATTAATCTTTCTCCTTCTACTCCACTTGATGGTGATGTTCCAAACAGAGTATGGACAAGAAAATATGTCTATTATGGTTACTTTAAAGTGTTTGGTTGTGGGGATTTTGTTCACATCCCAAAAGATGAGAGATTCAAGCTTGATAAAAGATCTAAACAATGTGTGTTTTTAGGTTATGGTCATGAATAGTTTGGTTATAGATTATGGGATCCAGTCGACAAGAAAATAATCAGAAGCCATGATGTGATATTTCTTGAAGACTAAACTATTGAAGATTTTGATAAAAACAGATAAGCAAAATTATGATGGTAGAAGTTACACTCAATGGCGGAGCCAAATAAAAAAAATTAGGATGGCCGCTAACGTAAAATAAAGATTATAAATAAAATGTAAATAGTATTTTAAATAAAACATTAAAGTTAAAATAAATACAAAGTTAATTACTAAAAATTTAAATTACATGACTTAAAACTACCTTAAAGTAGTGCTTTACGCGTTCCGAGTGACTTGAAATCGTCAATAATTGACTCCGAACTTATGCTTGCACTAATCTCCCTTTCAATATATACTGTCATGCTATCTCCAAGAAATTCATCATCCATCTTGTTTCTCAACTTAGTCTTAATAATTTTCATTGCTGAAAAAGACCTCTCAGTTGTGGCCGTAGAAACGGGAAGAATCATGATAAGACGAAGTAGTCTATCAATCAAGAAGTAAGTTTCAGCCTGCCCAGATGCAACCAAACATGAACATAGTTCTTGAATAGTTGATAAATTATTCAAGTTTGATGCTTGACGAGCAACAAATAGAAAATGTTGGAGTTGAAATTGCAAATTATTCTTCTCTTGATCACTAAAATCCATAGGATAATATTTTTCAACTAAAGAACAAATAGTATCAATGCTAAAAGCTTTATATCCATCCTTAGGAGATAAAGAACAAGAAAGAGTTAACAAATCCATTGCCTGCTCACTGAATCTGCTATTCAACTCTTGTAACTGTTTGTCAATGGTAGTGAAAAAGATTTCAACTTTAAAGTAATGTTGAATTGTGACTTGATTCTCTTCAAGACGAGAGCGTCCAAATCTTGTTGTTGAATGAACATCATTAAGATCAGGAATCTCAATACCATGTTTTTCACAAAAAGATACCACTTTAGTAAACAATATATCCCAACCATTTTCTCTCAAACCTTGAATAAGATGTCTTGTTGAACGAACCAAGTTCATAGCATTAACTACATCTTGATTTTTTTTGTAAGGCTTGACAAAGCATATATGTTATTCCCATGATTTCTTTCATCAAGTGAAAAATAAATATAAAATCAAATGCCTTCAAGTAATTGTAACAACTATCTGCATCCCCACGTGTAGCATAACTCCCTCTATCTTTTGCATTTTTTTATAAACTAAACAAGCTGCTTCATACATGTTTATCAAGCTAGAAATTAAATCGTAATGTGATCCCCAACGAGTATCTCCAGCTCGTTTCAATGTACCAACTTGATTTGCACCTTTACCAGTTACAATCTCATTAATCTCTAACAAATAAGCAATTTATTCTAATTGGGCAGCTTGTAACTCATCATGATGCTTTGTAGAAGAACAAACAACATTCACAACAAAGATCAGTTTCTCAAAAAAATTATGAACAGGTTTGACTTCTCTTGATGATGTAACTAATGCAAGTTGCAATCAATGAGCAAAACAATGAACATAGTAAGCATAAGGACAATCCTTCATAAAGAGGGCTTGTAAACCATTCCATTCTCCTCTCATATTGCTAGCACCATCATACCCTTGGCCACGAATGTTAGAAACATCAAGGTTATGTCGAGAAAGTATATCACATATTGCTTCCTTAAGAGTTAAAGATGTGGTGTCTTTAACATGTGCCACATCAAAAAATCTCTCTTGTATTAAACCAACTTTATCAACAAATCTTAATACAAGAGCCATTTGTTCCTTTTTTGACTCATCACGAGCTTCATCAACAACGATACAAAATTTGGAATCACCAATTTCCTCACGAATACTCTTTTTCACCCTACTAGAAAGAATTTGCAAGAGCTCTTTTTGAATTTGATGTGAAGTATACTTGCAATTTTGTGGAGCATTTTCCAACACAACTTTTGCAACTTCATCATTGTAGGATGCTAAAAGTTTCAATAACTCAAGAAAGTTACCTTGATTTCTTGATTTGCTACTTTCGTCGTGACCCCTAAAAGCACAAGCTTGTAGTGTTAACCAACAAACAGTGTCAATTGAAGTCTTGAGTCGTAACCGATTATTCATTCTTTGACTTGAACTTTGCACTTGAATAACATTTCTAATATGACCATCTTGATTCAACAAGTCTTGACAAGCTTTCATTGCATTGTTGTGTGGTGAGCAAGGATCATTCCTTATGCGTTTAAGAAAGGAACAATGTTTTCCATTCCTAACTTTCTTCCAATTTCTAAAACCCATAGAAATAAAGACAAGTGATCCGGGACGTCCACTTAGTTTTTTGCTAAAAAGGTAACATGGTAAGCAATATGCGGCATCTTCAGATGGTGAATATTCTAACCATGATGGAAATATGCTAAACCAAGTATGTTGAAACCTTCTCGGATGATCCTCGTTACCGGACAAAGGATAGTTTTCTAAATGAATTTGATATGGACCCCATTTTAGATAAGCTCTTCGTATTGCATCCACTTGATTTGGTGGATATTGCCAAATCGGAGGACGCTTTCCAGGATCGCGTTCCAAAGAATTTTCAAAACCATGATACTCTTCAATTGTTGGATTCTCAAGAACTATTTCAGATTCGGATGTCGGGATTATAATTTCTTCATCTCTCTCTTCTCTTTCAATTTTATATGCTTTCCTTTTGAAAAAAGAATCAATTTTCCTATTATTCATCTTTACTTTTCCTATAATATCATATCAGATCCAGAAATCAATTTAGAGAACATAAAAATTAAAAGAGAAAAAAATTAATAAACTTAATTAATCAACTTTAATCCATTTTCAAATACCAGTAACTTCACTATTAGAAATTAGCAGCAACAATGATTAAATAAACCTTATTACAGTGTATAAATATATTTGTAAATTACAGTGTTATGAATTGGCTTAATAAACCTCATATAGATTATTTTAACACAACAAGAAAGAAGAACCCTAAAAATCTCAAAAACACAAATCAAGCAATCACCTTAATTTGTTACTTTTTATAAAAGAAGAATGAATAAATTTTTTTACCTGTTAGATGCTGGTCACTTTAATTTGTTCCGATTCCGGTGCCGGTAGCAAACCCATATGAGAAAGAAAGGAAAGGTAGGAGCTTTTTACCTTATCTGTATTTTAATCTAACTTTGAATGAAAAAGAAAAAAGAAAAATAATTTTAATTTAAAATAAGGATGTTTTAGTAATTTAATATATATGAATTAAAAAAAAAGTTGAGGGGTGGCCGTGGCCTTCCCACGTCCCCCCTCAGTTCCGCCACTGGTTACACTGATGTTGTGTCTAAATCTCCTATTGGAAATTTTGTTGATGGGGGAGATACGCAGATAGATGATGAGAATGTAACCAATGACCAAGAATGTTATCATGATGAGCAAGTTAAAAAGGCTTGACTAGAGCTACCAGTTGAACATGAGTTGAAAAGATCTATTAGAGAACATAAAACTTGTCAAAGATATCCTCCACACGAGTATGTGATGATCACTGATAATGGAGAGTCATAGTACTACCAAAAGGACATTTCAAATATTGATAAAGAAAAATAGTTGAACGCCATGCAATAAGAGATGAATCCCTTGCATGAGAGTCATATATTTGAGTAGGTGAAATTGCCTAAGGGTAGAAGAGCACTCCAGAATAAATAGGTATACAAGATAAAGTCTGAAGAGAATAAATATCAATCAAGATACAAAACAAGATTGGTTGTGAGAGGTTTTAATCAGAGAAAGGTATTGACTTTGAATAAATTTTCTCACTTGTGGTGAAGACGATATTTAATAGAGTTATGTTGGGAATAGTCGCTAGCTTGAATCTAGAGGTTGAACAACTTTATGTGAAGACTTCTTTCCTTCATGGTGATTTGGATGAAGAGATTAATATGGAGCGACATGAAGGCTTCAAAGTCAAAGGTAAATAAGAGCTTATTTGTAGATTGAAAAAACTTTTGTATGGCCTCAAGCAAGTCTGCGACAATAGTACAAAAAGTTTGATTCTTTCATGGAAAAAAATGGTTATGGTAAAACTATTTATGATCATTGTGTATTTGTGAAGAAATTCTCTGATTGTGATTATATAATTATCTTATTATATATTTATGACATGTTGATTGTTGGTCATGACACTAAGAAAATTCAAATCTTAAGAAAGAGTTAAGTAAGTACTTTGCAATGAAGGACTTGGGTCCTACACAACAAATCTTTGGCAGGAGAACTTATCGTGACATGAAGAAAGGTAAATTTTTGTTGTCCCAACATAAATACATTGAGAAGGTGTCAGAGAGGTTTAACATGAGCAATTTAAAACTTGTGAGTACTCCACTTGCTTGTCATTTCGCATTGAATCCTAAGCAATGTCCTATAGGTGAAGAAGACAAAGAAGATATGAAGAATGTTCCTTATGCATCTGCAGTTGGTAATTTGATTTATATTATGGTATACACTAGGCCAGGTATTACTTGTGTTATTGGTGTTGTTGGTCGGTTTCTCTTAAATCCAGGTAAAGATCATTGGAAAATAGTAAATTGAATTCTTATATATATTAGAGCTACTTCCAGAGTGTGCTTATGCTTTGGGAGCGGTGATCCCGTGTTAGATGGTTACACAGATGCAAATATGGCTGGTGATATTGATTCTAGAAAATCTACTTATGGATACATGATGACTTTTGCAGAGGGAGCGGTGTCTTAAAAACCAAGGTTACAAAAGTGTGTTCCTTTATTTACTATCAAGACTGAGTATATTGCAGCAACTGAAGCATCTAAAGAAGTTTTGTGGATGAAGAAATTCCTACAAGAGTTGAGTGTTGAGAAAGAGAAGTTTGTGTTGTTCTGTGACAGTCAGAGTGCAATTCCTTTTTGTAATAACCCGATGTTTCATTTTGGATCAATGGTATCATTGGATACGAGATGCATTGGTGACAAATTTATTTTTACTTGAGAAGATTCATACTGACGATAATGGATTAAATATGATGACAAAGATGATTAACTGCAAAAAGAAGGCGAGCATGGGGGAGTAGTTCCTTCCCACTTAAATCGTGCGGGGGATATTTGTATGGTGGATTCACTATTAAAGTGGGACCCACCATTTATTTAGAAAAAGAAAAAAGAAAAAAGAAAAGGAAAAAAAGAGTTTTTATGTGAATTATTTTATTTCGAGCAAGCCACAAATTGAGATGTATTTAAAAGAGATTCTTTAATCCCTAAATAATCACAAAAAATAAGCAACATAACAAGGATTTAGAGAACTGCAATAACAAAGAGAAAAAGGCACAAGTGATAGATTAGTGTAACAAACCTTATCAGTTTGAGCTACAAATTGAGTATATTATTCATATTACTTAGTTAATTTTATTTATATTCCTATTGAGTAGTTTTAGCATCCCTTAGAGTTATTTTGGTATACCCATATTTTATGGATGAATTGTTTAGAGTGTTTTTCTCACATTTAGTTTGTTATTCCCTAGTGTTACTAGGAAGACTTTTGTATACCCATTATTGATATAGTGGAAGGTTGTGGTTTTTATTCTCTCACTTTGAGGGAAGTTTTCCACATTAAAAATTTGGTGTTCTTGATATTTTATTTTTATGTTTTTATTATTGTGCTATGGAATTGGTTCTGCTAGTTGTCTATTTAAATTGCACAGGTTTGGGAAAGTATTATGCTTGAAAAATATTTCAATGATTTGATTATTTCCCAACATGCCAGTCCAAATTTGTCGCCATCAAGGCTTTGTTGGGCACTGAAGGAGCATGGTGGAGCTTTAAGTGACATTGACTGACCTTTATGTCGTGTTCTGATGTGAAATGAAACTTAACTGTTTGAGATCATTTTTGTTTTGAAAAAGTAACGAGGAACATGTGCATTTAATGTGAGTTCATAATTGAAACGTTTTGTCACCCTTTTTTGGCATGTTAAGTGACATGGTCAGTACACAATTTATAGAGTACTTGAGTGCATCCAAGTTCGGCATATACCCATGAGTGGAAATCTAACTGTTGATTTCGTGATTCCTTCACGTAGTTAGTCTTGATATTTCAGTTGCCATTATCCATAAATAGAGTGAGTTGAGTATTTAGAAGTTTTTTTGCAACCTTTATCATTCAAACTCTCACTTACTCTCCATAAAGACATTTTTTGCTTTTTCTTCCTTAAGAGTATGATCGGAAGTGACTTAGTGTTTCCCTTAAAGCTTTTTCATTTTCCCATTCCTTCTGCTTTTCCAATCTTCCACAATCAAATACCTTACTAATTCAAGCTTATTCCATTAGCATTTATTGTTTTCTAATTAAGATGATCGATAATATTGTCGATTTAGTGCACGATTTTGAAGTGAAAACTTCATTGGGGTCATCCCCTGATTCTCCTAATCCTTCTCTTAGCGTCAATCACACAAGATCGGAAATCATAGCCCTTTCTGACGACTTTGGGTTAGATTGGGCATTTGGAAGTCCCTAGAAGGAAGAAACATATTCTTCTAACGCATTAGATGCCCTCATGTCCTTCCGGAAGAGGAGATGATAGCCAACTCGCGAATGAGGGAGTGTGCTAGATATTTTATTCACATTCGTCTATGGAGTGAAGGATGTAAGTCGAGCAGTGTTGAGGTTTTGGAGATCTTAAATCTTTGACGTTAGAAGGGCGCATTGGAGTATGAGTAGATGCACAAGTAGCAGACACTTCCTCGATTTTGAATACCAAGGTTGACATAGATGCGGCTGGCATTGTGGTCGATGACCCTTCGAAGTAGTTGGTCCTTCTAGTTTCAAGGGAGAAAAGAACATGCAGTTCTTACCGCACGGTCCCGTTTTATGAGTGCTTTTTACAAGAATGGGACTTCTGATCAGTGCATTTTGATACACATTCTTCTATAATTATACTTAGGAATTTATCTAGTTTATTTTGCTTATTTTAATATTTTATTATGTTTTTAGATTTAAGTTCATGTTTGCCTTTAATCTATTTTCGTTTGCTATTTTCAGTTTTGGCGGTTATTTGATACTTATCCACTATTCGGATCATAACTTGAGCTACAGGATGCCGTTTTGCAAGTTCTAACATGCATTGGAAAGCTAAGAGAAAGAGCTACAAATTTTATTTGAAGCCAAAAGCTGTTTCGGAGTTAAGACATCTCAAATAATTCGTTGAAATTTCGTACTTTAGGAAATAATTTCTTTTGGGCCATTTGTTGGGCCAAATTTAGGTTTTCCGGCCCAATTTGAATTATAAGTGAAACCCTTATTCTGTTTAAAAGGGAAGTCGCGGTACTGTAGCAAACAGAGATTATTCACGATAACTTTTTGCTTTTGTGCGATCATGAAGAGGAATTAATCTTCTATAGTCAATCTTCTGTAACCGAATTTCCAAGGCTTTGAGGTTTTTATTCTATCAATTTAATTTTGTTCTCTTTCAATTCTATTATATGAAATTTCATTTGCTTAATCTGTATTTTGTGGAATGGTTTTGATTAAATTCGTATGATTGCATTCCTAACTCGTAATCGTTGTTTTCATCGCTTTGTCGTTAAATTGCATTTGTAAATCATGTTTGCTTAATTCACGATTGTATTTATCCGTTTGCTTAATTCGGAATATAGGAATATAAATCTGTCATATATCTATTGCACTTGTCAATCGAATTTGAATCAAATAGAGATCGAAGCCGCTTAGGGAATTGGTAGGTAAAAACTAGTGATTAGTCGGAAACCGAAAACAGTAGATTGGCTTATTTTATAATCACTTATTTTAATCACTTTTTTTTGCTTTATTTTATAAATCAACCACTAAAACATAAACCTCCCTTAAATTGATTTCATTAGGTTAACAATAATACAAGAATCCTTGCGATACGATACTCGAGTTGTCGTTTCCGTTAAACTACAGTTTTCTAATTACTCGTTTTGATCCGTGTGCGACAGCAGATCAAATTGGCGCCGTTGCCGGGGATTCTTGTAGATTTTAACCATTATTATAGTCTAACTATTATTATAGTCATAGGTGTTGTATTTTAACATTTTTTGCCTTAACTTTCTTGTGTTCCGGTGTTTTTGCGTTTTAGGATTAAAAAAAACTGTTTTTTTAAGAAAATCGTCTCAAATTATTCTGATTCTTTGTCGATTAACTAGGAAAAAAATCAAGGATCAAAATCCACTATTTACTAAATAGTGGAAGTCATCCTAAAAACCCGAAATTCCTTATTTTTCTATTTTTTATGATTTTTTTCTATTTTGATAGTTTCAGAAAATTCTGAAAAAATTCTCAAAAATTTTAATTGACGTTATTAGATTAATTTTTGTGTTTTTCTATTTTTTTTCTTTTATTTTAATAGTTTTTTTACGTATTTCAATTGTTTGTTCTTAATAGGGACATTGTCGGTATTTTCCTATTTGTTGCTGCATTGCTGAATTAGTTATGTGTTTTCTCATTGTTTGTTGATTTTTTTCCTATTGAGTTTAATATGGCTGACCAAAGAACTCTGAGAGAACTTGTTGCTCCTGATATGAATTATAATGGTTTATGTATTGAATATGATGATGTTATTGCTCCTTTTGAGTTGAAATCTGATTTAATACACTTGTTGCCAATGTTTAGTGGTCTTGCGGGTGAGGATTCGTATAAGCATCTTAAGGAATTTCAGGTTGTTTGCTCTACACCATTGAGACCTGAAGGAATCACCGAAGATTACATCAAGCTGAGAGCCTTCCCGTTTTCACTACAGGGTGCTGCCAAGGATTGGTTATATTATCTTGAGCTGAATTCTGTCACGACTTGGAATGATTTGAAGAGAGTCTTCCTAGAGAGGTACTTTCCTACCTCTAGGGTTGCATCAATCCCAAAAGAAATATGTGGTATTAGACAGGGAAATGAGTCATTGACTGAGTATTGGGAGAGATTCAAACAATTAGTATCCAGCTGCCATCAACATCAAATTACCGAACAACTGCTTATTCAATATTTCTATGAGGGATTGTTACCAATGGATAGAAACATTCTTGATGCTTCTAGTGATGGAGCACTTGTCGATAAAACTCCAGTTGCTGCCAAAGCCCTGATTGAGAACATGTCACTTAACTCCCAACAGTTCACAACTAGAAATAATTCTATGGTCCAAACAAAAGGTGTGAATGACATTCAGGTTTCCTCTTCCAACAAGGCTTTAGAAACCATAATTGAAGAGCTTACTTCTTTAGTGAAACAAGTTGCAGTGAGTAAATCTCAAACAACAAAGTTGTGTGGTATTTGTACTTCTATTGAACATCCAACTGACACATGTCCTATTCTTCAAGATGATTCAGTCACTCAATTGCCTCAAGCATATGCAACTAACTTTTTCAACCAAAGCAACAATCAGAGAGGGTACAATATTCCTGACTTGTCCACCAACAAATATCACCCCAATTAGAGGAACCATCCAAACCTTCGATATGGAAACCAGCAGCCCACCTAACAACAATTAGTCATACCCCTGCCACAACCACAGACCACTCCCTAAGTCTCCACCTCTGCACCTTCCGGACCTTCATTAGAGGATCTTATCAAACAAATGGATGTGAATAATCTCCAATTTCAACAACGAACAAATTCCAGTATTCAGACTTTGCAGACACAGATTGGACAGCTTGCCACTTCGATGAATGCCATGCAGCAAGCCCAAGGATCAAACCAACTTCCTGCCCAAACAGTTGCGAACCCGAAAGGCCCTAATGCTAATGTGAGTGGAATTTCCTTGAGATCCGGGAAGGTAACAGAACCAGCCCCCAAAAAAATAAAAAAATTCTTGAGGTAACACCTGAACCTTCTTCCGTTGTGATAGAAACTGAACCCTCTGTTGTGGTAGAAACTAAAAAAGAAAAAGAGAAGGAGTATGTGCCACCAGTTCCCTTTCCACATAGAATACTGAAAAATAAAAGGACTGATGATGGAGACAAGGAGAAAGAGATTTTAGATGTGTTCAGAAACGTGGCGGTAAATATTCCGCTTCTTGATGTTATTAAGCAGGTTCCGAAGTATGCAAAATTTCTAAAAGACTTGTGCACAAGTAAGAGAAGGTTGAAGAGCAATGAAAGAGTAAATTTGGGAGAAACATTTCAGCCCTTATCCAGCCTAAACATTCACCTGAAAAAGCTATTGTTTCATCCCTCAATCAGGCCATACCTCAAAAGTGCAAGGATCCAGGAACTTTTGCTATTCCAAGTACCATTAGGGATAGTAAATTCGAAAATTGCATCCTTGATTGGGGAGCAGGCCTTAATATTATGCCTACTTCTGTTTATAATAACCTTGATCTTGGTCCTTTACAGCATACATGTTTAATCATTCAACTAGCGAACAAAAGCAATGCTCGCCCTATTGGAGTAATGAAAGATGTGCTTGTTCAAGTTAATGACTTGATTTTTCCTGTAGATTTCTACATTCTGGACATGTATGGAGAAACAAATTCAAGCAGATCGGCCATCATTTTAGGCAGACCATTCATGAAAACGGTGAAAACAAAAATTGACATCGACGATGGAACCATGTCCATGGAATTTGGTGACATTGTCGCAAAATTTAACATTTTCGATGCCATGAAACATCCCTTGGAGGAGCATTCTGTTTTTCATATTGAATTGATCTCTGAGTTGGTTGATGACACTTTTTCTGAATTGTTTTCACTTGATTTTCCATCTTTATTTGGGTTTGATGATGTTTATTCATGTGATGATTGTACTGACACTAACCTTTGTGTTGTTTTTGCTGAGATTAATGTTGCCTTGCAGGGTGATAGTATAAACGAAGTTGTTTATGTGGCTGAAACTCTTGACATTCCGGCTGCCCCAAACATACCATCCATTAAACAACCACATTCTTTAGAGCCTAAACCACTTCCCGAGGATTCATATTATTCATCAAAGCTTTAACTTAAGCAGAAATATAAGAAGGGAATTGGATGGACCTTGGCTGACACTCGTGATATTAGCTCATCCACATGTATGCATAGGATCTCACTTAAAGATGAAACAAAAGTAGTGAGGCAGTCCCGTAATCCTTTAATTCTTGATGTTGTGAAAAAGGAGATCACTTTCACGTGCCCATTCAACACTTTTACTTATCGAAGATATTTTTTGATCCTGGAATACAAGGCAAATGCACTAATCAAAATTTCAAGGTCAATGGACATTACCCAAAGCTACTCCATGAGAACCCGACTTTGGAAGAAGAGCTCTCTTTGGGAAAGGCTGCTTATTCGATCATTTATCCGCCTTGACTCCTCGGGTGTGTTCTTTCCTTTCTCTCACTCTTATTTTATATTTATGCTCTTTCATTGAGGACAATGTATGTTTTAAGTGTGGGGGAGGGAATCATTTATTTGTTTTGTTTTCAATTTTTCTCTGTTTTGGTTTTTGTTTGCTTTCTTAAAAAAATTGCATGTTTTTTCCTTTAGTTTTTGAGTTACAATTATGAGTATTTTTCTTAGTTCTCTTGACTAAAGTTTTGTAGTGTGATGTGAAAAATTTGATGTGCATTTTTAGTATGATAGGTAGGACTAAACTCTAAATTGTATATCTTTAGCAGTAGATCATTAACCCTGGTGAGCTTTGATCCTTATATGGATAACATACAAAAATCCATCTCTTTCTTTCTTGTGTGATTCACTCATGTTTGTTAGTCTCTAGAACTTAAATTGACTCTTGTTGATGTTGTTGTTTACTTGTGCACACTGATATGATAAAGACAATTTTGTTTTCTTTTGTTTTTTTTAGCCAGTTAGCCAAAAAGTCAATCCTAAAATAATTGCATCCCTTGTTTGAAACCCCCTTGAGCCTATTATCTTTTTTTTGTTTAAAACTCATTACAAGCCGAGAAGTGAAAAACAATGTTATCACCCTATTCAAAGGGTTGAAAGAGTCTTGTTTGGAGTTGTGTGGGGTTGAATAATTATGTTTGTAATATTTCAGAAGTTGGCAGAAAAAGAAAAAAATAGAAAAGAAAAAAAAGAATGAAAAAATAGAAGGATAAGAGGAAGAAAAAATAGAAGGATAAGAGGAAGAAGAAAAAAGGAATTATGTTTGTAATATTTCAATACATACTCCTTAAAAAAAGAATAAAAAGAGGAAGGAGAAGTGAAAACAATTGCTATAGAGTTGTTCAAGTGAATGAAATATTTTGTAAATTCAACTCCCGCAGTTCCTTTCAAGTCTCTTTTATCTCTTTGAATTTTAGCCTAGTACCCCTTAGGATTTATCTCACCATTACCTTGGCCATGTTACAACCAAATAAAAGTCCTTTTGATCTTTGTATGCATGTATTTCAACTGTGGATGTTAAAGTCCTTTCAAGCTTATGGTAGTACTAATTTTCATGTTATGTTTTGAGTGTAAACAGTTAATCTAAACACTTGAGAGTTGAGTGAATTATATCCTGTGAGGATCTTACTGCTGTTGATGTACTTTTTGGTAATATGTTTTTCTATCTGCTTTGAATGTCACAAAAAGTTGCTTACTAACACCATATTCTTGAAGCTTAGACTTAGAATTATGCTTATACCTTGTATCTTGAAAACTTTTGGAAGTGCATGCTCTGTTTTCTTTCCTTTTGTTTTGAAATTGTAATTTTGCTCGGAGTGCAAAAGTTCAAGTGTGGGGGAATTTGATCAGTGAATTTTGATACACATTCTTCTATAATTGTACTTAGGAATTTATCTAGTTTATTTTGCTTATTTTACTATTTTATTATGTTTTTAGATTTAAGTTCATGTTTGCCTTTAATCTATTTTCGTTTGCTATTTTCAGTTTTAGCGGTTATTTGATACTTGTCCATTGTTCGGATTATAACTTGAGCTACGGGATGTCGTTTTGCAAGTTCTGATATGCGTTGGAAATCTAAGAGAAAGAGCTACAACTTTTATGTTGAAGTCAAAAGCTGATCCGGAGTTAAGACGTCTTAAATAATTCATTGAAGTTTCGTACTTTAGGAAATAATTTCTTTTGGACCATTTGTTGGGCCAAATTTAGGTTTTCCGGTCTAGTTTGAATTATAAGTGAAACCCTTATTCTGTTTAAAAGGGCATCTACGATACTGTAGCAAACATAGATTATTCACGATAACTTTTTGCTTTTGTGCGATCATGAAGAGGAATTAATCTTCTAGAGTCAATCTGCTGTAACCGAATTTCCAAGGCTTTGAGGTTTTTATTCTATCAATTTAATTTCGTTCTCTTTCAATTCTATTCTATGAAATTTCATTTGCTTAATCTGTATTTTATGGAATGATTTTGATTAAATTCGTATGATTGCATTCCTAACTATTAATCGCCGTTTTCGTTGCTTTGTCGTTAAATTGCGTTTGTAAATCGTGTTTGCTTAATTCACGATTGTATTTATCCGTTTGCTTGATTCAGAATATAGAAATATAAATTTGTCATATATCTATTGTGCTTGTCAATCGAATTTGAATCGAATAGAGATCGAAGCCGCTTAGGGAATTGGTAGGTAAAAATCAGTGATTAGCCGGAAACCGAAAACAGTAGATTAGCTTATTTTATAATCACTTTTTTTAATCACTTTTTTTTGCTTTGTTTTCTAAATCGGCCACTAAAACATAAACCCCCCCTTAAATCGATTTCATTATGTTAACAATAATACAAGAATCCTTGCGATACGATACTCGAGTTGTCGTTTCCGCAAAACTACAGTTTTCTAATTACTCGTTTTAACCTGTGTGCGACAACGGATCAACTTCGACTACCTTTTTTTTTTGCATTTAAGCTAGTTGTCCTGAAACATTTGAAAATTGCTCATTCTCAACTTCATCTAGGGTGATGGGCATATATGAGGATCTTCCAATTGTATGTCAAATACAAATTCTGAAATCCTTCTCTTACCTTATTTTTTGACCTTTTCCGTCCTACGCGCACTTCCCTACACAACTTTTACAACCAGGGACTTCTTCACCTTCATCAAATCGTTCCTTGGTTTGACTATTCACTCGAGACAATTTCTTGAGACATTTTTTTTATGAAACCCCTCACCCTTACTACTCATTTTGTTTTTTTATATCTCTACCTATTCTTCTCAATAGGATTTCTTAACATAACTCGTTTTATAACAAAATATATAAAAAATATATAATTAGTATAATTAATGATTTAGTTAAATAAGTTATAACAATAATAATTATAAAATGAAAGGTGAAATATTAATTATCCTTAAAAAAATGTGAATAACTTAATTAAATTATTTATATGATATACAATTAATAAATTACTATTTTTTATGATAATTTTGGGGAATTACACGCCGGTAAATTTTTTTAAAAATAAAATAATAAAGAAATGTTTTTTATAATAAGATTAAAAAAATTTAGGCACAATTAGTCCCCAGATCCCATAAGTTAATTTTAAGTTCCACTTTAGTCCCTTAATAAAAAATAGTTACAATTTGGTCCCGTAATATTAGTTCAGTTTGCAATGTTAGTCATTTCCGTTTGTTAGTTGAGAAAACGTTAGTATTTGCCAACATGACGTGCCAACTGTGTAATGACCCATCAAAATGATTTTAAAAAATCATTATTTAAGATTGTCTGCATTAGAATCAAGGTTGTGTTTAACTTTCTTTAAGGTTGTCTGCATTAAAAAAACCTCCTCTTGTGTTTACTTTCTTCCTCAATCCCATCATGTATGTTGTTTGCGTTAGAATCAAGGTTGTGTTAAACTTTCATCTTGTATCCGTTTCAAGGGTTTTAAACTTCACCTTCTCCAATGTCAAAATTGTCAAGCAGTGCTTCTATTAGAACAACTAGGCCGGTTATCTGTATAAACAAGAGGATAAAGTGTTTTTGCGAAGAAGAAAATGTCATTCGTATTGTGGGTGACATGAACAATGTTAATTTTGAGGGACAATTTTGGGGTTGTAGAAATTACAGGAATCATATGCGTAAGGGATGCAATTATTTCAAATTGTTAGATGACAACATTGTTGATGAAAGGGATCTGAAAATTCAAATGCAAAAGAAGAAATTATACAAATTGAAGAATGAAATCAACCAGACTAGAGGATTGTTGAAAGTGTTCATTGTGGTTGGAATATTGAGCTTAGTGTTGAATGTCGTATTTGTAACAATGTATTTTTAGGTTTGAATTTTGTCAGTCTATAAATGTATCTGTCATGAAATGTATCTGTAAACATTGTTATGTATGTTGGTTATATTTGGTGAAAAAAGCACCTATGTGTAATGAGTTTATGAATGAAATGAATTTGTCATGATGTTATTAGTGAAATGTTACTTTTGTTTCCAATGAACATATCAGAACAAATGTAATTTTGTGTAATGAGTTTATGTAACATAACCATAAGTCATAACAATGTTTACAGATGCATAATTTTGTAAATTTTTTTCAATGAACACCTCTATGAAATGAACAAATGTAACATAACCATAAGTCATAACAAAAGGTTGCTTTATAAGTCATAACAAAAGGTTGCTTTATAAGTCATAACAAAATGTTGCATTATAAGTCATAACAAAAGTGGCATTATAAGCCATAAATCAGAAACTACAAAATAGGCATTGTAAATCATATGTTACATAACACAACCAACAGACTTGGCATTATAAGCCATAAGTTATAAACAACAAAATAGACATTGTAACCGACATGTTACATAACAGAACCAACAAAAGTGGTTAAGAACAAATCATAAGTATTAAGATTGGCTAAGAACAGGTTTTAGACCTTTTTGAAGGCTCCTTTTCTTTTTGGATGGTTGTTGAGTTGAACCTCCAGTTGGTGTTGGCTGACTAGAAGCAACAAGAAGTGATGGCTAACTTGAAACAACAGGTAGTGATGGGTGATTTGAAGCAGCAACAATTGGAGTTGGCTGACTCAAAGCAGCAGTTGGAGTAGGCTAAGTAGCAGCAACAATTAGGGTAGGTTGAGTAGCAACAGTTGGACTAGGCTCAATAGCGGCAGCAGTTGGGGTAAGCTAAGTTGAAGTTGTGACTCATTTCTTACTTGTTCTCCAACCTCCTTGTTCCTTTTCTTCTTCGATCTACCAGGTTGCTTTTTTATGTTAGGAGGGTTGCAGGTCAACAACATTTGTTTTTGTCCAAAGAGATTCCCCATTGACTGGATAAATCATTGGTACATAACAAGCCTTATAACACTCCTCTTTGTAATATTCAGGCACAAAATCATCAACTTGTAAATGTTGATCTTTCATGCATGAAATTGCATGACAACATGACAACCTTGTCAGCATCCACCTTCTACATGAACATTCATGCTTTGATAAATAAAAATCAAACGTTTCTCCATTGAATGATATATGCCTAACCTCATATTCAAATTCACCTGCACGCCTGTTACAAATGCATAAAACAATTATGAAGTCAATGCTATATCAAGTCAACTGTTAATGTCTCAAACAAAAATGAAGCATTACCTAACAATTTAATTGCTTATTCTTTGTGGTTCTTTTTCCAGCTTCTTTTTGATATTTGGTAGAATGTTATCATCAAATTTGACAATCTTCTGTTTGTTGGACTCCCACCTTTGCATCAGGTACACTCTTATCTCTTCAATCATAGTCACACTAGGCTTGACTCTTGCTGCTACAAATACTGAGTTGAATGCCTCTGACATGTTGTTCACCAAAGTATCACACCTTGGACTAGTTCTAAACCTTGATTTGCTCCAGAACCTCGATAGAATTTTCCACTTGTGCTATTGATCACTACAATCATTTTCATTCTATTTGTTTCAACATCATCTTTCAACAACACTAGCTCATTATCATCCATTGCATCATAATACCATAAACTCTCCACTTTTTAGTACCTTAAATCCTTTAACCCACCATCACCTCAAAATCACTCCAGAAATCAGGGTCAAGTTGTCAATCCTCCTCTAACCCGTTGTAACCTAATATGTTCAACTCAACAAACACCCCCCTGATGGATAACATCCTCAAACCTATCACTCATGACCTAATCACACCAAATAATGCAGAAATGAGTCTTCGAAGTAGGAGAAAATGTTAAAAGTTTGCTTTTTTAAATAGTAAGCACATAAACGTACCTTAGACTGGAAATGAACAATGGTGAAAGTTGATAAGTAACGTCTTCTTCATAGCTCAAACTATCATCATCTTCTTCACTCCAAATTCTTCTTCTTAGCGGCAGCTAGGGTTTTAGACAATGAGAGTAGAATTAAGAACTAGAGTTCAGAGATTATGTTTCTAAAAGAGAAAATAATATTTTATACTTTACATTAAAATAAGTGTACTAATAATTGAAACAACAATAACAATATATCATATCAATAATTCACAATCACGCTGACGTTTTTCCATTAGAATTTGACATAAGGGATATATAAGATTAACTAAGGTGTCTTAAAAAACTATATTATAGTGTTTTTGAATTGAATGACTAAATAGAAATCATTAACTTAAAGGAACTAAAATATAAATTAAACCAAAAATTTACACCAAGCATAAGTTTTTAGTGGAATACTTTAATTTTATTTTTGATTTACCAATACATTGTGATGGAAGTGCTATTGATGAAAATGGTGACTAGTAGTTTCAGTGTTTCACATCTCAGATTTTTGGAACGTTTCGCATCCTTCAATGGTGAATGACTGGGTAAGCTTTAATCTCTGTCTTCAAATCTTGTTTTTTCTTTGTTTTTGCCTTTGATTTTCTGAGCTTCTTTAAAAAAATCCATGCTTTTTCGTGTTTCAAATTCATATATGTGGATCTCGCGCTTTTCTTTACTCAAATTTTACTATTACTGATTCTAGAACATTTCAATTAGGTTTACTGATTCTATCCCAAAACAGTGAGTAGAAAATTAAGCTATTAACTTAGGAACTTGTGAAATAATACTAGATTTACTTGCATTTTTAAGTATTTAACTTCGTGCAACTTTAAATTGGAACTTCCTTTTTGGTCAAAGCATGTCAATTGAGATTCTACTCTAATGATTTACTTTTTGTAGTTGGATTTTTGTAGTGTTTGAATTCAAATAAGTTCTGTTTGGATTGGGTTATTTGAGTGAGCTTATAGAAATAACTTATGACTTGTCCATAAGTTGTTTTCAGCTTACTCAATGTCATAAGTTGTTTTCAGCTTACTCAATGTCATAAGTTGTTTTTAGCTTATTCTTCTGTATAAGTTATGAAAACACCTCATAGCTTATATGAAAACAACTTCTTTTTTTTAATGTAAAAGAGAATGGCAAGATATTACAATTCTAGATTTTTATTGTATATATATGTTTTGAAAACAACTGGGCTTTATTTTATCTTTTGTTATTGAAATAGCTTATACACAAACACTTATATAATAAATGCTTATGATATAAGACACAATACTAGCACAAACACATATATTAGACACAATACTAACACAGATAACGGTAAGAATTTTAAAAAAACATAAGTGATTGAATGTAATCCTGTGCCAGCGTTGGACTAGACGTGACTTCAATCTGAAGTGCCGGTGCAATGGTTGTCAATCACGCACTATAGATTGTGAGAATGTAGGATTTCATACGCCATCGTCCCTCAACCATGCTGGAGCAGTCAAAGATCAGAGGATAGGGCAGCACACAGAGGAAGACCGTGAGATCAACACTCTTTTCTCGAGCCGTTTGTGAAGGTTTTTGACACTGTCAGCCGATTCTTCCTCTGTTTCCATCACAGACTGTGGTTGCCAGGTTGAACCCGCGCCCCTGTTCCTTGGAACGGCAGCTGGAATTAAAAAAGACTTATTATTTTTTCTTTTATAATACTTTGTTTTTTATTGATTTGTTTATTTATTTATTTCTGCTTAGCTTTCTTTTTAGTTGTATATAATTAATAAATCATAATTGGTAATGTGATTTAAAAATTTCAGACGCATAATAATTAATAATAATATCAATAACAATAACAAGTACTGATAATAACAGGGAATATATTATGCTATATTATCTCAGTTATTTAGTATAAATTGTTTAAGTATACTAGAACAAAAAATTATTTGTTTACTGATTAAGTAATCATGGTGTTTTAATGTTTTTTCCCACTTAGTATTTATTATGTTCTATGCATATACATGAGTTTGGTAGGAACTTACTATCCGTGTTACGATCCCAAAATTTACAAATTTTCTATTCTCAAACGATCTTAGGTGGGATCTTGAGTTTGACAACCATGGCCATTGCTACATAGATGACCCATATTATTAATTTTGTTATGAAAGTTAAGCAATTCCTCTATCTGCAGAAGCACCTATATTTACTTCAAGGTTTAATGAAAATGAAGAAGTGGTATGGAGGCCTGTTGATCATGGCTTTGGGTATGACGCTGTTTCTACTGTACAGTCTTAAAGGAATTCAGCCACAAAAGCAGTCAACAAAACAGTCAGCATACAGTTTTTTCAATAACAATTCGCCACCAAACGATTCTATTGAAGGAAGTAGCAATGTTGAAGCAGCGTCTTTCGATGCGGACCTGAAAAAGATGCCAAAACCAACAAAAATGCCACATTTGGTACATGTCGCGGGGCTTGATGATCTGTATGATATGAAAAATTTGTCTGAAGGAGAGATGAATGTTGTACTTGCTTGGACGCATTTACGCTCCTTGCTGTCGAGGTCAGATGCTTTGCCGGAAACAGCTCAAGGAGTCAAAGAGGCTTCTGTAGCATGGAAAGAGTTGCTGTCCACCATTGAAACTGACAAAGCGTCTAAGATGAGTAAGATAGACAGCCCAGAAAATCAAAACTGTCCATTCTCTGTGACCACACTTGGCAAGACGGTAGCGGATAGTGGAGTCACTCTGAGTCTCCCTTGCGGTTTGATCATAGATTCTTCCATTACATTAATTGGCATCCCTAATGAACAAAACAGTAGCTTTCAGATTGACCTAGCTGGACAAGAGCTAGAAGAGGAGCCATATCCTCCAATTATCTTGCATTATAATGTGAGTCTACCAGGAGAAAACATGACCGAGGAGCCGTATATTGTTCAAAATACATGGACTAATGATTTCGGGTGGGGAAAAGAGGAAAGGTGTCCTGCTCGTGGTTCTGCTAACATCCACAAAGGTACATTTAGCATGGTTGACGATCTCATACATGGACCTTTAGTGTTAAATTAGTCTGCGTGCAAATATAATGGATAAAAACCTACTAAAAGTATGTTATGTTTATGTTGAGGAGGTAAATTTATTAATTTAGAATTATAACCTGCCCAGGTTATGTCCTGTTTAAATACATTTTCGTTCCATAATAAGCTGCCAAGCTTTAAGGTTCCTATCATTATCATTATAATAATTAATCACCATAGTCTCTTTCATATTTCATTTGTGTTATTATGCTTCCTTTTTGTTCTTGAGTAAAGTTTTTTATGAGGGAAGCTTTTCGTGAATTCTAAATTGTCTAACTCTATGATGCAGTTGATGAGCTTGTTCTCTGCAATGTACAAGCAGTCAGAAATAACAACGAAGAGAATGTAAATGTTGGTCAACCTACTAGCGATATACCATCTAATATTTCCTCAGAAAGTACACATAGAACGGGTTATTTCCCTTTTTCTGAGGGTAATCCTTTCACTGCCACGTTGTGGGTTGGTTCAGAGGGATTTCATATGACTGTGAATGGAAGGCATGAAACATCTTTTGCATATAGGGAGGTATGGTATAGGAAGAGAAATACTGCTAAAAACAAAATAAAAAAAATTAATCGGATTGGCCATTCCAACTTTGTACATTTTTTGTGTATGCAGAAGCTTGAACCATGGCTAGTCAACACCATAAAAGTCGCAGGAAGTTTAAGTCTCTTCTCGGTTCTTGCTAAAGGTTTACCTGTTACTGAAGGTAATGATATAGTTGTTGATGTTGAGAACCTAAAGGCTCCTTCTATCCTTAAAAAAAGGCATGTTTTGTTGATCGGAGTATTCTCTACCGGAAATAACTTTGAGCGTCGAATGGCTCTGAGGAGGTCTTGGATGCAATATGAGGCTGTACGTTCTGGTGAAGTTGTTGTCAGATTTTTCATTGGACTTGTAAGTGATGCAATTCAGACTTGTTGAAGTAAATCTGTAAATTAATATAATTCTTATTCCACCAAATGTTGTAGTTTGGACTCAACCATGCAATCAACATTATAGTAGAGCTTTCTTCGTTTTCATTATTTTCCTCTCAACGGTTCTGTGACATTTTATTTCATCTGAATGCAGCATAAGAACAATAGAGTTAATTTGGAGTTATGGAGAGAGGCTCAAGCATATGGAGATATACAGTTAATGCCTTTTGTCGATTATTACAGTTTGATATCTTTAAAGACAATTGCAATTTGTATTGTGGGGGTAAGTTGATTAAGATTATCGGCAAAGAAGAGGTTGTGATTGCTGTTGTTTATTTGCTATGACTAACAAGTCCTTATCTTTTTAATATAAAATTTGCAGACGAAAATCATTCCTTCTAAATACATCATGAAAACAGACGACGATGCTTTCTTAAGGATTGACGAAATGCTTTCCAGCCTCAAAGGGAAGTCGTCTGAAGGCCTCTTGTATGGTCTGATATCTTCTAAATCATCTCCTGATAGAGATGGGGACAGCAAGTGGTACATCAGTGACGAGGTCGTATTATATCATTAACCTCTATGCTTCTATTGATAAATTAAATTAACATTCTCCCATAAATTTTCGTTTTTCTATTAATCATTATCATATTTTTATTTTAGGAATGGCCACATGATACATACCCACCATGGGCACATGGTCCTGGCTATGTCATCTCTCGCGACATAGCAAAATTTGTCGTCTTTGGCCACCAGGAAAGAAAACTCCAGGTAACAAGAATTTCTCCATTCCCATCATGAAGCATTTTGTTATAATCTTTTGGATACTTCAAGCAGTGTTGTCTAACACCTTGTAGTTGCCGTATCAGCACTATAGCATAGCAGATTTCCGATGAATTTTCTATGAAAGCTATGACACTTCCTAGTTTTGCCATTAGGCGATATTCTTCTATTCATCCTGCTATAAATCTCTGTACCTTCCTTTAACGGCTCAGTTTTTTCTTTTTATTCTTAGTTCTTTAAATTAGAAGATGTTGCCATGGGCATATGGATCGAACGATTTCGGAATAGTGGTAAAGAAGTGCATTACGAGAACGATGAGAGGTTTTACAATGCTGGATGTGAATCAAATTATATACTTGCACATTATCAAAACCCAAGGATGGTGCTATGCCTTTGGGAGAAACTGCAGAAAGAACACAAGCCAGAATGCTGCGAGTAAATATCAAAGTTTGATTTTGGGGTTTGAGGAATATTTAAATATTCAAGTTCCCTAATCATTTTTTGTGTATCCTAATGTTTATAGATTTATTCATTCATTCTAACCATTTTCAGTAAAAAGAATTAGTTTCACTTAAAACTGTTTTGCTTGAAAATATCAGGGATATATATTCAGTTCATTTGCTGGTACTGAATATTGAAATTCTTGATGGCTTGAAAAGTAACAAATGTTGTTACATATGCTGTTCAGTTCAACTGACAAACGTTGTTACTGTTAGGCGATCTAAGGCCTCGTACTTGTGTGAGTTTTGTGTGAGTTTCTGATAGTCATTATGTATACTATTAAATCTAATATTTTTTGTTAAATTCATCAGTAACATGATTTGCTTAAACAATTAATTAATTTTATTCAACTTATATAAATATAAATTTATTATTTTAATTTGCAAAAAATATACTTTTTATATTTAAAATTAAATAATATATATGATAACTATGTAACGTATTTTTATATTTATTTAAGCTACAACAATGCATATGCAATTGCTTGTAGAAAAAATTGCTACAATTATTTCGAAATGAATCAATGCAAAATTGGGATTTTTTTTTAAATAACTATCTTTTACAATTTAAATTCTAAAATAATTTGTTTTATAAAATAATTACTAAGATAATCACATTTCATTATGCATGCGTCAGTTGAACGGACACATCTAATTGTCAATGATCACAGGGGCCACTTGGTAGGACGTATGCATGTATTGCAAATGAGCATATGCGTCATCCTTATGGGCACATGCATGCCTTGAAGCCACATGCATTGACGCATGTATACACCATATCAGTGCATGCACCACATGGTGCATCATTATGCATATTTTCTTTTTAATTTTATATTTTATATTTACAAATAATTAAAGTAAATATTTAATGAAAAATAATATTATAACATAAAGTTAAAATACATAACAATTGACAAGAAAATCAATTATCTGTCCGATTTAAACGCCCCTTGTTCTGCATTAGTCTGTCTTTGAGTGCTGACATTGCATGGTGGCTGGTGTGAAGGTCCGATGGAAGGTCCAACGGTATTTGGTAGATTTGTCATCATTTCTTCCAATAGTCGGGGATTGTCGCCAATGACGCTTTCGTAATTGAGTTCGGCCCCCATGTTGTCGTAGTAGTTGGGTGGATTGTGGATGATATGGTTTCCCGAATTGGGACATTGAATTGTTTTGGAAACGAAGCAATGGTTCATGTGATGTACTAAAGTCAAACAATGGTTGGACGTTGTGGTGATGGAATGTTCGGGTGTTCATTGGTGGGGGGCTACGATGACATGACGCTGAATCGTATGAATCATCTGGGCTATAGACTGTTGTGGTGGCTGCGTATGATTGTCAGTGGTTAGGGTTTGATTCTTGGTTTTGAGTTTGAGTGTGTGACATGAATTGGTTGCGGGGTTGGGTGTTTGGTGGTTGGGTGTATATGGTAGGATGATGGTGTGAGATTGGTTGTTGGGTGTATATGGTAGGATGATGGTGTGAGATTGGTTGTTGTGTTTGGGTGGGTTGACATTGTTCTTAGCCGTGGATTTATTGTTGGATGTTTGATGACGAATCTCGTTGGCGTGGATCAATCAAATACCTTGGCTCAAACACAAACGGTGGCGTTGTAACCGATCTAAACCATGTCATATAATGTTGAGTTGGTCTAACACCATGTATGACTGACTCGTTTAAGATGTGTTATCGTCGATTCCTCCAATGACGACACATCTCTTTTTGCGAAGTCTTTCCAATCAGAATAATCCCATTGGTCATCGACTATTTGTTTATGTCAATCTTCCAAACACATCGGAGGTTCTGAAATTTGTTGTTGCATGTCGAACAACAGTTTTATACGGCCACTCTGGTGCATCTCCACAGTAGTGAACCGGATAATTGATGTTTTTATTGTCCAAACTGCAACATCATCATGGTTAACCTGATAATCAAGACCCAGATACGGTCTCCAGATAAACTGTACAAGAATCTGATATGATTAGAGGATATGTAATTGAATAACTTTTTTTAAATCAAATGTAGATTTGTTTAGTAATAATACATCGTCTGGTCCAATATGGTCTAAAAGATTGTTATAGACTACTCCAATGTGTTTGGGACACCTGTTGTAGTTCATCCCTTTAACCGACCACCTAGAACGAAAAGATTGAAAATATATTAGTTACAATTAGTTGTAGTATAAAGTCTAATAAATTAGAAGATTAAATATAAACTTACTTTGTTGCATAGGGGAATGTGAATGGCTTGTCGTTGACCGGGGCGAGTGACGACAGTCTTGACCAACCCCATACTTGTAGCAAATAGGCGCAAGAATAAAACGTATAAGTATTTTTTCTTTTTTTACATTTTTAACAAAGAACTATATAGATGGGACAAAAAAGTTGAACCCCAACTATATGTGCTTACCTTATTTATGTTTCGTAACAACAACAAATACATAATATTTACCGTATTACCAGTACTTTCAGGAAATAAAAAATTATCAAATAAAAGCATAATATAACACTGAACTTTAATTATCTTTTCATACTCGGTAGATTCTTCATTTAATGTTATACTTGAATAATATCGTTTAAGATATTTTAAATTATTACCTTGACCCCTAGGTTGACCAGAAGTCTCTCTCATAGTTGTGTCTTCACACAAAGGGGCATCCAACAATTCATCGCATATAGAGTTATCTTGGTTAACTTTATCATTTATGGCCTTATCATCGATACGTAGACCTAACAACATGTAGACGTCCTCAAGTGTGACGGTACACTCACCGAAAGGAAGGTGAAATATGTGGGTCTTTGGTCTCCATCTTTCTAACAAAGCAAGAATAAATTTATAGTCAACTGAGTATGAGACTATGTTGAGTAGATTACCAAAACCGCATCCTTGAATATATGGTTCTATCAAAGGATCGTGTGGTACATATTCATGTACACGTCATCGAAATCTCTTTGGGTCCTAATAAGACATATTCATGTATAACAACACAACAAGCTACAACAAATAAAATATCATCACTAACAAATACAACACATAAACAACATAACTATGCGATTACAACCATCAAAACAATTTTGTAAGAAGTATACAACATCCTGTGAACGTCTCTGTCAGTCTTAATATCCACCCATAAACAAACTTCTCCATTTTGGTTGAACGTGGTATCAAGCCATTGAATTCTTCTGATCCTTTCACCCTCTGCAATTTCCCCTTCTAACCAACGGTTCAAGGTCCTGTTAAGCCGTTCAAAGGTATCTATATTCCAAAGACGGATCTTTATCGGAGACTGCACTGCTGAAAAAATTAAATCGACATTTCTCTTATGAATATATGAATATACAAATATTTTAAAGAAAAAATATTGAAAGAGATTGAAGGAAAATGGAAGAAAAATGGAAGAATGATTAGAAGATATGTGAAAAATTATGGGAGAAATGATGTGCATTTATAGATCAGCACACACATACATGCGCCAAAAGCATTGACGCACACTCACATGGCTACATGCATGCGCCAATGCATGTGGCGCCTTCACATGCATGGCACAATGCATGTGCCAATGGTTAGGACGTCTCCTTTGATTGGACAATAGATGCGCCAGTTCAACTGACGTATAAATAATGAAAGATGGTTATTTCTATAATTAATTTTAAAAAATAGATTATTTTAAAATTTAAATTAAAAAAAATGGTTATTTAAAAAAAAATCCAAATTTAAGAAAACCACACAAAGTTAGACTTCTCTTTTTTGTTTTCTTCTCATGTAGGAGGAGAAATGAAAAAGTTGTGACTCCCACTAATATTTATTCTCTCTTTTCAACTTCTCTTCAAATTAATAATGCAAAATATTGCATTTCTCATTTATTTCTCTCTTCTTTAACTTTATCTATTTCTCATTTATTTCTCTCTTCTTTAACTTTACCTCTCTCATGCCAATTGAGGCATAAGATTACAAGTTAAAAGATAGATGTAAAAAAAATTATTGAAAATTAAATATTGATTTTATTTAAATTGTTTTTATTGCTTTTTTTAACAGAATTTTTTTATTAATATGTTTCTTAACTTTTACCCTTAATACTAAGTTAGAATGACCTTAATAATAGAGAGAAAATAGAGAGTCTGAACCGCAAAGAATTTCTTTTGTAATAATCTTCTTTTATGATTCATGGAATACTATTCCTTCTTTTCATAATGAATTTTTTTTAAGGAATGTTTGTGGGAGCGGATTCACATGTGAATTTGCTGATCTAAAATGGATAATTTATAAATTATTCAAATTTGATTATTTACAAATATACTTAATCTGCAATAACTCATATAATTTTAGTAAAAAAAAACAATTTGAATTTCTCAATTCATTGACCCAATAAATTCATATGACATTAATGACTATTTATTTTTTTATTTTTTTTAATGACAATATAAAATTAATATCTTATTATTAACTATAATTTTATCAAAAAATATATTTACCACCAATACTATTGATACACCAATGAATTTATGTAGTTCTATTGATCCTTATTTACTTTTGTATCATTTTCAATTTATGTATTTTATAAAAATAACGTGTCTTATGAAATTTTCTACTATTATCAAAATATTATGTCATGTAGATAATTTTTTTTTAGACATTATATGATGTGTTTCATTAAAGTTGAGTGTTAGAAATGAATGTAATTAAGTTGAATTGTATTACAAATTTTTTATAATTGAAAAAAATTATCAAAAAAATATTTTTTATTCAAAACACAATCTAGAAACTGAACACAATTTAATCTATAAATGAATTGGTTGGTTTAGTTTGATTTTGAGCGTAAAATTATGGATAGGACCAGTTACAATTTGAATGGTTTAGGTAACATTTTAGGTAAAACCCATAAAAAATTTAGATGATTATTTTTTATCCACCAATAAAAAAATGTAATAAATGAAATTTTCTCATTTGATTATTTTTAACCGATAAAAAGAGTGTATAAATAAAAGATCAATGATGCAAATTTGATGCAAATTTGTGCCCTCGGAGACAAATTAAGAATTAAATATAAAAATATTTTTTAAAATTGTGTATTGATTTTATTTTATTAAAAATTAAATTTTTTTATTTTTTTTATTTATAGATTTCTTAACATATCATAAAAAAATATTAGAGAAACTAATATTTTCACAAGTACGATTCAAATTTACCATAAATATAAAATTGAATATATTAAATTAAAAATAATAAAAGTAGATATTAAATTAAAAAATGATAAAAGTAGTACTAGTATCAATTAAAAGAAATAATCAAAGAAAAAAGTGAATATTGCATTAGGACAATGACTGTTGATATTATTATGAGTTAGACAAACTAAAAACACATGATCCTAATAAGACAAGAAATCATTGGCTCCTGCTCATGTGATGCGTGTCTTAAACCCACCCATTCCTTAAACAAGCAGATCCACATGTTTAGTATAGAAGGTGACTCACGATGTGGCCTAAATATAATTAAAGATAATGCAAATGATTAAAAACTATAAAAATATGGTAAGCTATGGGTTTGGTTTTGGCTTTAATCATTTGAATGGAAATCGTAGTGTACTCAGATAGTAATTAGTGGCCGTAATCAATAACAAAACCAGTTGAAGAGTCCAATTAACAAATGCCTTATACGTAAACTTATCATCACTATGCGTGCCACTAACGGAAAGCTTTCTAATAATGAACAATATCATCACAATAAGATTATAATCCAAGGTATGGACATTTCATTGAATAAATTAGATTACAAAATTAGTACATTTAGATGGAAAAACAACAAGGATGTGATCAAGTACTAGTTTAACACGCAACCAAGCTAAAAGATATAACGAGAAAAGGTGATGTATTTCATATCATTAGAATTATAGAATCAACAATATAAAGGAGAATATAACCAAAAACATTGCGAAAAGGCATGGAATTGTCACCTTTATTTGATTATCAACAACCATATTTGCTTATCACTTAATCATTATAACTTTAAAGTTTGATTTCGATAAAAATATTCAAACTTTAACTTAATTAAAGTGTTAAACACTTTTCCTTCATATAAACAAAAAATTATGAGTTTAAATATTTGATGCAAAAGTTTAAGAGTATAAGTAAATCTCAAGTGCTTTTATATATATATATATATATATATATATATATATATATATATATATATATATATATATATATATATATATATATATATATATATATATATATAATATATATATATATATATATAGAGAGAGAGAGAGAGAGAGAGAGAGAGAGAGAGAGAGAGAGAGAAGAGAGAGAGAGAGAGAGAGAGAGAGAGAGAGAGAGAGAGAGAGAGAGAGAGAGAGAGAGAAGAGAGAGAGAGAGAGAGAGAGAGAGAGAGAGAGAAGAGAGAGAGAGAGAGAGAGAGAGAGAGAGAGAGCGAGAGAGAGCGAGAGAGAGAGAGAGAGAGAGAGAGAGAGAGGAGAAGAGAAGAGAGAGAGAGAGAGAGAGAAGAGAGAGAGAGAGAGAGAGAGAGAGAGAGAGAGAGAGAGAGAGAGAGAAGAGAGAGAGAGAGAGAGAGAGGAGAGAGAGAGAGAGAGAGAAGAGAGAGAGAAGAGAGAGAGAGAGCGAGAGAGAAGAGAGAGAGAGGAGAGAGAGAGAGAGAGAGAGAGAGAGAGAGAGAGAGAGAGAGAGAGAGAGAGAGAGAGAGAGAGAGAGAGAGAGAGAGAGAGAGAAAAGTAAATTGTAATCTTATGAAAAAATATTGTAGTATAAAAGGATACTAAAGTATATGAGAATTCGCTTGACGCGAGGATTCTAATGAAAAAAGATAAAAATAATTTAAAAGATCTCGGGGTGATTTTAAGTAAGAGAAATTTGAGAATTTTTATTTCCTTTGTAGTGTATTAGGGCATACGCATAAGTTATGTCCTACGTGTAGATTTTGTAGTTGAGATGTGTGAAGATGGTACAATTGCTTTTGTACTATTGTCATGACTTTTTTTTTGTATTTTTTGTATTTATTGTTAGAACATCTTTTACCCTTGCATGGAGGAATCATTTTGAAGATAGTTGTGTGATGAACATACTAATGTATTTTCTTGTATGAACATGTTGAAGTATGTTCTTTAATGAACATGTTGAAGTTTGTTTTGCGATTATACTGAAGTCACTGAATTATGTTTTATAATGAACATGATGAAATATGTTATGTGATGAACATGTTGAAGTATGCTTTGTGATATAATCGACTAAAATTTGTTATCTGATTTACATGTTGGAGTTATTTCATATCACTTTTGTACATGTTGTAATTGCCCATACTAATATTGATGAAGTATCTTTTATAACTTTATTCTTACAAGTGCATGAGCTTCCCTAGTGATGGAAATGGTTGAGAACTATTATTAGAGACAAATTGTTTTTACAATAAATTCTTGTTATGACATGCAACCTTTGTACTAGGTGTACTTGCAAATTGAATGACTACACAAGGTCTGTTTGGATTGATTTATTTGAACTTATTATTACAATAATTTGTGTGAAAGTAAATTTCATTCTATTGGATCCAAATGACAAAGTATGTTGGATTACTGATTTAGTCATTGGCCCAATTATATATAGGAACCTATATAACTGGATTTAGGAAAAGGTTAATGGACTTATAATATTGTCAAGGCCCAATAACGAAATAGTAAATAAATTGTTATGTATCACTATCAACAATATAATATACCATATTATTCACACTAATAACCCCCTCAAACTTGTGAGCAAATGTCTTTTAAACTTAATTTGGAAACATTAGTATAAAGAGGAAGGGGGTTAAGAGGTTTTGTAAGCGGGTCTACTAATTGTTGTTTCGTGGAAACATGGAGAAGATGAAATAGTTTACGTTGAAGCTTTTTGCGACAATGTGGCATTTGAGCTCGAAATGTTTGGTTCTTTCATGGAAGGATGTGTTGGTTGTAATGTGTCGGAAAGACTGACTATCGCAGTATAGTTGAACTGGAAATAAGAAGTCCAAGTTGAAATGTTGCAGGAGGAAGGTGAGCCGCTAGATTTCACAGACTGTGATGTACATGGTACAATATTTGGATTTAGTTGATTATTTTAAAATATTGGCATATTTCTTGGATTTCCAATAGATGAGAGAGTCGCCGATGAAAATGTGGTATCCTGTGGTTGACCGTCGGGTATCCGAGCATGTGGCCCAATCTGAATCGCAAAAGTCTTAATTTGAAGAGGAAAAGAAGCAGGGTAGAAAAGACCCATGGTTGGAATAGACTTTATGTAACAGACTACTCTAAATGTATCTTCAAAATGTGATGTTGTGGGTTTGTGCATGAATTGACTCAGTTGTTGGACCGAGTAAGAGAGATATAGTTGTGTGTTGATGAGGTAGATAAGTTGTCCAACAAGTTGCATGTAATGTGCAGGGTCTTTTATAGGCTCTCCAGAATCGCGGTCTAGTATATATTATGTTACACTGCATAGGAGAAGAGAAAGGCTTTGCGCAAATCAAACTTGTGTCAGACATAAGATCCAAAGCATATTTACATTAACAAATATGAATGCCAGCTTTAGATCGAAAGATCTCGATGCCTAAAAAGTATTTTAAATTTCCTATATCTTTTATTTTAAAGGTTTGGTCCCGAAATGATTTAATATAGTTTATTTCAGTAATATCATTACCAACTAAGACAAGATCATTGACATTAACAAACAGAGCAATAAAAGAATGTGTAGAATGTTTGATGAAAAGAGAAGGATCAAATGAAGATTGAATGTATTTATTACTATTTAAGGCAGTGGTTAGTTTTGAGAACCATTATTTACTAGATTGTTTTAGACCATATATGGATTTGGTTAATTTGCACACTTGGTTTGGTTTGGAAGAAGAAAGTCTAGGAGGTAAAAGCATGTAGACTTCTTTTTCTAAATCATCGTGTAAACAAGTGTTATGAACGTTAAGTTGATGCAAATACTAGTTTTGAGAAGAAGCTATGACTAAAAGAAATCTAATAGTTGTTAATTTTACAACAAGAGAATAAGTGTCAAAGAAATTAATACCTTCGACTTGAGTATAACCTTTGGTGACTAGGCGAGCTTTATAGCTTTGTGCAGGGAATTTGACATGAGAAAATTAGAGTAGGTTAAAGATCCTCTAATTTATCCCATAATATCTTCATATCAGTGAAATAGGTTGAAAAAGATCATTCTCTTTGCTGAGTTGAGTGGAGATCACGAAGAAGATTAGAAGCCCTAAAGAAATTCTCTTTAGTTAATCCATCTTCAAGATCTTTCCAAAGATAAAAAAGTCGATTCGATGCAGGTGTACTCTTAAATATATTTGGGGAAAGAGTTCAAGTAATCCATGAAATTATCATGTTGTTGCATCTCTCCTAGATATCTAAATTGGGATCCATAAGAGGCGGTTTCTAGAGAGTTCCATTGATGAACGTGATCTTGTTCTTGGAGGAAACAACCCGTCTCATTGATCGGCTCAAGTTGTGATAATTATTGTTGGTAAGAGCATTTGCAAGCAAAACTACGCTGGAGATTCTCACTTAGATGGAGGAAATACATACTTCTTAGGTCTTTAGAGGGATCTTTAACGATTGTGGGTGGGTTTTGATGTTGATCATTATTCTTGTTTTGGTGATGATTATTGTTTTTAGATGATGTTGAACTCATCGTTGTAGAGAAAAGGAAAGAGAAATGAATGAGGGGTGCAGCGAAAGGGGAAAGGGAAACCCTAGGGTTTCTTCTGATACCATATTACAACAATTTATGTGAAAGTAAATTTCATTCTATTGGTCCCAAATGATAAAATATACATTGGATTATTGATTCAGTCATTGGCCTAGTTATATATAGGAACCTATATAATTGAATTCGGGAAAAATTTAATTGGCTTATAATGTTTTCAATGCCTAATAACGAAATAGTAAATAAATTGCTATGCAAACACTACCAGCAGTATAATATACCCTATTATTCACACTAATACTAATCTTATGCCATACATTTTATGACACTATTTGAAAGATATTATTAGAAAAGCTTATAATAGTATTCATTAACTTTTTTTAACTTATTTTTATAAGTTCTCAAAGATAACTTGTGAAAACAATTTATAGCACATATACAAATAATTTAAACTTATTTTATCTTTTGTTAGAAAAATAGATTATGCAAGCTTTTTTATAAGTGCTTATTTTGATAAGCACTTGTGCTATGAGTTTCAAATAAACTATTCATCCAAAATGGCTTGAAGTATGTTTTGAAGCTAATGGATTTTCTTAATTCCTTTCTTGAGGTTGTTGTAGCTTCTTCAAAATGCCTTATTTGTAACTAGGAGTTTTCCCAACATGTGAGAGCAACTTAAAATTGTTTTAACACTTAATTTCTTCATTTAAGGCAATCAAAACATTTTTAATCATTCCATCCAACATTCTTGGTGCAACTAAGTGCTTTTTTAGAGTTGCAAGAGACGTGCTTATTGTAACACCTCAAAATTTGCCCTCCTCTCTTGGGACCAGCATTAACATATTTGCATATCATTTTAGGACATTAGGCATTTCATATTGCATAGCATGTGGTTACATTGTGCAAGTCATCCTCCCAAGTCTTGATCAGAAGATGAGGAAGTCAGGAAGTGCAAGCCTAGGGTTTGTTGATTGATCATGGCCATCTGAGGATTGGGCTGTGAGATTAGGGTTTCATGATTCTCAATGGATGTTGGTCTTCATCTTGATTGTATTGATACATCATCATCATCATGGTTGGATGTCATCAGAAGATTGAAGAAGATTCCTTGAGATTAGGGTTTTGACCACTGGTCAACCCTAATCAGTTGCATTGGGCCAATCAGGGCTGGATCAGGAGAGGAGGTTTATGATGGTTATGAGGTTCATTCCATGATTATATGGTGATTATTAAGGCTAGGGTTTCACCCTTTAGCCATTTCAGTTGAAGATTGGGGCTTAATTTGATCTATGCATTGCCAAATTCATCTGTCAGATGAAAAGTCAACTGTGGTCAACTGTACATGATCTGATGGATTTGGAGGTGGAAATGAGTTAGATACACTTCATTCATGTTAGAACAAGTGTTAAATGACATTGCAAAGCTTAAGAATGAAGAAAATCAGGTCAGGACAAAAACTGCCAAAAATAGAAAGTGACTTGTAATTGAAGTTTCCAAAAATGGAAAGTTTTGGACCTCAAAGCCACGTGTCCAAGGAAGCTTCAAATGAAAATTTGTTCAACATGAAAGTTGTAGATCTTGTTCTCACCTTTCCAAAAAGTCCAAGAACTTGAAAATCCCATGTATGGTTGGAAAGTTATGGCTCAGTGAATTTCAAAAATGACCCGTAATCAGGAGGCCATAATTTCCACATACTTTGTCCAAATTGCAAGTTCTTTATATGCACAAACTCCATTTGACATGTACTTTGAGGGTGCATAATTGGAATTTCCCAAAAGTGGCCAAGGCAAAAAGTCACTTTTCAACTGGACAGCTGAATTGGATCAGGGGCAAAATTGTCCAAATGTCAAAATAATTGGAATTTTTGAATGGGACTTTTTCCAACACCTCAGGAATGGCATTTTAAGTGTGTTTGAATATTCATTTCATGGCTAAGGCATGTAAATTGGATTTTGGCTTGGAAAGTGAAAGTGCTAAAAATGGACATTTTGCAAATACAAGGTGAAAATGAGATTTAAGCAACCAATGGACATGAAACAAGTTTCTACACATCACATATGTCATTTGGGGATTGCATGAGCTGTCAAAACAGCTGGCATGAGTTGGCATAGTGTATTTACCAATTTGCCCTCATTTGCAAAATTACAATTTCACTTAACATGTCAAATTGTTAATTAAGTGGATTAGTGGAAGATTAAGCATCCATATATATTCCTAAACCTCTCCTAATCATAACAGAAATCACAATCACCAAGAATTCAGATCTGAAAATCTCAACATTCTCTCAATTTTGCTCAAGAACTCAAAAGCTTCAATCTCAAGTTTCTTCCTCAATTCTCAACCAAACTTCAAGATTTCTTTTGCATTCAACCACATTCATCATCTACACCGACTGTTTTTGTAAATTGGAAGGCATAGGGCGCTGCATCGTGACTGTTCCAAAACTCATCATCCATGGCAAATCCGAATTGTGGACACTAGGAGCAAAGGCAATTGAAGATAGCACCTCCATTCACCTTCTCTATCCTTCTAGTGTTGCTGTTTTCAAGAATTGAGCCCTGAAAGCGCGCGAATCACACCGCCATATCCAGGTTTGAAGGTTTTTTGAATTTCATGTTTCTTTGATTACTTATATGCGTTAGAAAGAGCATGAAATATAGGTTCTGATGCTGCTTGTGGTTTTAGAAATAGTGACCTGTAGTGTGAGAAATCGTGAATTGAAAGTATGAACATAAACCCTAATTCGTTCGATTCTTGAATTTTAGGAACTTTTAGGATGAATTGAATGGATATTTGGAATGTGCTTGAGAAGACGAGTTCAATGACTATATGCATGTCCATTTCTTTTGACGTTTGATGTTCTTGGATTTTTCAATTTTCTGGAAAATTTCGTGAGGAAGACGAAGCTGGAAGGTGTTTTGATCTGAAAATGTGTTCAAATTTTCAAACGCGGTGTTTACCGCCCCCGCTCAAAAGATTTACAAAAATGCCATTGTCCTTTTTTATTAATTTAATTAAATTCTTAAAAATTGATAATGACTTTAAAAATTCATAAAAAATAGTAAAAAAATTCAGAAAAATATGGAAAATTTTTCTATGACTTTGTTGATGAGTGTAGAATTTTTTTGACCTATTGGTCAAAGTTGTGCTTGGTAATAATATTATTTGACCTAGGCTTGTTTCACATGTATCCATTTTTGACACATTTTACCATTTGGTTCATGAAATGCTCATAGTGTTAAATAAATTCTTGAAAATTTTTGTGATGATTGTGGACTCATTGATATTCATTTATATGTAAATTTCATGCATTTTTGATACCTGGTCAATGAGCAGCAAATTCTGGAACTTAGGTGTGACAATTTGTGTCACACCTCATTATGTCAACTTGCTGGATTTTTTTGAGTGACCTATACTTGTTGGATTAATGTGAAATTTTGCATGATGGTTGATTAACATGTTAAGATGCTATGTGAATTTTTGTGGAATTTTATGTTGCATTTTCAAATTGATTGCTATTTTTCATTTCTGTTGGCCAATTGTGCAAGCTCATGTGACATAGTTTGGTAGAATGATTGGGAAATCCTCATATGGTATTGTATGGTCATGAAATTTGGTATGAATGTTGTAGACACATAATGTGACCTCCCTGTTTTGGTCTCATCCATTTCTTTTTTGTTTTCAATGAGATATGAATTTTTGAAGTGGATGTATGCATTGATGTTGTGAATTGAAGCATGTAATTGTGTCTGTTTTTGTTGATTTTCATTGACATGGTTCCATTTGCCTAATTGAGCTCAAATTTGACATGGTAGACCTTGATTATCCCCTGTTTAGGTGTAATTAATTTGAGAATTTTTGGATTTGTTTTGGTGTGGATTTGAATGCAATAGTTCTGTTTGTATGCTTGATGCTTCCTTTGAACTAGTTTGCCTTATTTTGTGCATAGAATGAGCATAATGAATGATATAAACATGAGACCAATGATGTTTGCTCTTGTTTGATGTTAATTTGAATTTGGTTTGAGGATACCTTGCTGTTTAGGAATTTTTATTGCTTTTGGACCCTAGGCTTGGCCTAGTGGTCTAGTTGCTAATGTTTGCTTGATTTTTCAGGATCAAAAGCATAATACACATGGAGAATGATTCAAATCAATTTTAATTGATGTTGTTGATGTTTGTACACTAACATAATTGTGTTTTGTAGGTTGTGAAGCATAGGCGTGAGCTTTGGCTTGCTTTGTTTGTGCATAGCTTGTATAGTTTGTCTGATTGAACTTGCTGTTTGGTTTTGTCTGTCTGAGTACTAACTGTGTTTGATTGTTTCCAGGTACTTTAGTTGCTCAGTTCCTTGTGAACTTTTGCTTTGCGTTGCTTAAGCAACTTGCATTGAGGTAGGTCCTCTTGACTTCATGTAGTCTGGAGACCCGGCTGTTACCGAGCCGGGCAAATAAATGTCTGAAGTCCTCCTTAAGAGGCGATGATTGTGTTTGTTTAATTTCGTGCCAAGCAGGTGAAAGTCCTTTAAATAAGGCAATTGGTGGAAGGTAGGGGTATGCAGCCTACCCCCCACTATTCAGTTGAGTCTTCTCCTTGCTCCCATTACATGGTTGTAGCATTGAGATCAAAAGCCCAAGATCATGTGCAGTGCACATTGAGTCAGAGTCTCCGAGTATAGAAGGGTTCCCCTATTCTGGACCCATGCTCATTTGTCAGCTCTCCCTGGTTAGGGATAAGAGCTGTGAGGTCTGATCCTCACTTCGCCCTTCATCTGTTTCACCTTAGCCTCGTAATGGCAAGGTTAAGAGCAAACACAGCCTGTACAGACGATTGCTTAGGCAGTCAAACCTGATTGATTGAGCCCCCTTGTTTGGCTATAGTGCGTGTTATGTGGATATCTGATTGACATGCTTGTTTGAGATACCTGTTCTCATTTGATGATATATGATTGTATGCTTGTGTGCTAGCTTCTTTCCTGGTTAGGTTAGTTTGCTTATGCAAGTAGGATAGAAAACCGAACTTAGGGTTAACGATGCATGACAACATTAGGCTCGAGTCTCAGCTCCCTAGTTGTGTATCTTTCCCCGGTTTCTGGTTAGCAATTCAGTCCCTTTCAGGGGAACTACATCGCCCTGATCCTCGTGCCAGACGAGGTATGTAGGCAGGTGGTCGTGCGAGACCACTCCGGGCAACCTTTTTCTTTTTTGCGTGTGTTTAATTGTTATATGACTGTGTGTTTTGGCTCGGATGCCGACGTAAGTCCAATAATTGGCTGTCGGGCTCCACGTTTGCCGTTTTGAGTGTGTTTTGGTTCGGATGCCGACGTAATTCCATCCAGTGGTTGTCGGGCTCCATGTTTGCCATCTGTTTGTTTGTTTTGTGTTGTTTGGCGTGCGTAAGCCGAACTACAGTGGCTCTGATTCTTGTTCCAGACAAGATATGTAGGCATAAGGTGCGATACCTTATCGAGCCCTTTCTCTTAACCCCACCTGCGTTCCCCGTGTGTGTGTGTGATGTTTTAGCAACCTATTCTTTATTCTAGGACGTGGATCCCGTCGAGTACGACGGACGTGAGGGGTGCTAATACCTTCCCCTTGCGTAACCGACTCCCTTACCCTTTCTCTCTGGTCGCAAGACCATTTCCTTTCCAGGTTTCTCTGAGCGTTTCCTTTCCCTATCTTGGGATAAATAACGCGCAGTGGCGGCTCTGTGTGTGTTTTATTTTGAGTCTCGCCGGTTGATTTTTCGCAGGATGCGACAGCTGGCGACTCTGCTGGGGAACACGTGTAGACCTATGCTGGTCCATCTTCCCTAAGCGAGTCCTTCCTAGCGTTCTAGGATAGTTTAGGTTGCTTGTGTTGTGTTATTTATTGCATTTATTATTCTAACCAGTGTATATATTTGCATTAATGTCTGCATGCATCATACTATCATGTTGTTGCCGTCCTCTGTGCAGGTGGTTCCTCTGTTTGGGGTGGGTGCTCTGAGTGGGGCTAAAACCCAGGCCCGAGTATACACCTAGGATTAGTGTGGTCTCGCGTCGCTCACATGTCGGTTGGGCATGATGTTGCGACGTGACATACCACAAGCCGGACGAGGTTCATCTGAGAAATGCTCTTCCAGTGGGATTTTCCACTTTGGTTGGGTTATCTCTTTTGGGCTGTTGACTCTGGTGACCGATCATTTCCCGGATTTTTGGTTTAGACGATCTTAAGGGAGCTACAATGGCACACCCGAAAGGGCAAACCCATTGAGTATCTCTGCCCGATTGTCGAGACTATTATCCGCCTTAGGATGACCTGTTTAGAATTTACCTGTGAGGGGAGGGTGATTCTTTCAGATGCATGTTCAGATGTATGCTCAGATGGTGACATTTTGTTCCGTGGATCAGAGTCATATTTATAAGTCGGATTTATGGCCGTTTATTTCAGAGACGCCGGAGTGCTGTCCGTGATTTGTCAGTGGGGATCCGTTTATTTCAGGATTCCCCGGGCCGAGATATTTATCAGTGGGGATCCGTTTATTTCAGGATTCCCCGGGCCGATTCAGATGGTTGAGAATGTCTGCTCAGAGATTGTCAGATGATGATGATGATGTATCTTTCTTCCGTTTATTTCGGAACCCGTGGGTCAGATTTGTGGTTACAGTTTCCTTAGATGGTTGTGATCGGTTCAGAAATCAAGGCCGTAACTCAGTGCAACAGATGATCAGATGACTTGGAGGATGGCCCAGTGCATTGCATACATCTGCATCATTCTCATTTTGCATTCATCTGCACCTAACCTATGTCTGGCCATATGGGGAGTATTATGGATTGAGAATATGGTTGAGAGACATCTTGAATTTCAGAATGTGGATGTCAAAATATTAGCTGTCTCGATGAAACCAGAATCAAAGGACAGAATCTTCCTCATATGGACAGACGTTGCATTCATGCATACTAACCCATTTGCTATTTTGTAGGTGTCGACCGGTGCGCATAGCTTGTTTGCTCAGATATCCTGCTAGGGGCAACAAATCCAAACTGATGGATCCTCCCAACGCCGACATCCTCGAACTGAAAGAGATGGTGAGGGATTTGTTCAGGGTTGTGCAAGGGCTTGCCTTGGGGCAGAAAGCCATGGTTGAGAGATTAGAAAGGATTGAGGGCTGGATGATCAAAGAGAAAGTTCAGGGAAAGGCTCCGTCATCTGAAGTAACAAATCCCTCTGGCTCTGTGGTGAAGAAATCCTTTGACAGTGGTCAGCCCAAGAAGGAGGTTGAATCAGGTGGTGCGCAGACTAAAAGAGAATGCGGTAAGGATCGTTACCACCCTTATGCTGCCACTGCAACCATTCCTGTTGGTGGTTCATCTGTACCACCGAGACATCCGTCACCTCGCCCGGGAGCACAAAGAGCTGGGAACCAGGTAAGAGGAAAGGGGGTTGATCGTCAATTTGATAGGCCACCCATACCGTATGCTCTTCTGTTAAGGAAGTTGAAAGATCTCGGAATGGTACAATTGAGGACATTAGCTCCATTAGAACCTGATCAGAGGCCAACTAACTACGATGAGAATGCTAAGTGCGAATTCCATTCGGGGGCGTCTGGGCATAACATTGAGGGTTGTAGAGCTTTTAAGCATGCTGTCCAAGACCTGGTGGATTCCAAGGCCATCAATTTTGCACAATTTCCCAATGTTAATGCTAATCATATGCCCGCGCATGGTGAGGTGGAGATGAATGCAATTTCTGAGGATAGGAAGACGATTGGGTTGGTGAATGGGGATCGGTTAAAAATGCTGAGGCCTGTGGTCCCAAAACCTCGGAGGAAAGAGGGAACTTTCCCTAGTGTTGATACTTGTTGTATGGCCATCGCCACAGAGGGTGGTGTACCGATGGGGGATGTGATCCAGAAGGTGAAGGAAATGGACGGTGGAAAATTTGAAACACCCAGTCTGGTAGCTGAAACCGTCAAGGTGGAAAATGACAATGGTGTTGGAAAAGAGAAAAAACCGTCTGTGTCTTCTTACAAACAGGCACTGGAAATGTTGAGAAATGGAGGGATCCCAGGCTGGGGAAAAATCATAGGCATTGTGGTAAAGGCGGATATGTTTGGGATTGGTTATCATCCAGGTCAAGACTCGTCTGAGCAGAACAGAGGACGTCGTCCGTCGTTCACCTTTGTCAGTGCCGGAATGCTAGATTCAGATCACGCCTATACAGTGGGTAAAGAAGCTGACAGTGACTGGGAGATTGATCAATGGATAAAATCGTGTGTACCAGGAAGCTGGAAGGCCTAAACAAGATCATCACTGACACTCGTCCGGAAGAGTAATATTTCTTGTTTTCAGTTTATCTGCATGAAAGCCATACGTGTTGCCCGACACGTAATGGTTCATTGTAAGGGCCACCTCATGTTCATAAATTTGCATTTTCTGCATCATTAATAAATGGATGTTTTTCAGTCAAAAAGCGGTGTTCCCTGTTTTTCATTTATTTTTACAGTTTAAAAACAAATAAAAATGGCAATGTTTATTTTCATTTTTCCTTTTTGATTTGTCTCGTTCCGAATTCAAAAATAATTCTCCGGATCTCGCTGATAACGATTTGGTTACACTTCATATGACTTCGACAAACCAAACTGTCATGCCGAAGAAAAAGGCGAAGAAGATTGTGATCTGCTGAAAATTAGCCAGGTTGTCAAGACAAGAGGAGAAGGTGATTCAGCCGCATGCGGAGCGGATTGAGATTGTTATTCCAAGCACCGAGGTCAGGAAGGAAATAGGAAAATGGGGCCGCTTCAGAGGCGAGTCGAGAGCAGAATGGTAGCCCTGTTGAAGGAACATGTGGATACCTTCACCTGGTCATGTCAGGATATGCCAGGGACGGATACCGACATCGTTGTGCACAAGCTGCCATGGAGAGAAGATTGTCCTCTAAAGAAGCAGAACGCCAGTGCCTGTATCAGAGAGCCGTGGTGACTTTGTTTCATGATATGATTCATCATGAAATTGAAATCAAATGCTATGACATGATAGCAAAGTCCCAAACAGAAGAGGGGCATCTGGCAGACCGGGGCAGGTCGTTTGACTAGTTGAGACAATTCAAACTGAGGTTGAATTCGAGTAAGTGCACTATCAGAGTGCGGTCCGGTAAGATGTTGGGGTTCATCATGAGTGGAAGAGAGGAATCGAGGTTGATTCTGCTAAAAAAAAAAAAAAAAAAAAAAAAGAGAAACGCCTGAACCGAGAAAAAGCAAAAGAAGAGGTTCGTGGTTTCTTAGATAGATTGAACTGCATGTCATGGTTCACATCTCATCTAACAGCCACGTGTGAACCCATATTCAAGATGTTGAAAAAAAAAAATCAAACGGTCAGGTGGAATGATGATTGCCAAGTGGCATTTGAGAAAATAAAAGAGTATTTGCAGGAGCCTCCGATTCTGATGCCTCCTGTGGAGGGGAGACCATTAATACTGTACCTGACAGTCCTCGAAGGGTCTATGGGGTGTGTATTGGGGCAGCATGACGAGTCTGGTCGAAAAGAGCATGCCATATACTACCTTAGCAAAAAGTTTACCGACTGTGAAACAAGATATTCACTGCTCGAGAAAACTTGTTGTGCTTTGGTCTGGGCTGCTCGCCGACTAAGGCAGTACATGTTGGTTCATACCACTTTATTGATTTCCAAGATGGATCCAATCAAGTACATGTTTGAGAAGCCAGCATCGACCGGACGGGTTGCGGGAGAGCAAAAGAATGTTGACTGATTTGTGATCCGCTCAGAAAGCAATCAAGGGGTGTATTGTCTGATTACATCTCTCTGCAACCCGTTGAGGTTATCAACCGATGAAGTTTGAGTTCCCTGATGAGGACATCTCGAGGTACTCAAATCGAAAGATTGAGAGTGACCGATCCCGGAGGAGGGGCCTGACCCCAAATCCGAACGGATTCTGATGTCTGATGGGGAGGTTAAGGTGAATAGGCTTTTGTTACCCGGATAACATTTGAAGGCACCGATGGTGTGATGGAGTATGAAGCTTGTATCCTGGGTATTGAACCTCGGTACATCTACTGGGGCAACTCCTTTCTCATTGGTATATGGAATGGAGGCGGTATTACCGGGTGAGGTTCAGATTCCCTCTTTGAGAGTCCTGAGGGACGTGAAATTGCAAGAGGTAGAATGGGTATGGACCCGGTATGAAGAGTTAAGCCTGATAGAAGAAAAGACGCTAGCGGCCATCTGTCGTGGACCGTTATACCGGCAGCGGATGAAGCGTGCTTTTGACAAGAAGGTGCGACCTCGGGTATATCACGTGGGTGATATGGTGCTGAAAAGGATCCTTCCTCCTCAAAACGATCGAAGGGGCAAACGGACACTCAGTCATGAATCCCCAGCATGGTCAAGAAGGTTTTCTCTGGCGGAGCCTTGTTGCTAACGACCATGGATGGCGAAGATTTTCCATCCCCTGTGAATGCGGACGCAGTTAAAAAATACTTCGTATAAGAGACCCGCTGGACGAAAAGAACAAAATAGTCCAGGCAAAAATGGGCATCCCGGCGAACCAAAAACAGAGAAAGGTTCGGGCAAAAATTAGGGATAAAAAGGAAAATTGTACACCCGGCAAGTCGAAAACCTGACAAAGGCGACTTGGGCAAAAAGGGGTATCCCGGTGGACTGAAAACCCGAAAGGGCGGTCCAGGCAAAAGAGGGATTGAAACGAACAACTGCGTCCAGCATGATCGTTTGCGCTTTGGTTAAAGCATCATGGAGAATACCCGGTAGGGATCAGTCAGAAACGTCTTGTTCAGAAGGCAGAAAGCATGGAGAGTCTGAGGACATATGGGGTGTAACCGAGTTGGAACTTGATGAGATCACGAGTTTCACATTGCCATTAGGATAGATTTTTCCTTTTGTGCAATTACCTCTTTTCAGGAATTGCTTCCTTTTGTATTGCTCATTTGAGCCACACTTTTTTCAAATCAATAAAATGCACATTCAGTCAAATAATTTTGTTTTTGTTTTTCATTACCGTTTTGATTGCAAAAACATCCAGATATTTTTGATAAAGAATCTTGCATTTTTAAAACATACAGGTTCCTTCCAATGCATGTTTATAAGATTGAGAACTTGAAATCTTATTTGGAAGGTTGAGTGACCCAAGTGTTGAGATCTTGACACGCCTGGGGCACGGTTTTATCTAACGATCTGTTTTGCAGGAACTGTTAGATATTCTTCACTCACTTGCAGGTTGTGATGTGGAAGCTTTGACAAAACAGGTCCCCAGAGAGTCCGGTCAGGGACGAGTGTATGAAGAAGGACGAAGACGTTGAGGCGTACGACGATCCTTGACGTTAATCAAGAAGACTCTTCAAAGTCGGAAGACTTGAGAGTGTGTAATCCCCGCAGAGTCCGCTCAGGGACGAATGCATGAAGAAAGGACGGAGAGACGACGAGACGTCCGACGACCTTTGGAATTAATCAAGAAGACTCTTCAAAGTCGGAAAATTGAAATTTCTGTATAAATCCCAGGAGTACGTCTCTCGTCGAGCGCGGAGCGATTTGGGATACAAGATGATGGAGCAGAAAAGGTCCAGACGAGTCTGGAGTTCTCAAAAGTGGAAAGCTGATACGAGACTGGAAGGTAGATACCGTGGTTCGACGAGTCGATGGGTGTTCTATACCAACTGTTCTCATGTTCCAGCTAAGTCCCCAAGCAGAGTCATAGGACTAGCTCACCCAGCAGATCCGAGGTCTGTGACTTTCCCAGCCGAGTCAGGATGGTTATCCCCGGCAGAGGTAAAACGGTGTTTCCTCAGCAGCCAGGCCAGAAGGTTGCTACTCCCCGAGTGGAGCGGGGTTCAAAGAAATATATCTCCAGCAGTTCCCCGAGTGGAGCGGGTCTTTTTCAAAGAAATATATCTCCAGCAGTTCCCCGAGTGGAGCGGGTCTTTTTCAAAGAAATATATCTCCAGCAGTTCCCCGAGTGGAGCGGGTCTTTTTCAAAGAAATATATCTCCAGCAGTTCCCCGAGTGGAGCGGGTCTTTTTCAAAGAAATATATCTCCAACAGTGTTCATCCTACCAAAGGATTGAACAAGTTCCCGTAGCGGACTGATTTTGCATCCTCAGTTGAGTTGATTCTACCTATGGATTGGATGGGTCATCCCCAGCGGAGTAATATGCATTTCCCTAGCAGGGTCAGGATGGGTTATCCCCCAGCAGGTGAGGGAGTGATGCATCCCCAGTTGAGCCTGGAGATTGCTATTTCCCCAGCGGAGTATCTGTGAGTATTTCCCCAGTGAAGTCAACAGGTATCTGTGAGGGTTTTCCCAAAGCAGAGTCGGGATTGATATCCTCAGCAAGTCAAAGATTGGTGTATCCCCACAGAGTGTTGGTGGTGCTTATCCCCAGCGGTGTCTCGAGTGGATTGGGTGCAAAGGAGGTTATTCCCCAGCAAGGGTTGCCTTATTCCCAGCAGCAGTGTTATTCCCCAGCAGGGTGGAATTGGAGCGGTGACGAATTCCTCAGCAGAGGATCTCGTATTCCCCAGAGAAGTCCCTTGAGGGGGATGTTTTTATTTTTATGCATTCATCATGTAAAAAATGGCATGGCATACTGCATAGAAAAATAAATAATCGCGTAGCATTTCCATGTTTATGGAGCATTACGCAGAAAAAATCAATCATGCATCATTGCAAGCATAAGCTAGTCTCAAGCCGTGGTTACCGTTTGAGATATGGTTCTGTCAGTGGGTGAAGTTGCTACTCGAGCTGTGGTTACCGTTTGAGGAGTGGTTTCGCTGGTTGGAAGATCAACATTAGCATTGCAAGCATCAGTTACTCGGGTCGTGGTTACTGCTTGAGATTTGTTGAACCCCAGTAGTGCGATACTGGAGGAAGTTTTTTCCGTCGGACGGAGATGGAGACATGACGCGATCAGCGCGATTCAAGCCGTGGGTACAGCTTGATATTTGGTTTCACCGGATGGTGAAGATGTTACTTGGATAAGCTCAACATCATGACGCGATCAGCGCGATTCAAGCCGTGGGTACCGCTTGATATTTGGTTTCACCGGATGGTGAAGATGGTACTTGGATAAGTTCAACATCATGACGCGTTCAGCGTGACTCAAGCCGTGGTTACCGCTTGAAGGTTTGGTTTCACCAGATGGTGAAGATGTTACTCTGAGGAGTGTGGTACCATGACGTCAGATCAGCAATGTTCCCCAGTAGTGCGATATTGGAGGAAATGTTTCCGTCGAGCAGAGATGGAGATGGAATCAAAGGACGTTTTGCGATCAGCGCAATTTCGGGGTTCAAATGGAGAAAAGGAGATACTGAGGTATTTTCCGGGGTTCGAATGGAGATAGAGTTGAAGATTATATCCAGGATGAGGTCCTTAGGATTATCTTCTGTTCATGTGTTGCCTTAGACTCTGGCTGAGGCCGATGGAGGTCGTTATAGGTGTCTTCTGAGGAAGAGATACACATGCTACCTTCCTTTTGTGAAGGTTTACCCTCTGACATGTCGCCCTCAGAGTGGTTTGGTGTTATTTCCGACGTTGCCAGCGGAATTATCACGGAGAAAAGGATATGCTGAGGCATTTTTCCTGGGGTTCAAATGGAGAAAAGGAAATGTGGATACATTTTCTGGAGACGGGGTTCAAATGGAGAAAGGGAGATGTTGCGACATTTTCTGGAGAACGGGGTTCATTCTGGCGATCGAGAGTTATCGTCAGGCGACTGGGGTTCAAACTGGAGATGGGGTTCATTATTTTGGCAAAAAAGGAGCGCTGAGGCATTTTTCGGGGTTCAAATGCAGAGATCTGAGGATCGTTTGCGCAGAGAAAAATTTTCGGGGTTCAAGAAAATGAAAAAAATAGAGAAATTTTCGGGGTTCAAGAAAAGCATAAACAGGAAAAAGAATGATAATCCCGTATGGATGTGTGGTGTTCAGACCATGGTTGTCCCTGTGTTACCGTTTATTTCGGTATCCAGGTCGACGTTTCAAGAGTTTGTTTCTTCGCCGATGCTGACAGGCGTTGTTAATTATTATCCCATCAGAGTGCAAATTGTTCGTCTGTTCTGGGTATTCAATCACTCTTCATCCTGATCATCCGAAAGCCGAGGCTATTTCGTATCGACAGGTTCACAGTGGATTGAATAGGGGCAGCTGTAACACCTCAAAATTTGCCCTCCTCTCTTGGGACCAGCATTAACATATTTGCATATCATTTTAGGACATTAGGCATTTCATATTGCATAGCATGTGGTTACATTGTGCAAGTCATCCTCCCAAGTCTTGATCAGAAGATGAGGAAGTCAGGAAGTGCAAGCCTAGGGTTTGTTGATTGATCATGGCCATCTGAGGATTGGGCTGTGAGATTAGGGTTTCATGATTCTCAATGGATGTTGGTCTTCATCTTGATTGTATTGATACATCATCATCATCATGGTTGGATGTCATCAGAAGATTGAAGAAGATTCCTTGAGATTAGGGTTTTGACCACTGGTCAACCCTAATCAGTTGCATTGGGCCAATCAGGGCTGGATCAGGAGAGGAGGTTTATGATGGTTATGAGGTTCATTCCATGATTATATGGTGATTATTAAGGCTAGGGTTTCACCCTTTAGCCATTTCAGTTGAAGATTGGGGCTTAATTTGATCTATGCATTGCCAAATTCATCTGTCAGATGAAAAGTCAACTGTGGTCAACTGTACATGATCTGATGGATTTGGAGGTGGAAATGAGTTAGATACACTTCATTCATGTTAGAACAAGTGTTAAATGACATTGCAAAGCTTAAGAATGAAGAAAATCAGGTCAGGACAAAAACTGCCAAAAATAGAAAGTGACTTGTAATTGAAGTTTCCAAAAATGGAAAGTTTTGGACCTCAAAGCCACGTGTCCAAGGAAGCTTCAAATGAAAATTTGTTCAACATGAAAGTTGTAGATCTTGTTCTCACCTTTCCAAAAAGTCCAAGAACTTGAAAATCCCATGTATGGTTGGAAAGTTATGGCTCAGTGAATTTCAAAAATGACCCGTAATCAGGAGGCCATAATTTCCACATACTTTGTCCAAATTGCAAGTTCTTTATATGCACAAACTCCATTTGACATGTACTTTGAGGGTGCATAATTGGAATTTCCCAAAAGTGGCCAAGGCAAAAAGTCACTTTTCAACTGGACAGCTGAATTGGATCAGGGGCAAAATTGTCCAAATGTCAAAATAATTGGAATTTTTGAATGGGACTTTTTCCAACACCTCAGGAATGGCATTTTAAGTGTGTTTGAATATTCATTTCATGGCTAAGGCATGTAAATTGGATTTTGGCTTGGAAAGTGAAAGTGCTAAAAATGGACATTTTGCAAATACAAGGTGAAAATGAGATTTAAGCAACCAATGGACATGAAACAAGTTTCTACACATCACATATGTCATTTGGGGATTGCATGAGCTGTCAAAACAGCTGGCATGAGTTGGCATAGTGTATTTACCAATTTGCCCTCATTTGCAAAATTACAATTTCACTTAACATGTCAAATTGTTAATTAAGTGGATTAGTGGAAGATTAAGCATCCATATATATTCCTAAACCTCTCCTAATCATAACAGAAATCACAATCACCAAGAATTCAGATCTGAAAATCTCAACATTCTCTCAATTTTGCTCAAGAACTCAAAAGCTTCAATCTCAAGTTTCTTCCTCAATTCTCAACCAAACTTCAAGATTTCTTTTGCATTCAACCACATTCATCATCTACACCGACTCTTTTTGTAAATTGGAAGGCATAGGGCGCTGCATCGTGACTGTTCCAAAACTCATCATCCATGGCAAATCCGAATTGTGGACACTAGGAGCAAAGGCAATTGAAGATAGCACCTCCATTCACCTTCTCTATCCTTCTAGTGTTGCTGTTTTCAAGAATTGAGCCCTGAAAGCGCGCGAATCACACCACCATATCCAGGTTTGAAGGTTTTTTGAATTTCATGTTTCTTTGATTACTTATATGCGTTAGAAAGAGCATGAAATATAGGTTCTGATGCTGCTTGTGGTTTTAGAAATAGTGACCTGTAGTGTGAGAAATCGTGAATTGAAAGTATGAACATAAACCCTAATTCGTTCGATTCTTGAATTTTAGGAACTTTTAGGATGAATTGAATGGATATTTGGAATGTGCTTGAGAAGACGAGTTCAATGACTATATGCATGTCCATTTCTTTTGACGTTTGATGTTCTTGGATTTTTCAATTTTCTGGAAAATTTCGTGAGGAAGACGAAGCTGGAAGGTGTTTTGATCTGAAAATGTGTTCAAATTTTCAAACGCGGTGTTTACCGCCCCCGCTCAAAAGATTTACAAAAATGCCATTGTCCTTTTTTATTAATTTAATTAAATTCTTAAAAATTGATAATGACTTTAAAAATTCATAAAAAATAGTAAAAAAATTCAGAAAAATATGGAAAATTTTTCTATGACTTTGTTGATGAGTGTAGAATTTTTTTGACCTATTGGTCAAAGTTGTGCTTGGTAATAATATTATTTGACCTAGGCTTGTTTCACATGTATCCATTTTTGACACATTTTACCATTTGGTTCATGAAATGCTCATAGTGTTAAATAAATTCTTGAAAATTTTTGTGATGATTGTGGACTCATTGATATTCATTTATATGTAAATTTCATGCATTTTTGATACCTGGTCAATGAGCAGCAAATTCTGGAACTTAGGTGTGACAATTTGTGTCACACCTCATTATGTCAACTTGCTGGATTTTTTTGAGTGACCTATACTTGTTGGATTAATGTGAAATTTTGCATGATGGTTGATTAACATGTTAAGATGCTATGTGAATTTTTGTGGAATTTTATGTTGCATTTTCAAATTGATTGCTATTTTTCATTTCTGTTGGCCAATTGTGCAAGCTCATGTGACATAGTTTGGTAGAATGATTGGGAAATCCTCATATGGTATTGTATGGTCATGAAATTTGGTATGAATGTTGTAGACACATAATGTGACCTCCCTGTTTTGGTCTCATCCATTTCTTTTTTGTTTTCAATGAGATATGAATTTTTGAAGTGGATGTATGCATTGATGTTGTGAATTGAAGCATGTAATTGTGTCTGTTTTTGTTGATTTTCATTGACATGGTTCCATTTGCCTAATTGAGCTCAAATTTGACATGGTAGACCTTGATTATCCCCTGTTTAGGTGTAATTAATTTGAGAATTTTTGGATTTGTTTTGGTGTGGATTTGAATGCAATAGTTCTGTTTGTATGCTTGATGCTTCCTTTGAACTAGTTTGCCTTATTTTGTGCATAGAATGAGCATAATGAATGATATAAACATGAGACCAATGATGTTTGCTCTTGTTTGATGTTAATTTGAATTTGGTTTGAGGATACCTTGCTGTTTAGGAATTTTTATTGCTTTTGGACCCTAGGCTTGGCCTAGTGGTCTAGTTGCTAATGTTTGCTTGATTTTTCAGGATCAAAAGCATAATACACATGGAGAATGATTCAAATCAATTTTAATTGATGTTGTTGATGTTTGTACACTAACATAATTGTGTTTTGTAGGTTGTGAAGCATAGGCGTGAGCTTTGGCTTGCTTTGTTTGTGCATAGCTTGTATAGTTTGTCTGATTGAACTTGCTGTTTGGTTTTGTCTGTCTGAGTACTAACTGTGTTTGATTGTTTCCAGGTACTTTAGTTGCTCAGTTCCTTGTGAACTTTTGCTTTGCGTTGCTTAAGCAACTTGCATTGAGGTAGGTCCTCTTGACTTCATGTAGTCTGGAGACCCGGCTGTTACCGAGCCGGGCAAATAAATGTCTGAAGTCCTCCTTAAGAGGCGATGATTGTGTTTGTTTAATTTCGTGCCAAGCAGGTGAAAGTCCTTTAAATAAGGCAATTGGTGGAAGGTAGGGGTATGCAGCCTACCCCCCACTATTCAGTTGAGTCTTCTCCTTGCTCCCATTACATGGTTGTAGCATTGAGATCAAAAGTCCAAGATCCTGTGCAGTGCACATTGAGTCAGAGTCTCCGAGTATAGAAGGGTTCCCCTATTCTGGACCCATGCTCATTTGTCAGCTCTCCCTGGTTAGGGATAAGAGCTGTGAGGTCTGATCCTCACTTCACCCTTCATCTGCTTCACCTTAGCCTCGTAATGGCAAGGTTAAGAGCAAACACAGCCTGTACAGACGATTGCTTAGGCAGTCAAACCTGATTGATTGAGCCCCCTTGTTTGGCTATAGTGCGTGTTATGTGGATATCTGATTGACATGCTTGTTTGAGATACCTGTTCTCATTTGATGATATATGATTGTATGCTTGTGTGCTAGCTTCTTTCCTGGTTAGGTTAGTTTGCTTATGCAAGTAGGATAGAAAACCGAACTTAGGGTTAACGATGCATGACAACATTAGGCTCGAGTCTCAGCTCCCTAGTTGTGTATCTTTCCCCGGTTTCTGGTTAGCAATTCAGTCCCTTTCAGGGGAACTACATCGCCCTGATCCTCGTGCCAGACGAGGTATGTAGGCAGGTGGTCGTGCGAGACCACTCCGGGCAACCTTTTTCTTTTTTGCGTGTGTTTAATTGTTATATGACTGTGTGTTTTGGCTCGGATGCCGACGTAAGTCCAATAATTGGCTGTCGGGCTCCACGTTTGCCGTTTTGAGTGTGTTTTGGTTCGGATGCCGACGTAATTCCATCCAGTGGTTGTCGGGCTCCATGTTTGCCATCTGTTTGTTTGTTTTGTGTTGTTTGGCGTGCGTAAGCCGAACTACAGTGGCTCTGATTCTTGTTCCAGACAAGATATGTAGGCATAAGGTGCGATACCTTATCGAGCCCTTTCTCTTAACCCCACCTGCGTTCCCCGTGTGTGTGTGTGATGTTTTAGCAACCTATTCTTTATTCTAGGACGTGGATCCCGTCGAGTACGACGGACGTGAGGGGTGCTAATACCTTCCCCTTGCGTAACCGACTCCCTTACCCTTTCTCTCTGGTCGCAAGACCATTTCCTTTCCAGGTTTCTCTGAGCGTTTCCTTTCCCTATCTTGGGATAAATAACGCGCAGTGGCGGCTCTGTGTGTGTTTTATTTTGAGTCTCGCCGGTTGATTTTTCGCAGGATGCGACACTTATTAACTCGATATTACAAGTTATTCCTACATATATGATGAGAACTTTTTGATACTAATGTCTCTTTATGGTGACATTCAAAATATGATGAATCATTTTTGTGGTGATAAAAAAAGGAGTTAAGTAAGATATTATTCACTTTATCTCCTAGGATAAATTATTTATGGCTAAGAATGATAGAGGTATGAGATTTCATAACTTGTATGTATGAAATCTTTTTATGCTAGCCATTCAACCTTGAAATATTTTTACCACTCCACTTTTATTAGTTTCTAGACTACTTAAAACAAAATATTTTCTGTCTAGTGGCTTATTGGTAGCCAAGATTGTTAGTAACCAAAGCTTTACTTGGAAGAGTATATGTCTGGAATGCACATTGTTAACAAATAGTTGTGATGGATTATAAGGATGATTCCAAAATAAATGTGTGGTTGGGTAAATGGGTATCAAGACAAACAAAAAATGATTAAATCACTGTAATATTCATCAATATTGAGATGAAATTGATATACCTAATGTGTGTTGAAGGAAATGAGTAGGTGTCAAGAAAATTGGCTTGATGCCTTTCTCTATTATATTTCACACAATAGTGTCAATAGTTACACATAATTACACTTCATAATGACTAATTATAATTCATTGTGACAATCCTTATAATCTAGGAAAGTAAATTATTCACAATAAAGACAAAGATTAATTCTTGATTAATCCCCCTTCAAATTGATGCGTCTGGTCGAAGAACAACAATTTGCTACCAAGAAACTGATGTCATGGGCATGGACCAACCTTGATAAGAATATATGCAAACTGCAACTGAATACTGACATGAGGAAGTGATATCAACTAATCATCATAGGCGTCACAAATTGAATGAAAATCAACTTCTATATGTTTAATACATTCATGAAAAATAGGAGTTGCAACAATTTGAATATCACTTGTATTGTCAGCATAAAGTGAAGTTGGCTTTGTTTGGGGAAATCTAAGTTCACCCAAAGACTATGAAGCCAAAGTATTTTTGAACAAGCAACATACATGTCACAATACTCAAATTCAGTAGAACATTTAAAAACTCTTGCTTGATTCTTGCTTTTCTAAGAGATTAATGAAGAACCAAGAAACATGCATGAACCAATGACAGATCAACGAGTATCAGGACACCCTACCTAATCAACATTAATGTAAGCACTCAATTAAAGAGAAATTCCAATGGGAAACGGTGAGAGGTTCCCTTCAAGTAATGAATTATACGTCGAACCAGAGCCATGTGAAGATGGCGACGAAAATGCATGAATTGACTTACTTGATGAACAACAAAAGATATGTCAGGGCGAGTAATAGGTAAGCAATTAAGGCTACCCACAAGTTGATGATACGATAAGGGATCAAACAAAAGATCACCATCATCACGATGATATTTAACATTAACCTCGAGAGGAGTATCGAACGAATTAGCATATTGGAAACCAACCATAAAAATCAAATTTGTAGCATAATTGTGTTGATGGAGAAAGACACCCTTGAATGTAGAATGAACATCAAGACCAAGAAAATAATGCAGTTCACCAAGATCTTTCATATAAAATGAAGTCTATAATTATTGTTTAATTCTTTGAATAGAAGCATGATGAAAACCAGTAATAACCATATCATCAACATACAAGAGAAGTAAGACAATTCTCGTAGATGTGCTATAAATAAATAGAGAGGAATCATATCGATTATGAGTAAAGGAGAACCCAAGCGTAGTGGAGAAAAATTTCTCATACCATGCTCTAGTGCTTATTTCAAACCATATAAGGAGCGTTTAAGCTTGCAAGCACCCTTGGATTAAGAGAACATCCCTTGAGGAGGTGCCATATAAATGTCTTCATTCAGGTCACCCTGAAAAAAACCTTCTTTCCCATTGGAAAATACAAGGGTACTTTGCTTATGGCTATTGCACAAGACGGCAACAATAATGTATTTCCCATTGCCTTTTCTCTAGTTGAAGGTGAAACCGCTGGTGGTTGAGGTTTCTTCCTTCGTCATCTCAGAATACATGTCGCTCCACAAGCCAATCTCTGTTTGATTTCAGATAGACATGCTACCACTGAGAGTGATTACAATAACCATGATAACGGATGGCATGATCCTCCTTCTACCTATGTCTATTGTAGTAGACATATCACACAAAACTTCATGCGTGCAATCAAAGACAAGAACCTTCACAAAAAATTGGTGAATGCAGGGTATGTTCTAACTTAGCCGACATTTCAACATTACCGTGATAAAATTATATTGTCTAATACAGATGCATGAAAGTGGGTGGATAACATACCATTAGAGCAGTGGGCAAGGGCATTTGGTAGAGGTTGTTGATGGGACTACATGGCAACATACCTTGTGGAATGCATGAACGACATATTCAAAGGCATTAGAAATCTACCAATAATCGCATTGGTCAGAACAACCTATTTTAGGTTGGCATCTACCTTCGCAACTAGAGGTGAAAGATGGAGTGCAGTGTTAATGCTAGGTCAATTATTCAGTGAATGTTGTATGAAAGTGATGAAAGAGGAAACTATTAAAGCTAGCACACACGTGGTTACAATCTTTGACCGTCATAGGCAAAATTTCAGTGTACAGGAAACAATTGACCATAATGAGGGGATGACAAATTTATCATATGTTGTTAGACTAAACAGAAGTTGATGCAACTGTGGAAAGTTTCAGGCCGTCTGTATTCCTTGCTCCCATGTCATTGCGGCATGCACACATACTCGTCAGGACGCTTACAGTCATTTATTCAATGTTTACAAGGTCATTACCGTCATGAATGTGTATAACGAAAGCTTCTCGGTGCTAGCAATGGAGGAATACTTGCCTCCACATGAAGGGGACATAGTTTGGCATAACGATGAGATACGAAGAAAGAAAAAAAGACGACCAAACAGCACGCGTAGTAGAACAGAAATGGATACGAATGATAAAATGATAAGATTATGTAGTATATGTCGTCAACCCGAACACAATAAGAAAAAACATCACAATCTAGGAGCTACCTCTGCATCATAATTTAGTATCTCCTTTCAGTTTTTTAAGCTTTGATTTTTATATATTAATAACTTTTGGTTACAATAAGGTTAACAACAAACATCACTCCAACATAAGCACACTTAAAACCGAACAAGTCTAAATAAACAATACAAACAACAAACACGGAAACAGATGAAAATATTTAACCACAACATTTAAAAACAAAATTTCTAACTGACTACAACAATCAAACTGATATCATTTGGTTCAAACATCACTTCCCTAGCATCCTTATCTGTTTTTACTCGCACTCAACCATGTACGCCATCGAGTCTCTCAATACTTCTAATTTTTCCTCTTCTGGTATTTTTCCATCTAACCAATGAACCAACTCCCTCTTTAGTTGATCGAAACGACAAATGTTCCAGAAGAGCATCTCCATCGGAGGCTTGTCTCTTGAAATAAATCAATTTTCCATAACGGCGACGAATAAGAAACATGTTTGCAATATAATGAAAAGAGGTATGGAATAATGAATCATACAAAATCTTTATTTATACAAAAAAAATTACACATAATATTGAGGCACCAGACCAATTGGCGCCTCCTCTCATTTACTACACATGGACGCCAATTGGATTGACAGTATCATGTGTTGTAGCCAATCCAATTGGCGCCACTTCTTAAAAATTAAGGGTAGGCGGCAATTGGTTTGTCACCTACGCCTTAACATTTTTTTGAAACTGGGGTAATTTGGGAATTTATTTGAAAACTGAGTTATTTTGTTTTTTTTAAAATGTGGGGTATTTGAGTAAAAAAATTATGTTGGTGAATTTATATGATTTTTTTGAAATTTGTTGGATTTATTGGGATTTATGATATTTTTATTATATCAAATTATTTTAACTATTTTATTGAGTATTTACATGATTATATGATATATTTGTGTGTTTTAGGTATTTTGGTGGGATTATGAGAAGTGAATAAAATTTATCCTATTATTCAATATTTTCTTAATTAAAATAAAATAGAGAGAATTGAGTTAAATAGAGAAATAAGGAAATAAAGGGATTTGGGATAAGAAGTGAGATAATGAGGAATTTAGTGGGACAGGGTGAAGGAAAACATAAGGTGGGGAGAGGAAAATAGAAATATTAAAAAAAATAAAATTTAATAGAAAAAGAAGGAGGGGAATAGAGATAGGTGGGAGGAGAGAACATGAAAAACTGAAAAATGGAGAGTTTTGAGAGTGGAAGAACAAACACTAGAATTCACTAGAGAACATCAATTTTCTGCAAAATATAGGTAGGAGGAATTTGTCTCTAATGGGTGCATGTAATTATAAGGGATATGAGGGATCCTAACCCTCTTTATTCATTGTTGAGAAATTTGGACCTCAAAGGGATTTGTAAAAAACCCTTAGGTTATTATTGTTGATTCAATGTTGTGACTTGTCAATGGCTATTTTTGGATGCAAATTTTGTATGATTGAATGTCATGATAAAATTAGAGATGATGTAGTTCATATGCCTAGGTTATGTGTTGATGAAGACATGTGATGAATTGATGAGATAATGTCGAATAAACGATTGATGATGATGATAATTATCGTCTTATGAATGGTATACTGTATACAGATGAGTAGGTATGATCATTCATGTTCAAAATTGAATTGGGATATGTCTAGGTTGGAGAAATTGGGCTTAGAAGTGAAATTCTACAGAAAATTTAGCAGAAAAATGTTGCAGACTGATTTGATTCGAATCATGGGGTTACAGTGTGAATTTTTATTCGAATCATAGTCTCTTGGTGGCTTCTGTTTGATTTGATTTGAATCATAAATTACACTTCATTTGAATCATGGAGGCAAATTTTGCTCAAAATATTATTTTCATCATAACTTGAGTTTCGTGACTCCGTTTGAGGCGCAATTTGAAGCGTTGGAAAGCTAACGCGTAAAACTACCATATGATAAGAGATTTAGAGGTTAAATATATACATGAAACCCTGAATGTAATATCTTCTTGTGGTATATCGAGTCGGTGTATTGTGATGAGTTAGTCATCAATGATGTATTGTTCGCATGCTATTAATTATTGGTGAGATAATATATGGTGTTGCGTATATACTGATGGTATTGCATATTTATTGGCGAGTCTATATGGTGTTTCTTATATATTGATGGTGTTGCATGTTTATTGATGAGTTTATATGGTGTTGCCTATATACTGATGAATTATTTTATGGTGTTTATAACAATGAAGCACATAGTTCAGATGATAACTATTGGGGATGGGTTAAATATTTCTTTGTGTGGCATTTTCCTACATCATGTATGGAGTTAGGGATTGGTGATGATTGGTGATGAGACTAAATCAATAAGATAACTATAATGTGCAAATATTGTTGATGAGACTAAATTTGTAATATAACTTTGATGTCCAAATATTGGTGATGAGATTGTTCAGTACTCCCTCAGTCTCACAATGAGTGACTCAACTAGCCATTTCATACAGATTAAGAAAAATTAATTAATGAAAGATAGAGAATGATATTTTTACAAAAGTACCTCTTATTAAGCATTTAAAATGATGAAAGTAATATTAATTAGAAGGTAGATTTGGAAAATGTGCATTGAAAATTGAAATAGTTAATTTATTTTAGGATATTTTTTTATATTTCAAATGGGCCATTCATTGTGGGACGAAGGGATTAATATAACTCTGATATCCAATTGATGAGTATAATTTGTACCACATGCATATGATGATGAGGTAAAGAGTACATTGCGTATACATACACATTTGTAATTAGTGATGAATGTAATTATAATTATTGACATATGTGATTGTATTTGGTGACGATTGTACTCGAGTTATGAATAGGTTGACGATTAGAAATGAGGGTGAATAATATGAATATGTTGATATGTTGTGTATATTTATCCTTTATCAATTTTATGCACCATTAACATTTTGTAGAACATAATCTTACCCCTGTTTGTTTTATTGTGGTGATTGGGCTCTTATGGAGTACAAATACTCAGGTAGAGGAGTAAATGCTTTTGAGTTAGAGGACGACGTTGATGCCTCTTCGGTTATTTTATTGTTTTTAGGTGTTTTAATGGAGTCGCTCTGATATATAATATTGGGGGTTGACTATTTTGTTTATGTTATGTTCTTATTTGAGATGTTTTGAATTAGTTCATTATCCTTTGGTGTTGAGACTTTTATATCAAACTTTATATATTTATTTTAGTGGATTAATAATCGTTATGTTTTGATGAAGTACGTGTAATATCTTATATGTTGGATTATTTTATTAAATGTCGAGTCGAAGATTAGAGTGTTACTGTTAGCTCCAATTTCGATGTCTGATATGGATTAAGGGAATTAAATAAGGAAATAAGTTCCTGTGAAGAAATTGAATGTTTCGACAAAATTATACAGTTTGAAATTCCAGTCGAAGATACCTTGATACAAGGGTAAATGTGTTTTGTGGACTTAGAAATGTTTCCAGCTGTGGGGAAACAGAAGCATCACTAACGGCAGTTCGACAAAGGATTTGAATTCAAATAAGGGAGGGAATTCTTTGTTCTTATCTAAATTGTCGAGCATACATGGGGCATGGTGGGCAGTCACGCACATGCAGAGTGCCACTTGTCTCAATCTGGTGAATAGGCCGTTAGAAGCGGTTATTTCAATTGATATAAATAGGAAGTCTTAGTGTTAGGATGGGGTGTGTTCAAGATTTTACAAATTCATCAAATTACCCAGAGTACCCGTGTGTAGAGAAAGTATAAATTGAGAAAATGTATGTTTGTTGTCGCACCATGTTTTTATTCAAAGCAATTTAATCAATCTTTTCTTTTCTTTTTTCAGAAATTTATCTTCTTCGCCATTTACTTTCTAGTACTTTCCTTGCGTTGCCTTTCCTTTATATTCTCTAACAAGTTATTTGAGTATGAACTTTGTCGAAGTGTTTGTCATTCCTCAGATTTCACCCTAAAAACAATTAACACATGTTCTAGGATCAATCTGATCGATCCTGTAAGTAACCAAAATATTTTCGATTTGGAAGATCAGCGGTTGTTTACCAATTTTCACGGTAAACAAATTGGCACACCCATCGGGATAGTGCTAACTGTTTTGAAAACAAAAAAAAGCAAATTTTTCTTCATTTTTATTAGTTCTTGTCATTCAACCATCTCTTTCCTTTTGAAAAGTTCGTTGTATGTTATTGATAAGTGGTAAAATAACCACCACCAATGAAGATAGCCAACAAGGAAGATACACGAGGGGAATGGTAAATTCAAACCAGCCAGCAAGATAGTGCGAACCCTCAGAGTATGTCAACTAATAATGGAGAACCACACCCAGTTTCTTCGACGGGGGGACCAACGATTCTAACAACCGTTTCTAAACCTATAGCATCAATGGCAAGTTCGATGCCTACGTATTCGATTACCCACATAGGGCCTATCCTGAATTTTATTGGGCCAATGGGCCCTTTACAAACTCCCCCACCTATAGGGACTTCTGCGTTTAGACCTTTTACGCCTCCAGGGTTTTCGATGTTGTTAAGTGGTCGAGATCAACCCTATGGAGTGCCAACTTCGATGATGGCAAACTTACAAAGCGTCCCTCCCGTATTTTCAGAACCTGTGATGACTTCGCCGTTACAGGAAGCAGGTTCTGGGGTGAACATGGGTCGAAATAGTCAGTCTTTAGGAATGGGATATTCTACCTGTATGCCAAATTTGACGAATAATTCTGTTGCAGTCATTAGACAGCAAATGAATGAAAGTAACCATGACATGGTCCAGATATTGGCCCAAACTATAAGGACAATCCTTAATCCTCTGATCCAGGATACTACCCAGTCCAACCGACAAATGGCAGCGCAGATGACGCGCCTGGTGAACTTCTTTGGTGTGCCTCAGACTCTCCGTCGTCCACAAAGAGAGTATATGGTAGAAAACCAAGGGGTAGCCTTAGAGAAGGATCCTACCATTAACCAAGTTCAACAGAACCAATGAGACACACCCGAGGCAAACGTGGCAAACATGAAAGGATCGGTTGAACAAAATAGGGTTGAACTCCCTAGAAACCGACCATGAGGCCGCATGGAGTAAGAACCAAGGATAGCATTGGTAAGTAGGAATCAGAATGCTGATAACCTTATACAACAAATATGAAACGATGATATGGCAGTAGATAGTAATATGGCAACCATGGTTGAAAGAATCATTGGCTCGAAACAGGGTAAACTTTGGCCTTCGAAGGCCAAATTATACGTCACCACTCTCAAAATATATCCTCTAGTCAGACTTACCCCCTAGATGGAAGGTCCCTAAGTTCACTAAGTTTTTTCGGGATACTACTGAATCCACTATCGAACATGTGGCTAGGTATTTAATAGAGGTAGGAGAAATTTCGAACAACGAAAACCTTAGGATAAAGTACTTTCCAAGTTCTCTCACAAAGAATTCCTTCACGTGGTTTACGACCTTGCCACAAAGTTCGATTTACACTTGGACTCAATTGGAAAGAATGTTCCATGAGCAGTTTTACATGGGACAGTCGAAGATTATTCTAAAAACGTTGGACAACATCAAGCAAAAGTTTACTGAGCCAATTGATGACTATTTGAATAGATTCCGCTTATTAAAAGCCAGATGTTTTACGCAAGTTCTAGAACATGAGTTGGTTGAAATGGCCGCTGGAGGCGTTGATTATTCCATTAGGAAGAAATTGGACACCCAATACTTGAGGGATATGACCCAACTGGCTGATAGGGTTCGACACCTAGAGCGTTTGAAGGAAGAAAAAGCTAGAGCCAATAGGAATAAGAGAGTGGCCTACGTTGAATTTAATGAAGATAACGAAGGACCATATGATGAGCCTTCAAACTTCGACAAAATCGAGATTGACCTTGCTGAACTAAAACAAGGCTCTCCCTATTCCTGTAAGGTCTTAGCTCCTTCGAATGGAAAAAACCCCATCGAACCGGAAAAGAATGATAAATTTCCTAAGAAAACTTATACGTTCGACGTTACAAAATATGACGAAATCTTCGACTTGTTAGTTAAGGATGGTCAAATGATAGTGCCTTCTGGTGCTAAAATGCCCCCTTTAGAACAAAGAAAGAAAAAGGTTTTTGTAAGTACCATAATTTCCTGGGTCATAAAACGTCTCAATGTTTTCTTTTCAAGGATCTTGTTCGGAATGCTATTTAGGAAGGAATACTCAAATTCAGAGAGAAACCCAGGAGCCAGATGAAGATTGACTTTGACCCTCTACAAGTAGCTGACGCTCACTACATAGAGCCAGATGATGTAGACATGGCCGAAGTCACTGATGACTTTAACAACACCATTAAAATGGCCGAAGTTACTGAAGATTTTATTCACAAAGGCAGTCATGGTCAAGGTTTCTGAGTACCTTGACCAGGAGTTCCTCAAGAATTTTGTCCAGGAGGCTGCTGAAAGCTTCATCAAAGGAACCATTGATGGTTGGGACTCGGGAATCACCGAAGATTCCAATTTGATGATGGTGACCAAAGAGACTGTAATCGCAGTATTCGCAAGTGCACGAATCACGTCAGAGTAATATAAAAGAATATCGATCCCACAGAGACCAAATCGTCAATCTATCAATTACTATTATTACGATATTTATCTAAGGCGGTACAAAAGAGATATTGATGTCGCAAAATAACAGTAAATAAAGGAAATTATAAATACAGTGCAGATAAAGATAGGCTTGAATGTAATTCACGTCCGTTAAACGATGTTTCAATTGTCTAAATAGAACTACTTATGGGGCAATATTTTCTACTCTTGAAAAGAATCTATTTAACAGGAATTATCGCTTTCGCGTATTCAGAACCGAGTTTACCCTAAAATTAAGGCCTTTTATTGTCACTTATAAAAGGTGCGCAGAACGCTAAAGTAGTAAACTTATTTTTAAGAAATAAGACTCGTAAACTTAGTTGAAAAGTGATTTTGATTTGGAAAGTTTACGCAAGGAGTTTCCTGATTTTAAATCTATCAACGTGTCCGAAAACAGTTTCAAAAATTGTTTTTCCTTAAAGTGATAAAAATTCCTAGTTAACTAAGCCTGGGTGCTTTCGCACTCCTTGAGTAGTTAAAACTAGCCAAGTTTGTTTCATAAAACTCGAATTAAAAATCAAAACAGCCTTTAAAGCATTTCTACAAATTCAATATGTGAAACATCTCTTTAACCGCGATCCTTACATTCTAACCTTTGAAAGATTTAGCCAGACACGGTAATACAAACAAATACAACGATGTTGAACATGATGAAAAGAAGTTTAGAATGTAAGGCGTGAAGAACAAGTAAAGCGTGTAAAACGATTAAAACGAGTAATAAAGATAACGGCGAGAAAATAAATAATGTAAAGACGATGACAAGGAATTAAATAAAGTAAAGCATGGCAAGAAATTAAATAAAGTAAAGTGTGGTAAGAAATTAAATAAAGTAAAGCATGACAAGTAAAATAAATAAAAGCGATTAAATTAGAACCTGCTCCAAACGGAGGCTTTAAATCTGGTACAAGGAAAATAAACCTCTGACTTTGAAGATAAAGACGACAGCAAAATCAAAGTGCTCCAACTCAATTACACTACGGTGCGATAACTCCTCGATGTGACAGATTACTGCTTTTACAGATGATAATATAGTGTTAGTGTTGTAAACTAAGTTGGATTGTTTGGAAATGAACTAGAACGACCTATTTATAGAGGGACTCAGTAGCATGCAAAGACCATGTTGCCCTTCAACTTCTCCTTAGTGGGAACGTGAAATGCAAAGGTGGCGCCCGCCACCCCTTCATGGCGCCCGCCATATGTGTGAATGGGAAAGTTCATGGGATCGTGGCGGTTTCCTCCTGATTGGGGGCTGATGTGTCATGGCTTCTCCTATAGCGGCCGCCATGCATAACGCCATGTGTATAATATTTGCCGAAAAACCCTAATTTTTGGTCTTTTTGCTTCGTTTCTTCTAAAAAGGTCCCGAAAGCGCTAAATACTTGAAAACAACATAAAAGAGAGCATAACACAAGCAAAATGATAATAAAGACCTAATAAACATGTGAAATCCGAGTCAAAAATGCGGTGTGATTCAGTGTGATCAAATTCTCCCACACTTAAACCTTTGCTTGTCCTCAAGCAAAACTCTTTATAGCTCATGCAAGAAAAACAATATCAACCAGAGTTAATTCAAGGCAAAAAGGCTTATAAGTTCATTCAAGAAATGTATCGATAGGTACTAATGAATCGAACTAAGGATATTGTAGTGACAATTCCCGCAAATGTGGTCATAGGCTTCGTTCCTATACAAATCAATCCACATCACCCCACCATACCTAGGCCTTCTTTTCATCTTCTTCAAGTCCTTTTCATTCAGGTGCAATCACATTAAGCCTGTTATCCGTACATACTCATAGTAAGGTGACCGGTTAGTGATTATGATCTTAAGCATGGGGCTCTGGTATATAAGTTAGTGTAACCCCTTTATTTAACCCAATTTGTAGTTGTGGGGGATTGGATCGTAATCCACCCTACCAAGTTCAGCACCAGATACCTCTGAACCAACCAACAATAGGCATATTATTATATATATTTTTTATTTTTCTTCTGCATGTTTCGCAAATGTCTTTATTTTGCTGGGTTAAATGACCGTGTGAGAGTCACCTAGCCCGAATTTTCATACAACTAAAGAACAAAGCAGGAATTTTTGTGATCATTCACTTATTTTCATCGGTCTCCTACGTAGAGCATGCTTAAGCCGGAGCTGACTGCAAGGATAAACTACTTAAGGACTTATTTGGAACAAAAATTAGGGCCACAACATATGGGGTATCGGGATCGACTCTTATAATCATGAAGCCTACGGTGTTAAGACAATATTGATTTTTAGAAAAAGTTTTCCCAAGTCTTTTACATCCCGTCATAAACCTATCTTATAGCCTGAATATTCAAGATACACTGTTTTCTTTGCTCACAATTTTTTTTGGTAAGGTTAAAGAAATGGGAGAAGTACGAATACACTACACAGATGACTCGTCAAACACGTGCTATTTATTTAAAGAAAAAGCAAACAACTAAAACACACAAAACATACTAAAATAGAGGAAAGAGATAAAAAGCGATAAAAATCTCCTCCCACACTTAAACCGAACATTATCCTCAATGTTTCGATATGAGATAGGGTAGGAGTAACCTGAAAGAGAGAGAGAGAGAGAGAGAGAGAGAGAGAGAGAGAGAGAGAGAGAGAGAGAACTATGGGTGATCATCGGTACCGTCACCGTCCTGGTCAGGATGCCTGGGTCGACGACGCCTGCTACGAGTACTAAGTCCTTCCTGCAGCTGCCTAGAGAGACCTAAGAGAGACCCCTGGTTGGCCTCGATAAATGCGAAGTGACGCTCAGTATCCTGTCGCTGGCGATACTGCTCATTAGTGATCGCAAGTAAGGACTCGGTGATAGTCCGTTGTGCTTGCTCACTACGCTGTTGGGAGGCTACCATAAAACTCATATTATCTGTCAATTGTTGGTTTATGGTATTCAGAAGGGCGTCACGCCTTTCCTCTTGAGCCAGGTGCTCGCGCCACATCTCCTCAGTGATGTAAAAACCGGGAGCGGTACCTGCAAAATGGTCAGAAGAAGAAGGTGCAGTGTGTGCAGGTGATGCAGTAGGAATATCATAAGCAGGTGAATGGTCGCACCGGTCATACTCATCATCGGTCCCTTGCCCATCGTCCATAGGAACATTAGGTGGCAAAGGACCGGTAAAAGGTGGAGCATCGAGATCATATGTCAAGTTCCTTGCATGTCGCACATTTGTACGCTGAGAGCAAGGTAAAACAACATTGGGTATAGCTACACCATGGATCATGAGGTCATAACCACCTGCTCGCCGCACCTTGCATAATTTCATATCCTTCAAAATTTTCAAGTTAATAGTGCGGTGAGGGAGTGGTTCTAAGGTGGCTAACTCAACATTGAGATTTAACGCTCTAGCAATAGAAGTAATTAAACCACCAAAAGAAATGGTTCCTCCTTTTTTAAGAATGGCGGACATATGTGCAAGCATAAAAGGAACAGGATTGATCCTTCAATTAGTGAAGCAACCCTGTAAAAATAGCAACTCGCAAGCATTTACTTTATTAGAATTCTCCCGACTGAAAATAGTACATGCCAAAAGATATTGAAAAATACGGATGGCCGGATTATGAATATTGGAAGCTAAAATTCCTTCAAAGGAAGTGACAGCCACATTTGATAATCTATTCCAAAAAGCAAATGTTTCGAGTTCCCATTCAGCATCTAAGGGTGTCTCACAAATGACACCCTCTCCGTAAGTCATTCCTAACAAACTTGCTAAAGCATCAGTAGTGTACTCATATTCAATATTAAACATTCTAAAACATACGGTACCAACCGTGCTAGCAGTGCCAAGATAAACAGTGTAAATTAGGGAACTCAAAAATTACGTAGTCAACCTATCATAGGTGGGTGCTTTATTAGCAAGAATATCATGTAATCCTAAAGTATCAAGCATATGAAAAACACTATGGTATGTCCCTAAAGTATACAAACAATCTTCGTCTACATACCTGTTAGCGAGAATTTCCCGTGATTGCAATTTTTGTAAAATTTTGTTTTGACGCTCTCCGGGTTTTCCTCCGCGAAGAATGATATTGTTGAACTCCATTCCGACCATTGATGGTGGGTGAAGAGAAAAATGGGTGTTTATGGAAAGGAAGTGAAAATGGAGTTTTAGTGGGTTTTTGGTGGAGAAATGGATGAGTGAAGTTTGGAAATGGTAATGACTTGGAGTTAAAATGAGGAAGTTGGGATTTTTCGTGGACTTTGGTGGAGTTGGGAGGAGGAGAAAATGGGTTTTGAGAGGTTGAAGAAGGTGAAAATGGTAAAATTGGGGATTCTGTCCCGTTAAATATTCAGACCTTATGGCGCCCGCCATGAGGCTTGTGGCGCCCGCCATGGCTTCGGAATTGGTGTTTGGGCCGGATTTGTTCATTGCTTCTTGGACCACAACTTTTGTCTTCATTTTGCAAAAAGGGGGGTGTACATAGGCTTGCATGGTATGTTGTTTTTAAGCTTGACAAAAATAAAATAAAATAAAATAGTAAAGTAGAATAAAATAAAATAAAATAAAATGGAAGTAAAAACATAATAATAATAATGTATATATATATATATATATATATATATATATATATATATATATATATATATATATATATATATATATATATATATATATATATATATATATATATATATATATATATATATGAATAGTTAGTAATAAGTCACGGGTCGAGAGATCCTAGGAAAGAAAAAGCAAGCATAAAGTCAAAAAGAAAAATAAAAACAAGCATAAATAATAAACAATGGGAAATAGGTAAATCAAACGGCATCTCTAGGTCGGTGATATCATTAATGCTAAGGGAATAATGGAGTCTCCTCGACTTTGTATCCTCGGAGCTCTGTGATCTGGTGTCGAAGGTCAACGATCTCATTGTTCAGTATATCGGCTTCAATGACATGTGTTATATCTGATACTTCGACCTGCAAAGCAACATCAGCAAGCTCTTGGCGAAGCTGGGCTATCTCCATACGAAGCTTAACAAGCTCGGAATGCATGCTTGGACTCTGAAGATTTGGATTGTTGGTGAGAATTTTGATTCTGGTAGGTGTTGGATGATGCTCTGCTTTTGGTGGGATTCTCTACTCATCTACTGTCTCGCATTGGCCTTCTACGGCATAGGCCCAATTGGCCTGATTATAAACACAAGTTACCTGAGGGTCTAGTAAAGTAAAGTAGTGGATAGTCTCACCCTCGATCAAGAGCCTGTATTGGCCTGGGTGAAAAGAAGATCTCCTCACGAGGCCACGATCTAGACAAAAGTCAATATCCATCAAAGTATAATTGCAGTAAGATGTTAGGTGAAAAAGCCTTCTATCAAGTCCTAGGGCAGAGGCTATATGCGTCGTCGTGCTTCCAACATGTATAGGGCTCACATCGGAGCGAGCATTAAGATAGAGACTCTCGATCATAAAAGTTCTGCAATCTACTGGGCGTGACTGAGTGGTACAGTACATGAAGAAAATCTCTTCAGCACTTACATGTGTATCAGTGTCACTCTTCCCCGGGAAGGTGTGGGCAATAATCATCTGAAAATATCTGAAAGCGGGATTATAGATCTTGTTAGAGACTTGGGTGAAAGGGTCAGGGATACCTCCACATGTAATGTCACTCCAGAACTTCTCAATGTCTTTTCTCAGGAAATAGCTCATGGGGAGCTCAGATGAGGCATCATAAGTAGTCTGAAATCCAAGCAAGACACTGAAACGCTTGTGGTTGAAAGTGTACTCTGTCCCAAACAACCTAAAATTAATGTAGCCACCATCACTAGCGTGACCAACATAGGGCTCATAGTTCAGCGAGCTCAAGAACTCCAAAGTGAGGTTCCTGTAAGTCACGTGCATCACTTCTGTATACTCATCCCATTAACACTAATTGCACAAATGTATGACACTAGGCTCAATGCCTAATTCTTCCATGCAGCTTGAATCAGGATATCTGGTGGGCAGCATTGGACACTGGGAAAGCATTGAGTAGCGTTGCTCCTGTACTGGGTCACAAAAGATCACGGACATAGTGTCGAAATTCTCCATCCTGAAAAGTTAGGTTAAAAACATAGGACACCTGAAATCGCAAATATTATAAATGTCAGTTTAAACAAATATATATATATATATATATATATATATATATATATATATATATATATATATATATATATATATATATATATATATATATATATATATATATATATATATATATATATATATATATATATATAAAACAAATGAAAATATAAATTGAAATAGTAAAAGTAAAGTAAAGGAAAAGAAATCATGGGTTGCCTCCCATGCAGCGCTTGTTTAACGTTGTTAGCTTGACGATTCAAACTTTATATATCAAAGGTAGGAACCGGAGGGCCGATCAGAGTATGGCCAGGGCATTCTGTGGGAATGTCACCTCCTTGATATTGCTTCAGTCTTTGTCCATTTACCACAAACGGATTACAGGAATTGTTCCAGATTTCAACTGCTCCAGATTTTAGGATTTTGGAAACCTTAAAGGGGCCTGTCCATCTCGAACGCAACTTACCTGGAAAAAGTCATAATCTGGAATTGAAAAGGAGAACAGAGTCGCCTATATTAAAGTCCTTTTCACAATCCTTTTGTCATGCCATGCTTTGGTTCTTTCTTTATATATAATGGCATTCTCGTAAGCGTTCTGGCGGAGTTCCTCCAATTTGTGGATATCGAGGATTCGCTTATCGCCAGATGCCAGGTAATCCAAATTCAGGGTCTTGAAGGCCCAATATTCTTTGTGCTTAAGTTCAAAAGGTAAGTGGCATGACTTTCCATAGACTAACTGGTATGGTGTAATTCCAATAGGATTTTGTAAGCAGTTCTGTAAGCCCACAATGTTTATGTTAGCTTTTCAAACCAATCTTTTCTGGATATTGAAACAGTTTTTTCCAAGATTTGCTTAATCTCTCTATTAGATACTTCCACTTGACCATTAGTCTAGGGATGATATGGTGTTGCTACTCTGTGTTTCACTCCATACTTTCTTAAGAGTTTATCGAATATCCTGGATATAAAATGTGATCCACCATCACTTATGACAAGTCGTGGTACTCCAAATATGAGGAAAATGTTATTTTTAAACATCTTGATGACTACTCTTGTATCGTTGGTAGGTGCGACTATAACTTCTATCCATTTGGACACATAGTCAACGACTACCAAAATATACTTGTTTCCCATCGAAGATGGAAAAGGTCCCATGAAATCAATACCCCAAACATCAAATAATTTCACTTCTTGGATGTTCTTCAAAGGCATTTCGTCGCGTCTTGAGATTATTTCCAGCGCGCTGGCACCGGTCACATTGGACAATATAAGTATGGACGTCACGCCATAGTTTTGGCCAATAAAGACCAGCTTGAAGGATCTTAGCGTATGTCTTGGATGTGCTTGAATGTCCACCATAGGGTGAAGAGTGACAATGCTCTATGATATTTTTAACTTCTTCTTCTGGGACGCAACGTCGAAAGATGTTATATGTTCCTCTTTTAAAAAGGAGTGGTTTGTCCCAATAGAAATGTCTTACATCTTTAAATAACTTCTTCTTTTGTTGATAATTGAGGTCAGGTGATATGATATCAGCGACTAGATAATTGACAAAATCAGCGTACCATGGTACTCTGCTAATTTCTGAAACTGTCCCAAAGTTGTCTCTATCAGGTTCAAGGGGAATGATATCTAACTTGGCTATCAATCTGTCATAGGTGAAATCATCATTTATAGGTAAACGGTCTGGCTTCAAATGCTCTAGTCTGGAAAGATGGGCAGCAACTACGTTTTCTGTTCCTTTTTTGTCTCGAATATCTAAGTCGAACTCTTGTAGCAAAAGGATCCATCTGAGTAACCTAGGTTTCGCATCCTTTTTGCTTATAAGGTAACATATAGCTGCATGGTTTGTATAGACTATAATCTTAGATCCGACAAGATAAGACCTAAATTTATCAATTGCAAAAACTACAACTATGAGTTCCTTCTCTGTTGTCGTATAATTTAGTTAAGCGGCATCTAGGGTTCTACTAGCGTAATATATAACATGTAATTTCTTATCTTTTCTTTGTCCTAAAACAGCTCCTATAGCGAAATCGCTAGCATCACACATTATTTCAAAGGGTTGAGTCCAATCCGGAGTTTGTAAGATGGGTGCTGAAATTAGTGCTTGTTTTAAATGATTAAAGACTTCGATACATTTTTCATTGAAAATGAATTCAACTTCTTTCATCAGAAGGCCGGTCAGGGGTTTTGTTATTTTAGAGAAATCTTTGATGAAGCGTCGGTAGAAACCGGCGTGTCCAAGAAAACTACGGATTGCTCTAACTGTCTTAGGAGGGTTAAGTTTTTCTATCACTTCTATCTTTGCTTTCTCGACCTCAATGCCTCTTTCAGATATTATATGTCCTAACACTATGCCTTCTTTAACCATAAAGTGGCACTTCTCCCAGTTTAACACAAGGTTAACTTCTACGCATCTCTCTAGGATTTTCTCAAGATTAATGAGGCAATTCTCAAAGTCGAACCCACATACCGAGAAATCATCCATAAATACTTCCATAATTCTGTCGAGATAATATGCGAAGATTGACATCATACAACGTTGGAAAGTAGTTGGTGCATTACAGAGTCCAAACGGCATTCGTCTGTAAGCAAACGTTCCGTAAGGACAGGTGAAGGTTGTTTTCTCTTGATCCTCGGGGTGTATGGGTATTTGGAAAAATCCAGAATATCCATCCAGATAACAAAAGTAAGAGTGTCTGGCAAGACGCTCAAGCATTTGATCTATGAATGGAAGGGGGAAATGGTCTTTCCTAGTTGCCTTATTGAGCTTCATATAATCTATGCACATACGTCATCCGCCTTCTATACGTTTAGCCACATGCTCGCCCTTCTCGTTCTGCACGACTGTGATGCCTCCCTTTTTGGTACCACATGTACAGGACTTACCCATTTACTATCAGAGATTTGATAGATTATACCAGCTTCTAGCAATTTAAGGACTTCCTTCTTTACCACCTCACTCATTACAGGGTTGATCCTTCTCTGATGCCCTCTGGAAGGTTTTGAATCCTCCTCTAGGGAGATTATGTGCATACACACGGATGGGCTTATACCTTTTAAATCGGAGATGTTGTATCCTAAGGCAGAGGGGTATCTTCTTAAAACATTCAAGAGTCGGTTTGTCTCGTCTTGGTTTAAGGTGGCACTAACTATTACTGGGCGGTTCATTTCTTTATCCAAAAACTCATATCTTAGGTTCTTGGGCAATTCCTTAAGTTCTTGAGCTGGTTTTTGAGAGTTTGGTGAAAGGTCTGGAGTAAGGTCTAAACATTCGTTAGTGTGAGGTTTCGTTTCCTCTAGCTCTTCATCCTTTTTATTCGGGTTTGAAAATGGTTTGATCATAGGTCCTTCTTGATCAAGTTCCCTTATACATTCATCTATGATATCAATCACGTAATATGCGTCTCCTATGATTGGTGCCATCAGGAACTTTGAAAGAATAAACTATATCTTTTCATCTCCTACTTCGAAGGTTAATTTTCTTCTTTTAACATCTATTATAGCTCCTGCCGTTGATAAAAATGGTCTACCTAAAAGGATAGGGATATCTTCGTCTTCCTTGATATCCATGACCACAAAGTCTGTCGGGATATAAAGTTGACCGATCCTAACTAGGATGTCTTCTAAAATGCCTACAGGATACTTAACAGGCCTATCGACTAATTGGAGGGACGTCTTAGTTGGTTGTAATTCTCCTAAGTTTAACCTTTTACACACAGCTAAGGGCATTAAACTCACACTAGCACCTAAGTCTAGGAAAGCTTTGTCGATCACATGACTCCCTAAAATGCAAGGTATAGAAAAACTCCCAGGGTCTTTCTCCTTCTTAGCAAGTTTATTCTCGGAAATAAAGTTGCATTCCAAGGGTTTGGGATCGTCAAGCCTACGCTTGTTGGTTAAGATGTCTTTGAGAAATTTGGCGTAAGATGGAATTTGGGTGATGGCTTCGGTGAAAGGAATCTCTACATGAAGCTTCTCTATTACTTTTATAATTTTTTGGTATTGGTTATTGATTTTGGTTTGTTTAAGTCTTTGCAGATATGGGATTGGTGGTTTGTACGGGGGTGGTGGTTTGTAAGTTTTATCCTTGGCTTTTCCTTCTTGTCGGTTTGTTTTTCGGGTTCCACTGGTTCTTCTCCTTGGTTTGTAGGTATATTTTCTTTAGAAGCTTTGGACTCGCTCATTGCTGGGTTATGAGGCCCTTCGTAAGCGGTCCCACTTCGTAATGAGATAGCGTTAGCTTGCCCTCGAGGGTTGAGTTGAGGTTGTCTAGGGAATTGTCCTCCAGGTGTAGTTTGTAGGGCTTAGTTTTGTGCTACCTGTGAGATCTGGGTTTCAAGCATCTTGTTGTGAGTGATTAACTGATCAACCTTGGTCCCTAATTGCGTTATCAGTTCGTTTACGTGAATGTTATGGTTTAGGAATTCTTTGTTTTGTTGAGTCTGACCTGATATAAAGTTCTCCATGATCTTCTTAAGGTGCATAATTTTGGATAGGGTTCTAGTTTTTATAGGAAAAATTCAGGTGATTCTTCCATCCAAGGTTGTAGGTGTTTGAAAATGGGTTACCTTGGGCGTAATTCACTTGGTAGGTGTTCAGGTCGTTCAAAAGGTTACATTCCGCCGATTTGTGTCCTTTAGATCCACAAAGTTCACACTCTGTATGGACTACCACTGCGATGTTAGTGTTTGTAGAAATATGTTCGACCTAAAGGGATAAAGCATCCATTTTCACCTGCATCATGTCCATAAAGCTTATCTCATGTATTTTACCTTGGGTCTCCTTTTTCTCTACTGATGCCCGTTCAGTTCCCCATTGGTAATGGTTTTGGGCCATATCCTCAATTAGGTCACAAGCTTCAGGGTAAGGTTTGTTCATCAACGCGCCACCAGCGGCAGCGTCGATGCTCATCTTTGTGTTATAATGGAGTCCATTGTAGAAGGTATGAACGATCAGCCATTGTTCTAGATCATGGTGTGGACAGACTCTTAATAGCTCTTTGTATCTCTCCCAAGCTTCAAAAAGTGATTCTCCTTGGTTTTGAGTAAATCTAGTTATTTGGTTTCGAAGAACAACAATCTTACTAGGGGAAAATATCTAGCAAGGAATACTCTTCTAAGGTCTTCCCAGGTAGTTATTGAGTTAGCTGAAAGTGAATCCAACCATGAACGTGCTCTATCTCTGAGGGAGAAAGGAAATAATCTTAAACGAATCGCATCAGGTGAAGTACCATTGGATTTAAAGGTGTCGTCCAGTTGGATAAAGACTTTTAAATGTTGATTTGGGTTCTCAGTAGCGAGACCCGCGAATTGGTTCTGTTGCACTAATTGCAGTAAAGATGGTTTTAGTTCGAAATTGTTGGCAGGAATGAGGGGGTTTACTATACTAGAACTAGGTTCCTCGTCAGAGGGTTGGGCAAATTCCTTAAGAGGTCTCCGGTCGGGATTCTTAGCCATAACTTTCTTAATTCGGATGAGTAAGAGGCGTGTACGAGTGTAACGTTGGGTTCCGCTAAGGGATCTACTAAATTTCTGGTACTACGGGTTCTTCGCATTTACCGGCTAATAATGCCTTAGTCTAGACGGTGTAACAACAAGGTACGAAATTTGACGAAGTTGGTCCCCGACAACAGCGCCAAAAACTTGATCGCAGTATTCGAAAGTGCACGAATCACGTCAGAGTAATATAAAAGAATATCGATCCCACAGAGACCAAATCGTCAATCTATCGATTACTATTGTTATGATGTTTGTCTAAGGCGGTACAAAAGAGATATTGATCCAGCAAAGGTCGTTTCCTACGACATTTCCCCAGGAAGTGTTTTCCCCACAGACTCTCCTCACAGAGCCTCGCCGAACAAAGTTTCCATAGTTGATACTCCCCCCGCAAAGTCAACTTTTCAAGCAGCCAATTTATTTTTGGTGGCTCATTGGTCCCGGCAGACGTATCATTCCCCACAGAGCATTCAAGGATTGATACAACGATCTGTTCCCTATCGGAGTTTTCTTCCCCAAGCAGATTTCTTTTTACACCATGCATAACATTTGCATTTGCATGCATATCATATCAAGCATACACATAAGCTGATAAACAGGTTCTTCCAAGCAGACTGAAGAATTACTTTACAACCGAGGTCATGAGATCCAGCCAGAGGATCAAGCGTGAGTGATCCAGCCTGAGGGTCGTTTTGAAGATTCAGCCTGAGAATCGTTTTCCAGTGATCCAGCCTGAGGGTCATTTCGAAGATTCAGCCTGAGAATCGTTTTCCAGTGATCCGGCCTGAGGTTCATTTTGAAGATTCAGCCTGAGAATCGTGTTCCAGTGATCCAGCCTGAGGGTCATTTCGAAGATTCAGCCTGAGAATCGTGTTCCAATGATCCAGCCTGAGGGTCATTTCGAAGATTCAGCCTGAGAATCGTGTTCCAGTAAGCCAGCCTAAGGCTCAATTTGAAGATTCCCCAGTGAAGTCGCCTACAAGCTTTATTTCCCCAGCAAGCCCAAGTCTAATTGAGGAGTCGTTACAACATGTTCTAGCCCGAAGAATATGTACGAAGCCCAAAAGTGGAATATTCTCGAAGCTGCATATCTAATATGAAGGTTGGGTGTAGATTTCAAAAGAGGGTCAACTTGCGCATGCCTCAGATGCGGGATCCTAATGATGGGAATTTATCATCAAAACAATCCAGATCTAGCCAGAAGATTGAAGTAGATTTAGCCAGAGAATCGAAACAAAGGAGATCTAGTCAGAAGATCGAAGAAGATCTAGCCAGAAGATCGAAGTCAGGTCTAGCCCGAAGACCGGAAGAAGATCTAGCCAGAAGATCGAAAATCGCAACAATTCAGATCTAACCAGAAGATCGAAGTAGATTCAGCCAGAGAATCAAAGGAAATAGATTCAGCCAGAGAATCGAAACGAAGGAGATCTAGCCAGAAGATCGAAGAAGATCTAGCCAGAAGATCAAAATCGTATCCAGCCCGAGGATCAAAATTAATATCCAACCAGAGGACTAAATTGAGTATAGGTTCAGCCAAAGGATCGAAACTCCAGATTAAGCCAGAAGACTGATTCAGATCCAGCCAGAGGATCAGAAGAAAAATAAACAGCGCGGTGTATTTCCGTGTTTTTGTGGTGTTCTCGGAGCGCAAATTTTCGGTTTGTCTTTGGTATTCAATCACAGCTCACCCCGTTTGTCTGATAAGTTGTCCGCTTTCATCCTATTCGGGTTAGCTGATGATTGAATAGGGGCAGCTGTAACACCCCAAAATTTGCCCTCCTCATTCATGCATTCATTTAGCATTTCATATTGCATTTCATCATGTCAATCAGAACTAGATCCAAGAAACTTAAAAAAAAAATGAAAAAAAAAACGAAAATAAAAATAAAAATAATAATAATTTTTTTACAAATAAAAAAAAAAAATTAAATATATATATATATATAATATATATATATATATATTATATATATATATATATATATATATATATATTATATATATATATATATATTATATATATATATATATATATATATATATATATATATATATATATATATATATATATATATATATAATAGAAAAACTTGGACTTGGACCTCTCTCATTTGAGCCCACAAAGCCATGAAATTCAGTCTATAAATACCAAGGCTTCACTTGAGAAAAAGGAAGAGAAGCAAAATACTCTGAGGTTTCCTTGAAACAAAACCCTTGACAAAACCTGGAGAGAAACCTGATAGAGAACTCAGAGCAACCCCCAGGCAGCTCTGAAAAATTCAATCTGACTCACACACTTTCATCTCACGCAAACCCTAACATTGCCTTGCAAACCCAGTCGTGCCATTTGATTTCAACCGGTCTCTCCCATCAGGTTTGCCTCATTCCCGTGATTTTATGCTCTTAATTTGGATCATCTGAATGTATGAGGTATGATGGATGAATTTCATTATGTTTTTGCCCACGGGTTTAATTATGCATGAATGGGTGAAACCTATGCCTTGAATGTTTAATCACATGATTTCTGAAATGTATGCCACAGGGTTTGAGGTTTCTGAAACCATACTGTTATCCATGAAAAAAATGCTTATCGTGTTTCACTAACCCTTTTGTTGAGTTTTTGTGAGGGCTCACAGACTCTTGCAGAGATGGTTTGCATGGTTTTCCCACTTTATTTGTGGGATACCCCCTGGAGGTACATTCCGATTACCTGTACCGACTCACCTTTCTTTGATGGCATTAGCTTGGGAGATCCCTGGGTTTCTTACTCCTTTAATTGTTGTTACTTCGGATCTTTATCCGTGTGGTACTTTTACCTCTTTTCCGCATTTTATCGCTTTCTTAGCTGGAAGACCTCGATAGGAGGCATTTGTTTTCTTTTGTTTATTTACTTCTGAGCCCCTTGTTGGTACATTTACTTTATACATGTTTGTTTTGTATGTGTTCGGATCCCTGCAGGTAGCGCGGTTCCTTCGTCAAGGACTGCCTTTTTGCCCTTGAGCATCCCAAACCCTAAAACCCAAAGCAACACGTTAACTCCTTCTACTACAGGCGAGTAAGTCTCTAAAGGTCGAGCATCCGGTAGATTGCGTAGTGACGTCGTTCGTCCAAAACCCAATCCATAACCCCATAGTTAGCCAAACTACGTTTTGTTCTGATTCTCAGGCCAGATGAGATACGTAGGCATAAGACGCGATGTCTTAGCGAGCACACATCCCCCCAACCCATAGGTCAGCCGAGCTACGAAGACTCTGATTCTCATATTTAGATGAGATACGTATGCAGTGGATGCGACATCCGCGCGAGTCATTTTCATTTAACCCTTTTTTTTAGTAAATAACACATTAGATAAACCCACACCCTTTAGACAAGAACTACAAAAGTGGATCCCGTAGAGTACTACGGATGCGTAGGGGTGCTAATACCTTCCCTTTGCATAACCGACTCCCGAACCCAAGATTTGGTTGCGAGACCCCGTCTTGTCCTTTCCTTTTTCAGGTTTACTTCGAGCGTTTCCTTTCCCTCCTTTGGGATGAATAACGCACGGTGGCGACTCTTCTGTCATTTTCTTTCGTCGGTTGTCTTTTCGCGCACTGTATTTTTCAGGTTGCGACAGCTGGCGACTCTGCTGGGGACACTAAGAAGTTGACCTCTTGCTGGTCCATCTTCCCTAAGCGAGTCCCTCCTAGCTTGTGTGATTTCTTGTTTATTGGGTGTTCATGCTTTTGTACATTTATTTGCTTACCTGCTTGCATGCATCTGTTGTATCTGTTGGATCTATTTGTTTGTTTGTTGGGATGGGGTGTTCTATGAGAGATAAGCCCATTACCCAGGCTTGAGTGTACACACAGGTTTTAGAGTGGATAATCATGAGGCTTGCGTGGCGTGTTGCTACGTTAAGTCGTTCGTGAAGAACCACACCCAGACGAGGTTTCTTCTGGATATATTATGTCTTACGGGTGTTCCGTAACGACAGGATGTTCCTCTAGAAATCGTCGACTCTGGTGACCATTTCCCGAGAACTCAGTCGAGGCCTCTCCTCCGAGACGTGATTATGTTAGCTCTGGTGGGCGCATTCTCGCTGCTCAATCCGAGGATCCCGAGACTGGGAACTTGCTATTAGGATGTCCTGTTGAGGGGAGTCAATGGAGGTCTTTTGTCCCGTAATAATACCAAACCTTCAGTGGTAAACGTATTATTCGCGACTGAAGGGCTGAAGCTGACGAACTTCTGTTCTTAGAACCTACCAGTGAGGGGCGGGCTAAATTCAGGAAACCTTAACCTCCAACCAACCCGGTTTTCTGGAGCAGAGTTTTGGTCTTGTATTATATTCCTCAGTGAATTTCTCTCCAGGCAGTGCAACCTGACAGATGTTCAAGCGGATCCATCAATTCTGATTGACATGCCTTTGCATTGCATAACATCATCTGCATATTTGCATCCAACATCTCATGCTTATTCATTTGCAGGGTATTCCCTTTCAAAACGGGGGTGCCTTAAAACTGAACAAGCAGTGCATCGCATACCATGCATATTAACCCTTGTCTGTTTTGCAGGTGTCACCGCAGTGTCTAATGTTTGTTCCCTGTATCAGGCAGTTATTGGTCCCAAGCGAGTCCACAGGTACCCGACAAAGGAAAATCGTCCACAGCTAGCGATGTACCAAGTACAGAAAGAGCTGGCTAATATGCGTGAAAGGATGGATCAGTTCATGACATTGATGACTGGTATGGCAGAAGGCCAGGAAAAGTTGAGGGAATTGGTTGAGCAACCGAGACCCGATCCGGAGGTGGAGATACCAAATGCTGAGGGAAACCCTGGTAACCCTGTGAACGCTGATAACCCTGTGAACACTGGTAACGCGGGTAACTTAAATGCTGATGGAAACCCGGGTAATGTTGGCAACACAGGGAATGTTGGAAATGGTATTGGCGGAAGGTACAATGTGAATCAAGGAATTCTGATTAACGGGCGCCCCGTTACTGAAGATTATCAGTATGATCAATTTTCTTTGCACGACGAGGCCCTCGAGACCACTCGCCGTATGGATGAGCTTGCTGAGAAGCTCAAATCTTTGGAGTCTCAAAATTCCTTAGGCTTTGATGTCACAAATATGGGTCTGGTTCAGGGAGTAAGGATTCCTCACAAGTTCAAACCCCCTACTTTTGAGAAATACAACGGGGCTTCTTGCCCACGCACTCATCTCCAATCTTATCTGGGAAGGTTGGGAGCTCACACAGAAGATGAAAAGCTGTGGATGTACTATTTTGAAGACAGTCTAACTGGAGCTTCTCGTGAATGGTATTCTCATTTATCTCGTACTACCATCAAGAGCTGGAAAGACTTGGCAGAGGCTTTTGTCAAGCAATATCAATACAACTTGGACATGGCTCCAAATCGGACCTTGTTGCAAGGTATGTCTCAGACTGCCAAGGAAACCTTTAGAGAGTATGCTCAGCGTTGGAGACAGATTGCTGCGTCCGTCCAACCCCCTATGTCTGAAAGGGAGATGGCGGACATGTTCATGAACACTCTTCAAGGCAATTATATTGAGAGATTGGCTGCTTGCCCGTCAATCAGCTTTGCAGAGATAGTAATTGCTGGAGAAAGAATCGAGAGTCTGTTGAAGATGGGCTGAATTCAAGACAATAGTGCTTCCAACTCATCAGGTCCCAAGAGACCGTTTGCTGGTAACGGTCAGCGAAGAAAAGAAGGCGAGGCAAGCGTTGTGTATGCCGGCAGGAGCAGGGGTAGAGGACGCCCTAATTATTATCAAGATCAAGTGGCCGCAGTCACTATTCTAACACCTGTTCCTCAACCGCAGTATCATCCGCAACAGCAACCCAGGTACAACAATCAACAACAGGGAGGTAATCCGGGTCAGCAGAGACACTATCAACAACGTCCAAGGCAGACAGACCGGGTCATCGAGCCAATCCCAATGCCTTATTCAGTATTACTTCCCAAGCTGATTGACATGAATCTGGTTACATTGAGAACTATGGCCCCACCAATCGATCCCAATAATTTTCCTAGAGGTTATGATGTCAACGCCAGATGTGCTTTTCACTCCAACGCACCTGGCCATACTACAGATAATTGCAAGGCTCTCCAGTTAAAGGTACAAGATTTGAGAGATGCCCAGGCTATCAATTTTGCTCCGGTGCCTAATGTTATCCAGAACCCGATGCCGACTCACGGAGGACAGAGGATTAATGTTGTTGATAGTGGGGAAACTTTGAATTTGGTTTCTGATGTGACTAAGGTGAAGACTTCGCTATCGGTGGTTAAAGACCGACTTCTGAAAGGACAGATTTTCCCGGGCTGTGGGGAAGAATGCAGAAATTGTCAAGCTGCCGAAAACGGATGTAACAGTTTGAGAGAGGGTATTCAGCAACTGATAGATGAAGGTTGTCTTCAGTTCGATCAAGCCCGTCCAGTGAAGAATGATGTATCGATGGTGACGTTTTATTTCACTCCTGAAGAAATATATGTTCCCGAGAGACTCGCTCCGACAACAATATATTTCCCAGAAAGTACAGAACCAGCAGCGGTGAACATCGAAAGTTCAGCACCAGTTGCAATTTACTCTGACAGCCCTCAACCGACTTTGGTTAGTCCGATCACCATCACAATACCAGGACCCGTTCCATATGAGAAAGACAGTGCTATTCCGTGGCACTATGGGGCTGATATCTACTGCCAGGGGCAGAGAGTTAACGAAGAAGACATTGACATTGGTAGCTCCGCTGTAGACAATGTTGGAGGGGTTGGTGGCTTCACTCGCAGTGGACGCCTATTTGCACCATCAACATTATGCGCGAATACTGAAGCCAAGGAAGCTGCCAAGGCTAAAAGGAAACAGATGGCCGCCGAAGAGGTTACTACTGAGGAAGATCCTCCTAAGACCGCATTCGAGAAGGAAGTGGATGAGTTTATGAGGATTATCAAGAAAAGTGACTACAAGGTAGTCGACCAGCTAAATCAGACACCCTCAAAGATCTCCATTCTCTCATTATTGTTGTGCTCTGAGGCGCACAGAGCAGCCTTGTTGAAAGTACTGAATATGGCCTATGTTCCACCGGAGATAACTGTTAACCAGCTGGAGTTGGTAGTTTCCAATATAAACGCTAGCCGGGGGCTAGGTTTCACCGATAATGACCTGACATCTGAGGGCAGGAATCACAACAAAGCCTTGCATATCACAATGAAGTGCAAAGGGGTGGTGCTTTCCCATGTTTTGGTTGATACAGGCTCTTCTCTGAATGTTCTTCCAAAGAAAGCCTTAACGAAGTTGGATTGCGATGACACCATCCTGAGGCCAAGTAACTTAGTTGTGAGGGCTTTTGATGGCTCTAAGAGAGCTGTCTTTGGCGAAGTTGAGTTGCCAGTTAAGATTGGACCGCAGGTGTTCAAGAGCACCTTTTATGTGATGGATATCCAGCCTGCCTACAGCTGTCTGCTAGGTCGGCCTTGGATTCATGTTGTCGGTGCTGTTACTTCTACCCTCCACCAGAAGCTCAAATATGAACTAGAAGGTAAGGTCGTCACTGTCTGTGGTGAAGAGGATATTTTTGTTAGCCACCTGTCTACATTTAAGTATGTAGAGATGGACGGCGAGATGCACGAGATGCTGTGTCAGGGCTTCGAAGCCATAAACATCAGCGAGGTCGTGCCCGAAGCTGTCTTTTCACCTGAGTCTGAGAAGGTTGGGACTTCTATCTCTTCATACAAGCAAGCTGTCGAAGTGGTTAAAGCTGGTAATGCCCAAGGCTGGGGCAAATTTGTGGAGCCAATCATAAAAGAAGACAAGTTTGGATTGGGGTATGCTCCGGGGTCTCAGAAGAATGAAGTCGGTACTTTCTCCAACGGGGGTTTGGTTTCTCCCCACATCGTCAATGCTGCAGATGAAGACAAGGCTAACAGCGACTGTGACTTAGATAGCTGGATTCGCCCGTGTGTCCCGGGAGAAAAGCTCGACAATTGGTCGTCTGAAAAAACCGTCCGGGTTACTCTACTGAAAGAGTGATTTTATTGTTTTCCTTTATTACATGCATAATAAAGTCTTACACTTTACCCAAGGTGTAACGGCTCATTTGTAGGGCCATCCATTTAGTTACATTTCGCAATTATTTTTATCATCAATAAAGGACGGCTTTTGCAAACAATTTTGTGTTCTCTTTCTTTCAGTTTTTTTACTTTTACAAAAAAAAATGGCAATGTTTCTTTTTTCGTTTTTTCTTTCTTTCCAAAAAAAAAATCTCTCATTCTAAGGTAGAGCATGATCCTCCATCATGCAGAGCGGACCACCCGGATCTCATTACTAACGACACTGCTATGGCCAAGTATGACTTCGACAATCCTATCTATTAAGCCGAAGAAGGGGTTGAGGAAGATTGTGAATTGCCTAAAGGGTTAGCCAGATTGTTGAAACAGGAGGACCGAGCTATTACACCTTATCAGGAGGTGATTGAGACCGTCAACATCGGTACCGCAGACGACAAGAAAGAGATCAAGATCGGGGCAAGTCTACAGGCCGAGAGGAAAGACCGTTGATCATGTACTTGACTGTGTTAAAAAGGTCAATGGGTTGTGTGCTCGGTCAGCATGACGAGTCAGGTCGAAAAGAGCATGCAATATACTACCTTAGCAAAAGTTTACCGACTGTGAACAAAGATACTCATTGCTCGAGAAAACTTGTCGCGCTTTGGCATGGGCTGCTCGCCGACTAAGACAGTATATGTTGACTCACACGACTCTATTGATATCAAAAAGGGATCCAGTCAAGTATATTTTTGAAATGCCAGCACTTACCGGAAAGGTTACTAGGTGACAAATGATACTGACAGAGTATGACATCCAATACACTTCACAAAAAGCCATCAAGGGAAGTGTCTTGTCGGACTATCTTGCAGAGCAACCGATTGATGATTACCAACCTATGAGGTTTGACTTTCCTGATGAGGACATCATGTTTCTCAAATCGAAAGATTGAGAGGAAGCACTCCCGGAGGAGGGGCCTGACTTTGAATCCAAATGGGTTATGATGTTTGATGGGGCGGTCCACGTCAATGGTCGCGGAGTTGGTGTAGTGTTGATCACACCGGAAGGGGGTTCATATGCCATTTGGTGCCAGAATAACTTTTCCCTGCACCAACAATGAAGCCGAATACGAAGCTTGTATCCTAAGACTTGAGGAAGCCGTCAATATACAGATTAAAACCTTGGATGTATACGGGGATTCAGCTTTGGTCATCAATCAAACCAACGGGAAATGGTATACACCTCAGCCTCATCTGGCTCCTTATAGAGACTACACGAGAAGATTGTTGACTTTCTTTTGAAGAAAACTAATTTGCTGATGCTTTGTTTACCTTGTCTTCGATGATTAAGGTGCTATGCTGGAACTACGTACCCAGAATTGGCGTATCTCGGTCAGAGACGAATGAAGAAAGCATTTGGTCAGAAAGTGCGCCCTTGGGGGTATCAGGTCGGTGAATTGGTACTCAAAAGATTTCTTCCTCCCAACACAGATCACAGGGGCAAATGGACACCGAACTATGAGGGTCCGTACGTGGTTAAAAGGATTTTCTATGGCGGAGCTTTGATGCTAACAACCATGGATGGCGAAGGATTCCCGTCCCCTATTAACTCAGACGCAGTTAAAAAAAATACTTCGCATAAAATAGACCTGCTGGACGATAAAAAGAATAGTCCAGGCAAAAAAAGGGCATCCCGACGAACCAAAAAAAAAAGAATAAAGAGGTTCGGGAAAAAATTAGGGATATAAAAAAAGAGTACACCCGGTGAGTCGAAAACCCAAAAGGGCGGCTCAGGCAAAAATGGGTATCCCGGTGGATTGAAAACCCGAAAAGGGGGCGATCCAGGCAAAAGTTAGGGAATAAGCGAATGACTGTGATCTGAGTTCATCAGTGTTATATCACCGTTTCATTCAATCCGGCAATCTTCGAAGGTTAAATATCGACTAATCATCCACTTCAGAAAGCAAGATGAGCAAAGCGTCTTGAGGACATACGAGCCATAGCAGAGTCGAAACTCGGTGGGACCCCGTATCCCCATTGCCATTAGGATAGTTCTCTTTTTATAGCGATCACCTCTTTTCAGGGATCAGCTTCCTGATACTCTCGCCTATTCCTGGCACAAATTTTCTCCCCAGTAAGAGTCGAATAATTCAGTTAAAGAGCCTCTTTATTTTTCATTTATCAGTTTGTTTGCAAAAATGTCC